>NW_008795371.1:823364-845051 GCF_000699145.1 Aptenodytes forsteri | reverse complement strand
GGCAGAAAAGGCCTTGACTCTGTGTAAGCACTGCACAGCAATAACAAAAACATCCCTCTGTTATCAACAGTGTTTCACACAGCACAAATCCAAAATAGCCCCATAGTGCCCCCCCAGCCTGCTCGCTGGTGGGGTGGGGTAAGAAGCAGAAGAGGCCTTGACTCTGTGTAAGCACTGCTCAGCAATAACAAAAACATCCCTCTGTTATCAACAGTGTTTCACACAGCACAAATCCAAAACATAGCCCCATACTAGCTACTGTGAAGAAAATTAGCTGAGCCAAAACCGGCACACCTGACTAGGATGTTACAAGGATAAACTGTTTTTTGCTTTTCAAAGACACTTGCAGAGAATCCATATTTTCACTGAAAATAATGTGCTGGATGTTTGCAGGAAGTGGACGTCTGATCCAAGTAAGCCTGTACAATAAGAAGCATAATAGCCCATTACCTATGAAGGGCAAAGTTTACCAATTCACAATTTAACCTTTGACTCTGGGGAATATATTTATATTTAATATAGTCTGTTGGTTACTCGTACCTCGGATTCTAAGCCTGTTTGAGTTCAATGTGTTTGGATCAAAAGCTCTGTTCTATTTTGCTGAGAGGTGAAAAACAAAAGTAGTAACATTTGATTGATGTTGTATATGTGTATCATGTATGAAGTTTTATACAATTCTAAGACTGAGCTTGTGTTGTGCAGTATGGCATCGTTGTCTCCTTGTTGTAAAAGAATGTAATATATTTTTCCTGCTATAGCAATGCAGTGAAGAGAACAGAATGAGTAATGAATTTACAGCAGGAAACTAACTGAACAGTGTAATTCTATAGTGAGTATTTTTCTACTCTTCTAGGTTAAAAAGTCTGCACTCTTTGTTGTGATTGGTAGGGCAAGAAAGTTTGTTCATTGTATATGTTCAAATTATCTTTTTGTAGTTGCACTTTAACTTCTATAGAGGAAAAACATTTCCTGTGGCTCGGTTCAACATTTGTTAATCTGGATCAACTCAAATGGCACAGTGAGGCAAAAAAGATGCATTACAACACCTGCTGATAACATTACAGTATCTTATAGAGGATTAAATTTCAAAAGGCATGATTTCTGAAGGTGAACCTAGAAAAATTAGTTGGTAAAGATGAAACTAAGTCAATACATTGATACAAGAAGTACAAATTTAGATATCGTTGCTGCACTTTAATTTTCTCTTATAAATCATTAGAACTTGCATGACTATGAAGGTATGACCCTTAAATCAGTCAAGCCTTGAAAGCACTCTTCTTTACAGTAAGTTTTCTTTTGCTGTTCAATTCTGGTTTTACTGAAAAAAGACTGTACTGCAACTATAGTCTTTCCTGGAAGTACTGTTTCATTTCTCATCTCCTTCTTTCTGACCAACTTTTTCACTCTTTTTTTTGTCGTCACCTATTTAGTCTTCAGGTTCTTTTTTTCCAAAGAGTACTCTGGATTAAATGGTTTCTCTGCAAACCGTGGCCTTCTGATATCATTTCCCATTGAACTCACTCATCAAACAGATTTGTCTGGTGTACTGAAGCTAAACTCTTGAGATTTCTTACTTATTTAGGAAAGATGTTCCTTTAAAAAAAAAAAAAAAAGGCTAGCTGATTTTGCGGGCTTGTAGATGATCCAGTTGCTTCCTTCTCCCCCCACCATCCCCAGCATCTGGTTCTTGTTGACATGTAACTTGATAGTTTTTTGGGGCAACAGTTGAATGAACTGTACCTGTAACCTAGGATAAACAGGTCATTGGCCAAAATTATACAGGCATTTCAGCTGTTAACCAAGAGCTTATCCCGTTTCTTCTCCAGCTGGTTGGATAAAGAGCTAGAATGTCATTCATGCTTTTTCATTTCAAAAAAATGTGCTGAGTAAATGAAAAAGACATCTGCCCATTAAGCACAGATGGGAAATACTTGCTAAGAGGTGGGTTTGATGGGTAGCATGTCTGAGTAGTTATGTATAGACTTTTATTTTTAGTCTTTGTTTTCAGAGTTCCTTTTCTGAAATACTCTACGTGCTTGTCATCTTCACCATAGCTTGGCTAGCAATCAAGGATTATTCTTTATGAAATGATGATTACCTAGGGAGAAAGAACAGCTTCTCATTAGTCTGTCTCCTAAGCATGTAGCGTCTCTGATTGTGTTACTTACTGCATAGTTGACTCTTACTTCAAAGTTGAGTTGAAGCCGTGACATCCACTATTACTTTATGGACATGTCTTTAGGTAGGGATTAGTTTGGGATTCTTCACTTCATGTGTCTTATCTGTGCAAAATCAGAACAACGTACTTGAACATAATTCATTCTTTTTGTTTGTGTGTTTATAGAAGGTACCAAACTGACTGCTATAGAAAATCATTTCAGTGATGTGTCTCTGTATTAGGTACTTTAAGTTGATGGCTTCATAGGCTGAGAATGAAGGTAGCTCTTCAGGCCTGTACAGGTAGGGAGACCGCCAGTAGTTTAACTGTAATGACAATTCTCTTAAAAATGCCATGACATTCTCTTGCTATTCAGCCTGCCAACAGAAAGCTTTCAGTGTTACTTACAGTGCTGTTATGTCTAGATTTTCCTTGTCAGACATTCTTGATGGCTGTCAAACTGCTGCCTGTATCTACTGGGTTTTATTTGTAGCTTTCTTTAATAACCTCAGTAATTTTTGTTTGTTTTCTGGTGTTTGTTTTCTGGTGAGTGTAGGGTGTGCAAACTTTCTTCTTCCTCTTCTCAATTTTGCAAACAAGTCTACGAAGGTAACTGAAGCTCATTTAATTATGAGCATTACTTTTGGTCATGTTGGATGCTTTTTCTTGGACTTACATAAATGACTTATGCTAAATGTTCTTTTAACTTGTGCTGGAGTAGACTAATTTTTTTGGTGGTGGGGGAAGAGCCCCTTAAATGTGTTATGGAACAAATGCAAAGCGAGACCACTAAAAAGCAAAAAAGCTTTGTAATTCGGTCAGCTGTACCATTCTATCAGACTTGTTTAGGCTGACTTCCAAGTGCAAACTTCAGATACTACAATTGTGTGTGTTTCAATGCTTATCACTTGCTTACATGAGAAGCTCAGATTTCATCTTGGAAAAAGTGTGTACCCAGCTCTAGTAGCAGTAGGAAAAAAAAAATCTTGAAAATGTGCTTGTATTGTATCCTAAAAATAAAGAAAACTTAAGTGTATCTAAAATACTGCTTTTGAAAATTTTTTCTAAGTAATACTAATGTTTGTGTTTAATTATACTGATGCAATGCTGTGTACTGTGTAGGTATGTGGGACTGTAGATTATTTGAAATAACGATATTGTCATCCTGTACTTAATGCTTTGCAACAGCCTTCCCTCTGGTTTGGAGGAAGAAGTTAAACCCTGCAGAAACTTTTCACTTTCATGAACTATTGCAGTGCCATTGGTCTCAATATTTAAGTATATTAAGTATATGTATCAGTAATCTGCACTAGTGATATGATAATGCATGTGTTGTTTTTGATCTTTTGAGAGTAAATATGGCTTGGGAGCACTGACTCCTAAGTTGACAGTGCACTGTCAAGGAAAAATGGCACCAGTATGATGATATGTACGTGCAAGCTGAGAGTTGGTACATGCTCATGGAACCTTAATGTGTTCAATTTATGATGTATTTGTCAGGATTGGTCAGCTAAAACATGTCCTTACTTTGCTGTGTAGTTGCAAGATGTAAAGCAGAGGTAGAATGGGAAAAAAAGCTTTTAAGTACATTTTTTCTGTATTGCCTTGTAACAACTTAAAGTTCTTGGAAAAAAAAAAGTCATGCAGCAATCCTAAAACTATGTTGCTGATTTATCCAAGGCCCAGAAAAGACCACATGTTGTCACAAAAATGACCTTCTTGGGTCCGTGACTTGCAAATACCAATAGCACACCTGATGTTTGGGCTGCTGGTGGTGAGGAACATCCAAGGGCATGAGTGTGGTACAAAAACAAAAAATGGAGTGAAGTTCTGCTCTTGAAAGAACTTAAGTTGAGCCGTGAAATTAAATGACATGTTTTGATGTGCACCTTCCCCCTCAAGAGTCAAGGGGCTGGCTCAAGTAAGGCAAGAGCATGGAAGCACTTCTGCTGTTGATTACTTTTTTGTGTGCGTGGAACAGATTGGAGCTAATATGCAGCAATGTGAACAAATATATGCAGAGGGGAAAAATGCAGCTAAGTGGGATTTCTGTTATCTTTCTTGCTTGCTTCTTTTTGAACTTTGTCACTCTTCAAGTGAATTTGTTCTCTTTTGTCAATTAAAGCCTTAACTTGCTTTAGAATGTGAAGCTTAAAGAGACAAGGTAACAGATGGGGAAAGACTTTAAACTTCTACACTGGTAATTTCCCCTGGTCTGTAATCTTTTGTTATTTTCTTAGAATATATTACATTCAGAATGTAGAAGTTCAGTGGAGCTGCTTTCTGTATCACAAGGAGCAAGGAGTGCTGGAGTAATAAAGGGGTGAGGTAAAGGTTGTGTAAACTGGAGTGAATTTTCAGTTTGCAAACTGGAGTGTCAGGTTATAGTTTTGACTCTTGCAGTTTTTAAGTTAAAGTACAATTGGAACAACTTTCAAAAAGGGAGAAGTTTGCCCTTGTTTAAGGACTTTGGGTTTGCAAAGTCTCCATTTTTAAATATGGTCCCAGGTAGTTAGAAGATGCAGTTCTAGTAGAAGCACAGTGCATATTTTAAAATAGCCCTGATCATTTCTGCCCACATAGTTTTCTCGCCTATTTGGGAATGTGCATTCCAGAGTGGTGATGAATGGACATGATGTAGTTTTGGTCAAGAATATAATCCTGTGTCCTTGATATACTTGAAATTGTGGGAAGAGAAGTTAGTGTCATGTGGTTAAAGCTGCTGGTGAGGCAGTTTGTTCCACTTAAATGAGTTTATTTTTAATTGCTGATGTAAATACAAAAGTAGCTTTGTGACCATTTTTAAGGTTAACCTTTGGCTTTCTGGGTGTGGCTTTTTTTTTCCTTTGATGGAACTGTGCTTTTAGTTATAATTTAGCTTTTTTTATCACCTTAAATGCTCAATTGGGGAAGTAGAAGGTGAAGTTTAAACTGCAGAAGATAGGCCTTAAAGCTACTTGATCTGAAAGATTGTCCTTTTTGGTAATTCCTTGCTTACAAAGCTTTCTAAATTTGCATACTAAGTTTTATGTAAAACTCAGTGTTAGTTCACTTACAATTGTCAGAATAATTGAAAGTCTACCAAATGGCTCTTCATGAGAAGAGGGCATTTTATTGGTTTTGAAGTGTGCTGTTTTGCTTTGTATGTGTAAAAGCAACATGCTGCTAGGAAGTTCTGATCTGGTCAACAATTAATGCTCTTGAGCATGTTAGTTAATTGCCTTGTCCCTTCCCCTGCTTTGATGTGCAAACAGGGAAGAAAAAATCCTAGCTGTGTGTCTGTAGGGTGGGATGGGAAAAGGCATGATGGTTATGTAAATCTGAATACCTACAGAGTTTAATTTGAAGCCTGTGTAAAGCCTCTTGTCCAATAATTACTCTGTCATTTTGTTCTAGTGACTGTAGCCAATGTCTCTTCTGCCCTGGCTTTGGAAGGGAAGGAGACTGGGTGTTGTCTCCTGACTCAGTGAGTGAGAAATAGCTAGGGTAATTCTTCAGCCTGGGATTGGCGGGAATTCATAGTTATTTGGAGTGGGGGTAGGGATACAGTCTACAAAAGAGAAAATCCAAACCCCCAAAACCAGAACACACTGCTTTAAAAAAGGCTTGCTTTTCTTAGCTTAAGTTTAATATATGGTGATATAAAGGGGGGAGTCTTGTCCTGTAGTGACAAGGGGCAACGGTTTTAAACTGAAAGAGGGTAGATTTAGATTGGACAAAAGGAAGAAATTTATTACTATGAGGGTGGTGAGATACTGGAGCAGGTTGCCCAGAGAAGTTGTGGATACCCCATCATCACAAGCATTCAAGGTCAGGTTGGATGGGACTTTGAGCAACCTAATCTAGTGAATGATGTCCTGGCCCGTTGCAGGGGGGTTGGACTAGATGATCTTTAAAGGAAGGTCCCTTCCAACCCAAACCATTTTATGATTTGCATCCAGCTTTTCCTAAGAGGTCTATAAATTGGAAAAGGTAGTGAACCACTGGTATAGTGAAAGGCAATGGTGGGATTGCTGCCAGTAGGAAATCAAAAGAGCAGGATTGTAATCAGGGCAGCTGTTGGTGATGGGTGGTATCTCAGGCCACTTTTATTGCCTCTTGTCTGGTCTTGGCTCCCCAGTGGAGTTGGTTTCATAGCTGCTTTTTAGAAGATGAGTTATGATAGGAATAAAAAGATGTTTTGGGTGGCAGGGGCATCCCTGTTGCTGCTTGCGTGTCCTTTTAAGGGAAGGCAAAGAAAAATGTGTAAATCTCTTGCTGGCTCTTCCTTGCTTGCTGATCATTCTGGAGCTGCTGTTATTTTCTCTTGTGCTTTTTAGTGGCCATGGCTCCTGAAGAGAAGGAAGCAGATCACTTAGAAAAAGGGAAAGGATAATAAATTGGAAGGTAGAAAAATATGCATGTGTTTTCCATAAAACATGTTTGTAAGTCTTAATTTGGTAACGATGAATTTTCTTTTGCCTTCTGAAAAGAAACATCCGTATCTTTCAAATACCTAATAGTATAGCTGGGATTTTAAAAAAAGTGAATGATGTCCTGGCCCGTTGCAGGGGGGTTGGACTAGATGATCTTTAAAGGAAGGTCCCTTCCAACCCAAACCATTTTATGATTTGCATCCAGCTTTTCCTAAGAGGTCTATAAATTGGAAAAGGTAGTGAACCACTGGTATAGTGAAAGGCAATGGTGGGATTGCTGCCAGTAGGAAATCAAAAGAGCAGGATTGTAATCAGGGCAGCTGTTGGTGATGGGTGGTATCTCAGGCCACTTTTATTGCCTCTTGTCTGGTCTTGGCTCCCCAGTGGAGTTGGTTTCATAGCTGCTTTTTAGAAGATGAGTTATGATAGGAATAAAAAGATGTTTTGGGTGGCAGGGGCATCCCTGTTGCTGCTTGCGTGTCCTTTTAAGGGAAGGCAAAGAAAAATGTGTAAATCTCTTGCTGGCTCTTCCTTGCTTGCTGATCATTCTGGAGCTGCTGTTATTTTCTCTTGTGCTTTTTAGTGGCCATGGCTCCTGAAGAGAAGGAAGCAGATCACTTAGAAAAAGGGAAAGGATAATAAATTGGAAGGTAGAAAAATATGCATGTGTTTTCCATAAAACATGTTTGTAAGTCTTAATTTGGTAACGATGAATTTTCTTTTGCCTTCTGAAAAGAAACATCCGTATCTTTCAAATACCTAATAGTATAGCTGGGATTAAGCTTTAAAAAAAAAAACCACAACAAAAAAACCCGAAAAACCACAAAACCAAAACCACTCTATAACTGGCTGTGAATAAGCAATTGTTTGTTACCCACTAAAGCAGCTAGGGTTATGAAAGTGATTGCATGTATGTTGTTATATGGGTGATGTTTCTACATTCGTAGTCAATGAATAACCCACCAGAAAAGATTTCTACTTTTATTTTGTTAGCTTCTCGCCTGCTCCTTTTCTACCTCAAAAAGCCATCACCAATGCCAGACTGACTCCTTGATTCAGTTCAGAGTAGCTTTGCAAATAAAGGAGATCCTCTGCCCTGAGGATGAGAGTAGCCTTAAGCTTAGGCTTTTACTGCTCCTTGACCCTTTGTATTGTCAAGCAGCAGCCTGAAGGTGCTGTTTTAACGATTATACTCGTTCTGACAGGAGAGTTTGCTTAAAGTCATCTGGCTGCTAAGCCTTGCTGCTGCAACACTGTTGGACACCTGCTCAGTCAGTTCACACAATTACTGACATAACCTATCCTTTTTCTTAGACCTCATTCACCCTTTTCCACCACTCTTTTGAAACTGAACTTTCACAATCACTGCAGTTTTTCTTATTAGTAGTGGATAATTTTAATCAATTTATATTACATAGACACTAAACAAAAGGGAGCAAAGGACTGATGAAAATGAAGCAGTTAAATGAGCTGTAGGAATATGCTCCTTGGGATGTAGGAGTTCATCTGTAGGTCTGCGGGCTACTAAATGCTATGTAACGGCTTGATATAAAAAAGGAAAGGACTCGTCTCCTCTCTTCTCCTGCACTATATTGTTCAGAATTTAAATACTGGTAGCATTGACTAATATTTCTTACTATGTTTTTTTTTTAATTGTATGTCTTCAACTTATAACATTACCTGGTTTTGAGTTCTGTCAGTGCTGTATTATTCAGTTTTGTAATTGGATGTAAGGACAACTGTAACATGCTAATTTTTTTTTTCTTCATCACTTAGTTAATAGTTAATGTGTTAGCTTTAGAAAGGAAGTTTTTTCAGGAAGAAAATCCTGGAGCAGACTCATGTTGTGCATATAAATAGGGAGACTGGGAGACAATTGTGAAGTAAAGTGTCAAAGCATACTAGATTGTGCCTGCTTAAACAGATTGCTCTTCCCCTTCTTCAAGGTACGTGTTCTGGAAAACTAGGTAAATGAGTACTCCATTTCATGGTGAAGTAATACAAAACTAGGCATTGTTAATAGGATGGGGATAGTCCTTTTTGGTGAGGAAAAACGATGTGTTTTCCACTTCCCATACTTGCCTGATAAAGTTCAGGAATGTTTTCTTTGCTGATAGCTGAATAAGCCTTTCAGACACATTAACATAATCACTACAGTAGTGTTTGTTACCTTGTCCTCCCATCCAAATCTCATGTCTGTCTCTGACCAGCAGGGTATTGCAGTGCTTCTCCAATTCTCATTCCTTCTCTCCCATTGACTTCTTTTACTTTTTTTTTTCCTTCCTCTCTCAAGCACTGCACTTCAAAACAAAACAAAAACCTGTTGTGTTCCCTGTTACACGCTTTTTTAACCAAACTATTTGTTACTATTGACTCCTTACTCCAGTCACTAACAACTTTCTAACCAAGGAAGTTACTCTTTTTCAAAGAGCTGTAATACTTAACATTATTCACCATCTCCTCCTCTTTAAACTCCTGTATTTCTGCATCCTTGGCTTCTAACTACCTTTGAATGTGTTAAGTTAATGTGAGCTTAGAGTTGTAATGTGTTCTGCAGATGCTCTAGCAGCCATGTTGACTGCTAAAATTGAATCTTCTTAACTGACAGTTACCCAAATTGGGGTTGGGGAGAAATGCCATCTGTGTGCATGTGGTTGTTCAGGGTCGGGAAGGACATTTAACCCAGAATTTCTTACAAAGAGTGGTTGGTTGAGATTCAGAGGAAGAAATTTTGTACCTACAAAAAGGAAAAAAAAAAAAATTAATACACATGTCACAAATAAGTGACATATTTCTTCATAGTGAGATTCAGGGGGGAAAATATCAGGAAGAAAACCCCATAGAATTCTGCAACTACAAAAGTAGTTGTCAACTGCTTCTGCCAGGCAAAAGGCAGTGTGTGTTTGTTTGGAGTACCTGCATTTCAAATCTTAATTTCAGAAGAATTTGGTAAGTTAATCATAAAATGTGTTGTTTTGTTGTGGCTGTGTGGGCTTTAAAAAAACAAGAACAAACTAAACAAACAAAAAACCCCAAACATTTTAAGGAGAAATTAACCTATGTGTGCTGTTGTTTTATTGTCAAGCTGGAAGGTGGCAAGGCCATAATTCTGCATCTGTAACTTGAACTGTCATGCAAGGCTCTTAAATGTGTATTTGGTCTGATTGATACTTGAAAGCTTTGAGTAGTATCTTGGGAAAAACAACCCTGCTCTGTCTTAGTGGGATACTGTTGCCTATCCTGAGGCTCTCGTTTGACAGATCTTCAGAGTATAACAATCTAAAATTGACGTGGTGCAGTGCTTGGTAACTAGGTTATGATTTTCTGGTTTAAAGTGAGGTGCTTGAATGCTTTGATTGCTGCTCTGATGTCTAACTACATGTTGGTAATTTTTTGGTGGCCATATCTTATAGTCGTGTGCATTTTGGCTTTGTATTTTTTAATTAAAAAGCAATGGTCAGGTACATAAGCCTGATTTAAGTTTCTTATATAAAACTAATACAGTATGGTTTTGTTTTCTGTGGTACTGATATGTGCTCTTCTCCTCCTCCCCCAAGGGAGAAAACAAACTGGAAGAACTCCAACTAATATTCTTAACTGAGTGATAAAACAGTAACACCGAGCTGTGTATAAGAGCGGGGATGGAGGCTGTATCTACAGTTGGATGATTGGGTTTGGTTTCAGGAATGTGCTGGAAATATGACTTACACAGAATCGCGGAGTAATGAAAGCTGGAAGGGACTCCAGAGATCAGCTAGTCCAACCCTCTGCTCAAAGCAGTTCTCACTAAATCTGGTTTATGAATAATTGCAGAACAGCGAGGTCAGAAGGGAGCTCTGGAGATCATCTAGTCCAGCCCCATGCTCAAAGCAGGGTCAGCTACAGCAGGTTGCCCAGGATCTTGTCCAGTTGGGTCTTGAACACCTCCAAGGATGGAGATTCCACAGACTCCCTGGGCAGCCTGCACCACCATTTGACCACCCCCATGGTTTTAAAACAAACCACCCAAGCAGGTAATATCTGATTGGAATTTCCCATTCCAAGTTGTGTCAGCTGCTGTGAAACTGGTCACAGCTGTGTACACTTAATGAGCTTCACTTGTATACTTCAGTATAGCTTATTTTACTTTGATGTGAGGCTGTAGTTTGAGCTTTTATGTTAACAGGGCTGGCTGGCTTACAAACTGGCAGCTGCTGTCAGTGGAGTTGAGATGAACTGATGGGGAACTAATACAGGTAGAAATGACCACATACGTAAGCGTTAACACTTGCACAAGTGTAATATGTGGAAGAGGGGTATTTTTGAGGATGGAAACTAGTAGGAGGGCAGGATGTGCTGCTTAAGCAGTTACTTGTGCTAAAAGAAGTGCTTTTCAAGTTGCATCTTGAGGTTTAAAAAATTAAAATACTGCATTGAGTTTCTTGATCTTGATTTTGAAATTATTTGGAAAAGAATCAGATCTGAGCTAAAGTTGATCTTTAAATAAAGAGAAGATAAATACTTTCAATTACATATTAAAAACTATACTCTAATTTTGGAATCTTTACATCCTAATAATACTGACCTAGGCCAGTATGGTAGAGAAATGACTTAAAATAAAACCAAAAGCAAAGTGCAAGCTATCTGTGCTTCCCTTTGGCAACGTCGCTTGGGGGGGAGAAACATGGCTTACCACTTTGCTTTTTAGCCTTTCTGTTCTGTTGTGATTTTTGGTTCAGTTTTGCTAGCATACTGGCCTGGAGTAGTGATCTGTGAAACGCTGCTTGCAAGCGCTTTGGAGTTTGTGATCCTACATGATTTCACTGCCAGCTGGAAAGCAAAATGGAAAGAAGCAAAACAGACAAGGATCCCAAATTCTAAAGCATAGTTTTCCCACGCCTTAGAGATCATGAAGCTAGTAAGCTTTGCTTAGCTGCTGGCTGATACTGTTACCAGGGTGTTTGAGTAGTACTCTTCATCTGAAGTAACTTGACCTAAGATCATTTGAGATGTATCTGCATTTGGGTCTTATATTCTGGTTTGCTTTGCCTTCTTGTTCCTGAGTGTCAGCCTTCTACCATTCAGGGATAATGGTATTCACTAGGCCTGTATCATAAACACTTATATAAATACTCAGATTTAACTGGATCTATAATCCAGTATTTAATTATTTCACTAAAATGCAATATCCCCCCCCCAAATTTCTGCATACTGTTCTTGTTTAGGGCTTTTTTGGAAGGAGGGTCTACTGTTTTTTGTATTGAGCAGCAGCAACAACAACAAAAAGGCTTTATGACCCTGGGAGATCAGAGAGCTGTCTGTGATGTGTGCTTGGACTTGAGAGGCCATTCTGGAAAAGCGAGTCATGCTAAAAACTAAGTTGGGTATTACATGGGATGAGTTAAATACTGAGCTATTGTTCTTTTAGTTTGGAGAGAATAGTGCCCAGAATTCAGAGTAAATATGTCTGAGCAAAAATACTTTGCACAAAAATTCATCAGGAAAACTAGCAGAAGGGATGTTTTTAGATATATGCAGTATCTACATGTTCAAAATATAGCAAGTAATCTTAAGAATTTTAGAGCAGGAAGCAGTGGAAATTGTATTTATAGGGTAGTATCCTATGGAGCATCATGTGGTTGTGGAAGCACAGGCAGAATTGAGCAGAATGGTGAAACAGCCTAGCTATTATTAAAAATATATATATATAAATTAAGTTTAGTCCTAGTTTTTCTTCTCAAGGTTGCTATTCATAATGTAAAGATGATTTCTGTTGTCCAGGCAGTAGGTACGCACTATTGTAGAGACTTTGTACTTCTAGATTGATTTAAGTAAAATTCAGTTCATTTTATTAACTTGCAGTGTTGAGAATTCTGTATGTCTTTTTTTTTTTTAACTTGGATTGCATATTGTCATCTGAAGACCAGCTTTAATAATGGTGTTTGTCTTAATACAGTCTTTTTGTGAGGTGGCCTGTTGAATACAGACAAGTGTTTGGGAGGAGTGGAACTCTCACTAGAGCTTGGGACCCATGCAATGTATGAAATGGGGGGGGGAAGTTATGTGCACTGCTTTACTTTTAGGTGTTTAGTACATCTGCTTGAGAGAATAAGGTTAGTATTTCTGTTTCCAAAATAGATGGTCTATGTCACTTCCATGGATGTACATTAAGACAGAAGATGAGGCTAAAGACTGGCTTCTCAGCTTCAGTGATGAATGAGAATTTTTTTTTAATACAGATCTCACAAGAGAATGCTTTAGTGGGTGTTTTCTCCTCCATTTAGCATTGCAGTGTAAAAGAGATAAATAGCATCAGGTGCATGTTGTTTGTCTCTGCAGCAGTCCCTGTGCTGCTCTGTCTGATCTCTTGAGTCTTTTCTCAAAAATACATTCAGGGAAACAGTCTTTCCTCCTTGCAAAGAGTGATGCTGAAGTGAAAAACAAGGATATAGGCTGCTTACAAAGTCTAGTACAGAGATAGCACAGTTCTGAGTGCAAACAGCCAGCTTTAGCAGTGTGCAGTTTGCTGCGTTTATCCTGCCTCGGAGTACACTCCTCTTTGGCTACAGTCGCTCTAGTAGTTGGCTTCCGGTATTTGAAATAGCTCAAATATCTCTAAGGTACTCTAGAGTAGATATGGTGGATTGCGTATGTTGTATAAAGAGTATGTAAGACAAAGCTCTCATTTCAGTTGATAAAATCAGCCTGATAATAGGATTCTGTCCTCATTGCACTAATTGCAGGGGAATGACTGTTTAAAAAATCAATTTCCTCCCCCAGTCAGCTGAAGGCTTTTGTGATAAGACAGTTGGAGGGAATCTGTTGGAATTTAAGGTGGCTGTAGTTTAATTAGGCAAGGACAAAGGTGAGTGTCTGTAGGAAGTTTTCCTGGTCAGTGTTGGAAACAACATACTGCTCCAACTGAGTGCTGAAAGATGCTGTGTGTATGGAAATGACCTCTTCATTCCCTGCTCTGGGCTGGCTGAGGAAGATTCAGTTTTCTTTTCTGAACTTCCTCAGGAAGCTGTTTGTTTTGGATATTGACTTTAAAAAAAAAAAAACCAAACAAACCGAAGTGAATGATAAATATCACCCCTTAGATACCCAGCAAACCTGCAGAAATTCTTGTAACAGTTGCAAATGCTAATCATAACAATTAGCATTTGCAATTCTTGTTCCCACAAATGCAATCAACATGTATTGATTCTGCATTTAACCTTTAAAATTTCAAGTTCAATAGCGTTCTACTACTGAAGTGGACTTCCTCAAGAATAATTGAGAAATAATTTTAGAAGCCAAATAGAAATGCAGCAAGATAGATAGATAAGGCGTATGGATGTCTGGTGTGTCCTGAAGAGGCTGACTAAATAAAAACTTCTTTCCTTCTTCCGATACAGCCCCTTACCAGTTCTTCCTTCTCTTCTCTTTTTCTCATGTCTTGAGTAAGAAAACTATTTCTCAAGGTTGTTATGACTTTATCAGGACAATTAGGGATGTTTTTAGACATCAGCATTTTATTGGGAGTAAGGTGTACACAAAAGATACAACATGAGACTGCAAGCTAGGCGCAAAGATAGCATTCTTTATATGGTTGAGTTTGTGCTCTGGTCATTCAGTTTCTTGTAGTTTGCTTGCTGTGGTTGAAAGGGTTAGAGCAGAGACTTGGATCTGTCACAGATAGCTTTCCTCTCTATTGTGTTTTGCGGAGAATAGAAACAACATGTCCCCTGAGGTAGCAGAAGTAGTTGCTTCATTTTATTGTCTGCAGGACAACTGTCAATGCTGATCCGCAAAACCAGGTTTGTAAAGATACTAAAAGTACTTTATTGCTTGCCACAGTAGGCTACTCTTGTGCTGGCCAGAGGAAAATCTGCCTGTTCTAAGGTAGATACCTAAATATGATTTTCTCTGAAAAATGTAATAATCTCATTGTCCTTAGTGAGAAATGTGTAGAAATTTATAACAGTAGATATTTAACACAGTGTTTATAGGAAACTACTATTGAATTTTACTAAGAAATAAGGTGATTGAAAACTCCTTTGACCTCGTGTCAAAACTTGATCGTAATTGAGCAAACAATTGCTTAAAATCTAACTTGTCATTCTTGACCCACTTAACTTCTTATGAAAAGCAGTTCAGTTAAAACAGAAAGATAATTCCTCTAGTAAGTCCCCCTATACTTGCAAAGAAACATTGGGGAAACTATTCTGGCTTTGATTTCAAGAATCCATAGGAGCTTTGGCCTTAGTCCAAGCTCTTCCTCTAGGTGTAGAAGTCTAAAGAAGTGTTATCCTGCAAGAAACTTTACCTCAGGAACCTTGCATTATTTTAGGTATAAAATACTAACTTCTGTTGCTGTTGTTTGAATCTTTCCAAATGTGAACTTGAACTGTCTTCTCAAGCCCGTGGGTGGCTCCAGTGCTGCTGCTGCTAACAGCTTTGCCACTGCAGTAGAGGTAAACTGGGCAATGCTATTAGCAAACATGACAGTATTGCTCAAACTGGTAGCCAGCAAGGCTTTTTTTTTTTCCTTCACAATGCTTGAAAGAAAAATCTTGATGCATAAGTACAGAATTCTTTGGGGAAATTCAATCTTACATATGTGCACGTGTGCCCAGATGCATGTGCGAAGGTAATAGAGTTGTATGAGAAAAGGCATGTTTTTAAAAAAGAAAAATGAAAACTCCAACCTTTGAGAAGCAGGAAAGAAATGTGGTGAGAAGGGGAACAAAAAATGTCTGTTCTTTGAAGGACCCTTGTAGCCCACAAAGGGAGCTTTCTGGAAGGATATTTACTTTGATATGTTTATATCTCAGGGCAAATATCAAACAAGATTTGGTATTTCCAAGATACTGAGCAAGGGATAAGTTGCATTACTTCCATATTGGTGAATTGCAGCTTCATGTATGACTTTATCCTTTAAATAATAATAATAAAAACCAACCCACAAACACATCTACTTGCCATTTACAGAGCTGGGAATGCTGCTAATTGTCTGTATAAGGGTGTTTAAGATGAGCTTAAGGAAACTCTTCATTTTAATAAAGCATAAGCATAAAATAAATCTTTTTTCCAACACTGAAGTTGTGATACCATCATTCTCTTTCTATTCTTTTTATTCTTAATACATGTAGAGAACCATAGGTAATATAGACATAGTATCTGGAGTTTGCAAAGTTTGAATGCTGTCAGTTGTCCACTTGCATTTCAAAGATACTTAATGGTCTCTGTTAAGAGACCCTAACCCTAGACTACAGCATCTTAGCATTCTCATATATTCCTAGTTTCTGGGGTGTTTAGGCTGTATGTATTTCTCAGTTCCTGCCGAGTCACCTTGATTTCCCCTAAATCAGTGGTGGGTAATGTTATTTGGGGTACCAAGCTTGGTGTCAGCGGGGCTGGCACCATTACCGCAGAGCTACACTGTCTGCCCCCACCCCTTAATTACAAGCAGTGTTTGCCGTTTCTAGAGACTTGGGAATTAAGTCCTTACAAGATTCCCGAAATTCAAATGTTGCATGAAAAATAGAGCACTTTGAGTATGGTCTAAGAGCAGCATCACAACAGGGACCTCAGCTGATAGTAGCACAAGCTAATTCTTCTGCCTCAGTTGTCAGTGCTTAGTAGGGTGAGTACCTTCACAGGTCTTCATCAGACTTCTCAGTCTTTCGTGAGTGAATGCAATTCTTTACAGATGAGAAACTAACTCACATAAGCAGTTTGTGTCAAAGCCAACAACTCACCTCAGGCTGCCTTTGAACTGTTTTCACTGTTCTTGATTGGACTGTTTGGGCATGCAGAAAGAATGAAAATAACGTATTACTTTGTTTGCTGTCTAACTAATGGGTATTTGATGTTTCTAAGCCTTGTGAATTTGAAATGAATATATTAGTAAAATCTAGGGGAGGTGATAGCAATAGATGAGTAGATGCAATAGCGTGAGCAAGAAAATGGAGAAGAAAAGCAAAGAAAGTGGAAAGACTGAACTTCTACAGAAAGGAAAAAGGCATGAAAAATGGCAGCCCCAGTCAGCAGATTAAGCAGTGAGCACCCTTTCCAGTTTTAGAAAGGCCGGTGAGTTTATGTGGGTGGTATTTTCAGGGTTGGTTTGAGGTTTTTTTTGTGAGGTAGTAAGTCTTCTCACAGTTCTCAGAAGCACGTTACATAGGTCATTTCCATTTTTCTTAGTCATTGCTTAGCTGTTTTTGTTATATTATCCCACTCCGACTCTGGGATTGCCAGTTCTCCCAGATCCAGTGGGAGCAGTGTTTAGCTGGTTAAACTGGGTTTTGTCAGTCTTTGCCATATCCTGAACCAGTTGGTGTTTGCACCGTGCCCTGTGTACCGAGCTCCAACAGTGAGGCATAAGAACTCGGAGCCGTTGAAATCTGGTACCTTGTTAGCCAAGTAGCTCAAACTGTACTGTGCAAAAGTGCCTCCAACTGCCGATGGAGTGTTGTACCTGCGTGGCGTTGCCAGGACAAATGCAGTGAATGAGCCAGTCAGGTTAAGTTCTTTGTTGATAACTGCAGATAGAAATGAGGCAGCCTATTTCAATTAAAATGTGAATTGTGACTTTTGCAGTCCTTTATTGAATTCCTGTTGCACCTTTTTCTGAACAGGAGCTTCTTAAAGCTTTTTCTTTTAGAAGTTTACTTGCAGAGATAGTTCTTCACTTGTTGACAAGATGTTTAGCCTGAGAAGCTCTTGCCAAAACTAAGACAGAATGAGAGCATCAGAAATAGTGAAGAAAATCAGTATTCATTAGCCGTTTAGCAAGCAAAATGTTCTGGTTTGTTTCAAAGATGGCTTTGTGTGTGTAAATCGTTACTGTTTTAATATATATTTGGTCTACTTCTAAAAGCTGGAGAGAAATAATCTAATTCTGGGGTAGAGTTGAATCAATTTGTAATGCAAAGGAGTAACATTTGGTACTGAATGGAGGGTGGAAAAAAGCTGTTTGAATGAAATATATCCCAATTGAGTTGCACCAACGCTTTCAGGAGAAGTGAACCCTGAGAGAGAAATGAGCGGTAATGTAGTACATCCTAACTGTTGAAATTAGAGCACAAAATGTGGAGGGAAAAAACCCCACAGCTTTTTGGGGTCATGAGAAGAGCTCACTTTCTAAACCTAGTTGCAAATTCTGATGTTATGAAATTGGATAAAGTTTTCAGAGGTATTGATTGTGAGAATAAACACTCCTGCTGCTGTTCTCTCTTATAATACAGGACTGGATTAAAAGTTAGGAGTACTTTTTGTTGCAGTAGCTGAGTTACTGTAACTGAAACAAATTAAGAGTAAAGTAGATTTTCCAAAAAACAATAATCCTATATTGCAGATGTTCGTGTTCTGATTCTGTTCTTTAGTTAGTGGATTGCTTGCTTGGGAGAGGGGAGGGTATGGAGCAAAACACCAGGCGGTCCCTCTGGAAAGGTAGAAAATGTAGCAGCAGGATAGCAGGAGACTTCATGCTGTTCGCTATGTATCTCCAGCTGCATTTCTGCCTGTTTTCAAGCCTTTGGCTCTGCTGGTTTTTGCTCCCTCATGCCATCTTCCCCTTTTCTGAATGTTTGCTTGTCGTGGCACACTAAGTAGTGCACGTGTCTGCTCTTTTAAGCAGAAACGCAGATATGTAAATATTGTCATAATGTTACTGTTTAATCTAGTTCCCTTTGAGAGGACCTTGTTTATTTCTGCAGTGTTATTGTTCACCAAAGAAATTAGCCTACACTAAACTGTGGAGTCTGTTAAATGTGATCTGTATGCATAATACATAGTAGCACAGGTACTGTAATCTATAGCTGGGCATTCATGAATTAGTGGTAATCTGCATATAGTTAGAATAAGCAAAAGGAGAATGTTCACAAAACTATGAAGTATGTAAGTTAGAATATAGATACAACTGCTCACACTGGAACACAGTGGGCCTTTGACCAGCTTCCTTTACTGTACACTTAACGAGCAACCAAGAGAGCCTACATCACAAATGCTTCTTGTAGTCCTTCCCTTTAAACTTCTTTATAACTTCAAGTTCTGAAATATATAATGATTAGAAACCTATTTTGCCTATTCTTCCCCCTGCCCCCCTTCCCTAGGAGCATGGGAAGTTCAGATGTGACATATAAAGACAGGAAATGTGTAACAAATGAGCCAGCCCTACTTCTCTGTAGCTATTCAATATGAATATTAATGTTACTTTTGAGTGTAAGTTTCTGTTTGTGCTATTATACAGTCGTTTAGTACAGCTATTGACAGTGAAGTCTAATCTTTGGGGTTTTTTTTTCTCCTTAGAGCACAACAATGGAAGAAACAGCTATATGGGAACAACACACAGTGACTCTTCACAGAGTAAGTTCATACAATTGGTTGTATGTGCCTAACGCAGGATACTGGTAGCTTTTGAAAACAATAGGAAAAAGCCAGATGTCAGGAAGTAAAAGAAAAGGAAACTGTCACATTCCTTTGTTTAAATTTAGAAGTGTTGTAAAAGCTCTATTTGATAGTAGCTCTATTTGTTTGTTGGGTTTCAGAGATAAGCCTGCCTACAAATAACCATGCCAGAAATAAAGCTTTGGATTACTTCTGTATGTCACTGAAAGTAGTTAGAAATCTAAGTGTTTATTAACAGTTGTGCTGTAACTATACTTAAATGTTTTAAAACTTTATTTGCAGAGGCATGAAACAATGTAGTTAAGTATAAACAAACATGTTCAAAACTGCCTTATTTGCTTGCCACTTTCTTAAATTAGTGGCTGAAAATAGGGATTTTGGGTGGTCAGCATGTGCGCGTTACACAAAGGAATGTGTACTAGGAATCAGTGAATGGAAAGACAGCTTTTACATTTAGACTGACTCTCCTCTTATTTGAGTTACTCTTAAATTAAATGGATTTCTGACCTAGCTATCATGAAGCTGTACAAGAGAGGCAATAAGGAATGAGTTGCTTAGGGAAAGTCAGAACAAGGTGGGATGCCATTTCTGGCAGCAGCTTAGTATTAAAGTGACCATGGAATCATGGCCCAAATACCTATATTCATTCCAACAAAAGGGAGATGCACAAGAGTTTTCTCAAGAAGGCAAATGATATAACTTGCTCCCAATTCTTCAGCATAGAACCAAGGCATTTTAGAATTGTAGCATTGATCAGATGAATGGACCTTTGAGACTAAAAATGTGTACGAATAGATCAGCTGGCCAGATAAAATGTTAGTTCTTTGTACAAACCTGTTATCTGTTGATCCTAATGAGTTTAATGTTGATTCAAAAATAACCATTTTAGTACCTACCCTGTTAACAAGAGAGCAGTTACACTCAGTTTGACCAGAAGGCTGTCTAACGAAGTACCCTCTCTCTAACTGCAACCACATGTTGAAAGAAAAGTATAAGTAAATACAAAAATGTGTAGTGATACTTATCTAGGCTACTCTTCAAGCTTCCCAGAATTTCTAGGTCAACAAGTTCTTGAGCAAGTATATTATTTCTATATGTAATTGTCCTTATGTTTTCTTCTTGAAGCTGCCTAGTCATCCCTGGAACCTGTGTAAACTTAAAATTTTTTTACTCACATTACTGATTAAATCAGTACTGTCTTATATTCAGAAACAAACAAAAAATGTTATAGCAATACAAGGTTGGCTAGTAGACTTGGTGATAGCTTAGTTTCTCTTGAAGGGGATATTTTTCTGGTTAATTGGAGCAGTAACTTCAGTGAAACCTGAAAATGACGAATTTGGTCAGTGCACAAAGGAATAATGAAATGCTGCAATATGGTGTTACCTTGAACAAATTTTGAAATAATAGGTAGGAACTAGAAATAATGTCTTGTGCTTGCAGCATAGTCAGAAGTCCTTCTATAGTATAGAAGTGGAAGTGTGATTTGATTATAATTTTGATTGTGATACTTTATGTGCCAAACTTCTGCCAACTGTACTGGTTTAACTGTTTTGTTAGCTGAATAAGTATCTCTCATTTAGAAGTTGAAGGCTGCTGGCATGTACTGTTAATAACTTTGATAGCATTAATTTAGTCAATTAAAAACAAACAACTTTTTCCATCTGCCAGATAACATAACCAAAACTCTTACGCTAATGTTAAGCAAATCGGTGCTTAGAATTTATCCTTAGCACTGGGAAGAGGATTTAGGAGAGCGTCTGCATATTTGCTTGTGGGGTTTTGATTTTGCTTTTTATTTGTGACATTCTTGTGTGTTAGATTATCAAGTAAATAAGGTCACTTCAGTTTAGTCGGGAGGAGTGAAATGCATCCAGATCTGTTATCCTCAAAGAAACCTAGAAGTTAATAGAATTGGAAGAGACTAAAAATGCCACTCTGAGTGGTTGTGGAATATTTTCTGTGTGAGTTTATCTGCTCCACTTGGTTGACCTACAGAACTGCTAGAGACCATCTACTGTCAGCCACAAAAAAAAACATTTTGAAGAACTGAACTTGCTTTCTCTAGTGAGGCACACTAAAAAATCCCTCTGATTTTGGCTTAGCTGAGGGCAGTAAGCTGGCTGTGAACGATGGAATTAATGACATCTAACATGCTGAATTTCTACGGGATAGATGTAAGTCAGGCTTCACGTTACTGGCTTCCTGTTTTATTGGTACGCCTGCGAAACTCTTTGGGTTCACCAAACTTTTCTGTACATTCTGTCAGTATTTGCCTTCAGAAAATAGGCTAGACAAGACATTGGAAGAATCTGATTCAGAATAAATTTGTCTAAAACCTTAGTAAGTCCCCCTGGGAGAGGCAGAGAAGTTGGTGTTAGTCTAGATCAATTCTTGTCTCTTCACAAGTACCTGCTTAATGGCAAGCAGATTTGTTGTCCCTCCAAGTGCCCCAAAGAAACTATGTAACTGTAGTTTCTTTTTCCATTTTAATTGGTTTTTATTAATGGTATTTGATCAAAACTAGTTAATGAGTAAGGACCACTAGCATCTATTATAATGAGCAACCTTAAAAATAGGGGGGAAATGCAAGTGGTTTCATAGAATCATTAAGGTTGGAAGAGACCTCTAAGATCATTGAGTACAACCATCAGCCCAACACCACCATGCCCACTAAACCATGTCCCTAAGCGCCTCATCTACACGTCTTTTAAATACCTCCAGGGATGGGGACTCCACCAC
>NW_008795371.1:818475-821577 GCF_000699145.1 Aptenodytes forsteri | reverse complement strand
GCCCTCAAGATGAACCGCTCCATAATCTTCCCCGGCACCGAGGTCAGGCTGACAGGCCTGTAGTTCCCCGGATCCTCCTTCCGGCCCTTCTTGTAGATGGGCGTCACATTGGCAAGCCTCCAGTCGTTCCCCTGTTACCCTGTTAACCAGGACTGCTGATAAATGATGGCGAGTGGCCACCTCTGCCAGCTCCCTCAGCACCCTCGGGTGGATCCCATCCGGCCCCACAGACTTGTGAGTGTCTGGGTGGCGTAGCAGGTCATTGACTGCTTCCTCTTGGATTATGGGGGGTTCATCCTGCTCGCCGTCCCTGTCTTCCAGCTCAGGGGACTGAGTACCTTGAGGATAACTGCTCTGCCTGTTAAAGACTGAGGCAAAGAAGGCATTAAGTACCTAAGTTTGTTAGGTGGCGTGCGTGTGCGTGTTAGTAAAGATACATAGAAAGTTCTTGACTATGTTTATTTCTGTTTTGAGACTAATTGCTGGTAATTCCAGCACTGACAATTTTACTTTGTTTTAAGCCTGTACTGTTCTCTACTATAACTCCATTGCTTCTGTGTATGGCAGAGTAGGATTCCTTTAACTCTTCTTGGGCTCCATAAAGGTAGCCAAAACTGTAAAAACAAAAAGCAATTTTGGTAGTAATCATGAAATTTTAGGAAAGTAGATATCATTTGTATGCAATTTCTTTCTGAAGAAAAAACAAAAAAGCCACATTAGCAGGTACTTTTTAAGGTATTCTATCTGTGTAGTCTACTGATTGGCTTTTTTTAACATGTCAGTGTGTGAGGTATTAAACATTTTAAAAATGTTTCTGCATTGTTATAGGGGTCAGTTACTGATTTGTAAGCCAATTAATGGCAGTTCGGAAGTAGTGTTACATACCTTGCAAAGATACATGTTTTGATCCTGTAATGGCCGTTTAAAAAGGGGATAATATGGTATATAAACTTTGGAAGATGAGCCACGAAAGAGAAGGGAGTGCTTTACATAAGGAATTCTTCTTGAAGAATGCAGCTTTGCTCACTTCTTGTGAAGGGTTTCTTTCTATGACCTTTACTTTTCAGAGATGTCATTACAAATTAGGGACAGAGCATGCTTTATCCCAGTAGTTGCAGTATACATATGTCAGTTCAGGCACTTTGACATGGTTCAAACATCAGGGTGGGGTTTTTTTTGGGGGGTGGGGTTGGTTTGGTTTGTGGGTTTCAGTTTTGGGGGGTTTTTTATGCATCTGCTTCAGCTACCTTAGAGATTCTGGAACAGAGCATATAAGCAGTGTCTGACTGTGCTGTGATTTGACACAGCAGTTGGTGAATTCCAGCACTATTGTCAAAAGACTTACTAGAAACTTTTCTGGAGGAGGAGAGGCTTGAACTTCTAACGAAAGGTTTTTGTTCCCTTTCTTTATTACCCTTCCAACTTCCTGGACTGCTACTTAGCTCTTAAAGAAATTGAGCCAGTCTCAAGTTCAGTTAAAGCTGATCAGGTAGCTACAGTTTATCTTTTATTGAGAGATCTTCTGTTTTTATATACTTAACTGTAAAAGACTTTAAGAAGGAAACATGCACTTCGTCTGTTATGTGGGTTTCTTCATACTTGGAACTCAAGTTCTGTCTGTGTTAGATGTGTCTCCTTCCCCCAAAGAACAGAAACCAGGTATGTATATACCTTTCTGCTTCGCCTATGCTGCCTTACTGTGGGAGAGCAAAATAGTACAGTTTCTTTTTTTTTTTTCCCTTGTGTTGTCACTGCAACACCTGACAGGTGAATTTCTGATGTGGCAGATTTTTTTTTAAAAAATGCAATTTTAGTTAAGATACTTGTTGATCACTACAGATCATAGAAGATATAAACATCTTCCTATTTCCAGACATGTCTAGGAGCTAGATTCAGTTTTCTGAGGGTAGTTCAGTTTATCATTTATCTCTTAAGATGATCGTAGGCAACAGGATAAATTGAAAAGTAGTAGGCTGAGGTTTACTGGAAGGTTTCTTATTTGAGCTCTTAAATTTTCAAAAAGATTTAGGGTTTGATTTGAACTTTGTAATTTGGAGGATTTCTTAAGGCTTTGATTTATGCTATTAGAAAGCCTTTATCTGACTTGTGGTCTCTTTTGACTGCTGTCTGTATATGAGACTGCATTGTTTCAGGGCTTCTTGAAAAGAAGAATATTAAAGTATGAAATTAGTCATCTTAATATTGGTGATTTGGTTTGCAAATCTACTCTAAAAAATAGAATGGCAAGCAGCAAGATAAGGTTTACAGTGAATTTCTGCATCTCTGCTGGCCTTAGCCTGATGATTGTGTTTCTTTTCATAAGTGGAGAACTATGAGAAATTTTTTTTGTTTATGGTGTAAGGAAAGAGAGAGGACATTTAAATGAAGTTTGACATAAATGTCTTTGTTATTATCTTTCTTCTCCCTTTCCTTCCCCACCCAAATACAGTGCAAATTGAATTCTGTTTGTTAGAGTAATGGAAAAACTGAAAGATGAGCAGTGGCATGAGAAAGGGGAAATATTACTGTTTTGAAAGGGGGTTTTGTTACATACTTTCATAGGCTATTATATAGTCTCTTTGTCGGCTATTTAAAAAATAAAACTGAAAGAAAACCTCAGCTCTGGTCGTAAGTAGTCATTATGATCCTTTAGACTGTCCTTCTGCATGGCACGGGGTTTCACTTAGTAATTCTTGAATCCCAGCCATGATTTCTGGTTGATCTGGCTGGAATGTATCTTGAAAAGATGTCCAGTCTTCCTTTAATGAATTAAAATGAATGTAAAAGAAGCAGTAAGGTGTAGCCCTCCCCACTCCCCCCTACTTGTTAGAACAACTTATTTTCTTCACACCTGGCAACAGTATTTGCTAACTGTTGAAATCAATTCCTGAACAGTGAATCTCCAAATCATAGAATAGTTTGGGTTGGAAGGGACCTCTAAAGGTCATCTAGTCCAATCCCCCTGCCGTGGGCAGGGACATCTTCAACTAGATCAGGTTGAAGATGAGAGAGCCCCATCCAACCTGACCTTGAATGTTTCCAGGGATGGGGCATCCACCACCTCTCTGGGCAACCTGTGCTAGTGTCTCCCCACCCTCAGTG
>NW_008795371.1:798116-817092 GCF_000699145.1 Aptenodytes forsteri | reverse complement strand
GGCTTGGGCGGTGAGGCTTGAGCACTTGCTGGTGAAGACCGAGGCAAAAAAAAAAAAAAAAAATCTTTGTTTTAATACTGTATGGTCCTATTCACTGCTTACAGGCTAAATCTGGACTATCTTTTTTTATCATCTCTGTTTTGGGGGGAAATAGAAAACAAGTTTTTTGAGCAGTAATTACTGTCTGAAAAGCTGAATGTCATGTGTCTTACAGCCAGATGCACACTGCCATGTTGCTTCTGCTGTCACTGTAAGGTTATGAAACTCATTGCTAAAGCTGGGTCATGTTTGTCGAAAAGTCTGAAAAAGAAAGGGATAAGTCTGCCAGCATGGAGTGTATGCTGTGTGAAATGGAGAGGAGGAATTGACTGAAACCTGATCTTTTCCATCCAGTGACTGTATTATGCATAGCCAAAAATTTCAGAATAAATTCTTGAGCAAAATACAGCATTTAAACGGTAATATCCTTCTGACTGTTTTCTGGGCAATAATGGAAGAGCTAGATAGTTTGCAGATCAGTTGTATTTGGAAAGTTTATTTGCCACCCTCACTGCTTCCAGGCAGAAATGTAAGCATCATTGTTGTATCTTGAAATATCTAACAGGAATAACTTTTCAGAGGCATTGACCTTGCTGTAGTGGCAGGTCACCCTAGAGGGAAAAGATTGAAGCAAATTACTTTTGTTAAGATGCAGATGATTTGCAAGTGCTGACAAGGTTTTGATGTATTTAATGGTACAAGATCTTGGTATTATTCCTAAGAACTGAGCCTGCAGTCATACTACTGTGTGCTGCGATCCTGTCAGTTCCTGAGCTAAGTGAGGTCAAGCTGGGTAAATACCATAATGTGAAACCTCAAAGAAAGTGTTGCAGGAAGTGATATGGGTTTGAATCAGTATCTCAACACAGTGGTATACTATGTTGTACTTCTGAAGATTGAGGTGTTACTAATGACCACCTGAGGCCAGGCCACAAAAATCCAAATGGGAACGCAAATACTTTTCTCTTGGGAGAGATTGGGTAGTTAGTCTGAAACTCTCTGCCTTACAAAAGTGTTTTTTTATTTATTTTTAATCTCTCTCCTGTTCTTGGATTGCATAGCATTGCATGGTTCATTGATCCTTCTTTCTTCCAAAAAGTTGTATTCATCCCATAGGACCTTTTTGTGTTTGACACAGGAATGTGAATTGTGACCATGTAAATATTAGAAAGTAAAAATATTTCTCGTTACATTATAGGCCCCTGGATTTGGATTTGGTATTGCAATATCTGGAGGAAGAGATAATCCTCACTTTCAGAGTGGTGAGACATCAATAGTTATTTCTGATGTGCTGAAAGGAGGCCCAGCAGAAGGACTGCTACAGTAAGTGCCAGACTATACCTGGCTTCTGATTTGGGGGGCATTCATCTTTGTCAGTGGTAGCTTAACCTTCTAATTGTTCTCAATTGCTCTCAAGATATCTATCTGTAACTGTTTGTATAGTAGGTTTATAATACAGGTTCAGGGACACTCATTCCCCAATATTTTCCCCTTGGCATAAAGTATTTATACTGTGCATTGTGATGTTTTTCATTTAGAGAAAATGATCGTGTTGCAATGGTTAATGGAGTTTCAATGGATAATGTCGAGCACGCATTTGCTGTTCAGCAGCTGAGGAAAAGTGGGAAGAATGCCAAAATTGTAAGTGAATGTCTTGAAGATTTAAGCTTACTTAAATCCCATAGTTACAGAGCAAAAGTGAAATGGTGTAATGTCTGCTATGAAATACTTGCATGATGCAAGGTACTTGCATAATACCTGTGTGATGCTTCAGGTTTAAGTGATGATCATGACATGTTTATCATGTGGGTCACTCATGTTTTTTTAAAATGTGAATGATGATGTTTGGGTAGTGTGGAACTGGATACTTCAGACTCATTTTCTTTATGGTAAAGTTGTTCTCCGTTTGCCAAAAGCTCAATTCTCAGCTTTGTTTAATATTTCTTTGCTTTCTTGAGTGCACTTCTATCAAATTTTTCAAAGGCTGGTGTATGCTAAAGGACTTTACCAACTGTTCAGGCACTAACATAGTTCTTGTTATGCTCAGTAAACAGTTTGCCAAAATAAAGTATAATTATCTTAATTCCTATAATCTTGTAGGCTTATTCAAAGTGGTTGGCTTTTGAACTTTGAAAACAAAACAGGTCATCACTAAAGGGTAGTAATCTGGCTTTCTGTAGAAGTTTTGAGATTTATGTTACAAAAAATAGAACACAAATGCACAATGTTTAACAATTTCTTAATTCAGGAAAACAGACTTCTAGGGCTTGTAGGAAAGCTTTTGTGCTGACAGATTTCTAGTGCTCATGTGCTTTAATAAAGTTGCAAAAAATTGTGTTGTGTTCTACATTTGTAGACTTAGCAATTCTTTAAAGTTTACACAAAACAAAATGTGTGGCAAGCTGTGCAGGGCTTTCAGTATCTGAAGTATTTGGTGTGTAGATTTATGTAGAGAAAAGCAATTAATGGTATAACTTGGTTCAGTTCTGTAACACAGCACGTAAATCTCTAAACAGGGTTGGGTCTTATTCTGGAAACAGCTGTCTATGTTAGTGCAAACCAACTTTGAACTTTCAGCGGGAATGTTCCCTTTCCTCTGTGGCTTGCATAAACATTGCTTTGGAAGATTGGGAGGCTTCAAAGTTGAGGAGAATTACTGTCAATAACACACTGAGTATACAGTAGATCACATGTTAGCAAAAGAAGTTTTTAGCAGTGCCAGTAACTGATATGTGGGTTTAAGCAAAGAGAGAGGGCATTCAAATATGCAGCTCTGTGAAGACAGAATATTGCGTTATACTACAATCACTGTTGTTATTATCCTTTTTCCACTTTTGCAGAAGCAAAAAAGGACTAAAACAACTGTAAAAACAAACATACCCCTCCCCTCAAAAACAGGTTTCTAGTAATCTGTATTGATGAGTCTCCTGTATTAATTGGATAGGATTTTATAATGAGGATGCAAGAATTCAGAGCATTCACAAATACATCTGTATGTTTTCTTTTGAGTTTTGGGATTAGCTTGGCTTCTGACATTTAGTAACACCATGAGCATTGCACAGCCAGAAGGCTGATAACTAGTGTTTGGTTGTAGACTATCCGAAGGATGAAGAAAATTCAGATTCCAGTGGCTCGACCAGAACCTGAACCAGTGTCTGAAAATGAGGACGATAGCTATGATGAAGAGATACGCGATCCAAGAAGCAGCCGTGGTGGTCCAAGTGCCAACAGAAGGCATGAGAAGAGCTGGGTAAGAGATCGAAGCGCTAGCAGAGAGAGAAGCTTATCACCGAGATCAGACAGAAGGTCGGTTACTTCCAGTCAGCCTGCAAAACCTACCAAAGTAACACTGGTGAAATCGAGGAAAAATGAAGGTAACTTGTATGTAATTCTCTTGGTAAGACTTGCTGGTCTTTACAGGCCAACTGCTTCAGTCGATGTTGTATTAAGGGCTTCATGGACTGTATGAACAGTGCTGTTAATAGTTTGTTTGCCCATTTTACCAGTAGCTAGCTGAAAACTTAAGAACTGCTATTGTATTTCTGGTGGTATTTTTCATATTCCAAAATACATGTGCTTAATTAAGGGTAAAGTATTATATAGCGTAAACAAATCCCAACTGTGCACCTGACATCTGGTCGTCAGTGGCTGTGTACCTTCCATATGTATGTAGGATACTTCAGTATCCTTCCATATACTTCAGTTGAGTCTTCAGTGTCTGTCTTGTTTGAAAGAGGGAAAACTGTAGGTAGCATCTAAATTAAGCTATTAAACAACGGCTATGATTAGAGGCAGAGTTAGAAAAGAAATTGATATAATGGTAAATTCATAGCGTAATTCCACTACAGCCCTTCATGTGCCAAGTTCACTCTCCTCCTTGTGTTTCCAGTGTAAATGTTGTGTAAAGCAGTGTTGTAAATTTTTGGATACCTCCCTCCTTTTTTTTTTTTTTTTTTTACTGTAGCTTCATCAGTTTTCTTTTTTCTTTTATTGCTATTATATCAAGAGTATGGTCTACGGTTGGCAAGCCACATATTTGTGAAAGAAATATCGCAGGATAGCCTGGCAGCAAGAGATGGCAATATTCAGGAAGGAGATGTTGTGCTGAAGGTATAGTAAATAGTGGTGGTGTTTGTTCAAAGGGAAAACTCATTGATATAACTGTTCTTAGAATTAGCTATCTCTTAATTCCATAATTATTGTTAGTAGAAGATGTATCTTTTTTTTTATTAAATTATTTCAAAGATCAATTAATTTAAGTATCAATCAGCCTCTCTAAGGGAAGGAAAACTATGAAGCCTTTTTGTTTTTTCGGTTTTATTCCCTAGGCCTTATTCAGACAAATAGTGCCCACTGTAAATGCATAATAGAAAACATTTGGCATCGTATGAGACTTTGGCCCTACATGCGTAGTTATACAATATAATGTTGTGGAATTGTGCTGTTGAGCAACACTAGAACTTGCCTTCAGGTTAAATTTTGTTTTTTGTAGAAATCAATATACCTAGGGACTTTTAAGTCATACTAACAAACTTTATTTCAAGATACTGCTGTAAATGTGTTGGTGCAGAAAAATATACCATTCCTTACTCTGCTGAGTATAGCAGTACTGGTTCAAAAAACATAACTAATATTTTAAAAGTTTTGTGGTAGAGGCTTTGTCTTTGAAAGATGAAAATAATTTTCTATATTATGTTATAGTTTGAATGAGCCCAATAGTATTCCATTGTGTTGTGGTAATTTGATAAATATCTCTAGCTATTTCTAAATATCGTCAGACAGAAAACCACTATCTTTACTGGAGACTCACTGTTGAGTTTTTTCAGTAAGTTTATATCTGCTCTTTTCTTACTCTGTTCCAGATAAATGGCACAGTGACGGAAAATATGTCCTTAGCAGATGCAAAAACACTAATAGAAAGGTCAAAAGGCAAGTTGAAGATGGTTGTTCAGCGAGATGAACGAGCTACGCTGTTGAATGTCCCTGATCTTTCTGACAGTATTCATTCTGCTAATGCTTCGGAAAGAGATGGTGAGTAAAAATAAACTTGATTTCCAAAGGGAGAGAATAATTCCCTGTGTTGTGAAGATGTGAAATACCTAAGTGGGATGAGAGGGTGGGGAGGAGAAGAGTTAGAAGTAAGATTGTCATAAGGGTAAATCTTGTCTGAATGCGATTGAAATCCATACCTTCAAAAACAGTGGACAAAAAGATAGTTCTTATTCTTGCAATTATTCTTTCAGGAATATTAAGTTTAGTTGTTTTGAAATAATAAACATAGACTTAACATCTTCATAAAAATTCTCTGCAAAAGCTTATTTCCATTTGAGCAGGTCACGCCACCATTTTAATTACAATCATTTCATGAAAAAACAACTTTTATTTAACAGACATTTCAGAAATTCAGTCGCTGGCATCAGATCATTCCAACCGATCACATGACAGGCCCCGCCGCAGTCGTTCACGATCTCCTGACCAGAGGTCAGAGCCTTCAGACCATTCCAGACATTCTCCACAGCAGCCCAGCAACGGCAGGTGACGGCAGCGTTGTATTATTTTTAAATCAACTATTTAATGTGACATATAAGTTGTAGGAGTGCTTGGATTTATACAGTGTGACAAATGTGATACAGAGCTATGGTAGTAGTAATACAGCATTCTTTCTCTCAAGAGATGCAGCTGATAATGATCCAAATTTTCTTAGACTTCAGGAGAAATTGAAGCTTTAACTTCAGTGTTACCCCTTTTTTAAACATAGTCTTAGAGCATGGTTGTATGAATGGCAATTTAAGTTTGATAGTGATATATGTTATTGAAGCATATGCAATTACATTTTGGTTTTAGAAAGCAGTTAGCTGCAAGGATATTTGAGATGACTAGTAGCACAGTTCCCATTAAATGTCCAACCTGGGTAAACTTGTTGAAATCTTGCTTTATTTAGGCATAGGCTTTTTATTTTCCTCACTAGCCTTCTTTAAAGTTATCTTATGTTTCTGAATACATTTAATGCCTACAAAATAAGGTGTATTGCACAGCAGATTTAGCTTTTGGAACGTAGTTTTTAATATTTGAAATTTGTAGTGGGACATTCATGATAATTCTGAAGTAGGTAAGCCTAATTTTATATGAATTCAGAGAGAAGTAACCTATTGTATGGTTTGGAATTTTTTCTTCTGCCATGTGAAACTTTAGTCTTGAATAACATAAATCTGTCCTGTTTTGCATTTCCACAGTTTGTTAGAAATTGATATTTTAATTTATTGACATAGAATTTCTATGTTGGATTTTAGATTCTACTAAATATTTGTAAGAGAAAAGTTTACCTTCTGAGTGTTCATAGATGATAGAAAAAAAGTTAGAATTGATCTGTTACAAATTCCAAATTCAGAGCCTGTATTTGAAGATTTTCAGATGCTGTCAAAAATTCTGAAAAACAAATTGCAGCTGGCTGTTCCATAAAACTAAGATATGCCTGATTGGCTATTAATAACATTTTGTTTGCCGAAGGAGAAAGTAACACTTATACCTTCAAGGTTTTTAGTCTTTTAAGGGATAATAAAACTGCAAGACAGATCTTAACCTGCCTGTACTGATTGGGGTTATGGAATACAGACATTTTTGCTTCTCTTCCATGTATGTTGTTTGGAGGGACCACAAGGCATGAAAGTTTGTTTTCAAGTAGGAACCCCATATTAGTGGGAAAAACTTAAAAGCAGGGTCCCAGATGCAGGGATTTGATTGTGAAGGTTGTGAGGTCTCTGTCAGATTTAAAACCTTTATTTCTTGACATGCGTTTCTAATGCAGTGTGAAAAGGGCTCGTGGCGGGGGGGGGGAAATCCATCAAAACTGAAACTATGATTGACTTACCCTAGTGTTAGTGCTTTCCTGTCCTATTACAGTGGTTTAGGTAGATGGTCACTTCCTCCCTATGGACTACACTGTCAGAAGAATTAAATCCTTCCTGAGAAGGAACTTTGAAGTTATCTCAACTCTGAATGCATCCGCTATATCTACTTTATGAACAAGAGCTACCTTGGCATGGATTGACTTCCTGTTGGACATGTCCCTTTCAAGATCAGAAAATCCGGGCCCTGAGCCACATAAAGAAAAACATGTTAAAAGCAGCTTCTCTTTGTAGTGGTTATTTGTGCAAGTTCAAATCTGCTGTAACATCAAACTAGTTGCAACTGTTTCATTTTTTTAAAATTTGGTGAAAAATCTGGAGGGGAAAAAAAGCTTGAGAACAACAAGCTGAGGAAGAAAAGGTGCAAAAAGTCCTCAAACTGAGTTTAAGGAGGACATTAAAAATGTATTTAAGATAATGAGTCTTTATTTAGACCCTGTTCTGCCAAGTGTTTGTATGTTAATGAGGCAAGAAATCCCAGGGGAATCCTCTTAGTCCTTTCATACAAGCTTAACTACAGACTGACACTTCTAGGTGTGCACTAGAGTACAGAAATCTGCTGACAGACTTGCTTCAGTATTACTTTGGGGTCTGGTAGGGTCTTCAGTGTTGTCTACCTTTCAGTATTCCATAGTGGTATGTACACGTGCGCCTGCAGTTTTCCTGGATATAGAATTTCCACAACAATTGCTATTTGAACGTTCTGTCAAAGCATTAAATAGTACTTTTAGTTTTCTTTAGTCCAGAGGAAGTTCACAGATGTCTCTCGAACAGTCTTTCTAAAACTCAGATTCTAGAACATGTTCTTCTTAATCTACTAATAAAAAGGGCTAGTTATGCTTGTACCTTTTGGTTTGTTTTTTTTTTCTCTTCACTTGTGGACGATTGCAAATTACCCATAGTCAGTCGTTAAGATTCATTCTCTGGATTCTTTTCAATACTCATAGCCCTGGAGACTTTGAAAATTTGTAGCTGTCTGATACTGAATTAGGTCCTAAGTGAAATATAAGATATAAATATGTCCTGGCTTTGAGGAGGAGCCCTCTGAGCAGATCATGTTTTAAAGGTTAAGTATAGTTATAAAAGATACATATAATTTTAAAGGTATGCAGAACAACTGTTTAGGCAGAGGAAAAATGCATCTTAAATATAGAATGTCAGATAACATAAGGCAACTTTGTATAATCTGTTAAGAGCTGTACTTAAAAAGCTAGAATGAGCAAGAGAGGTCTCTGCACCCTAAGTTGGAGAGTACTTGTGGGGAAGTATCATATATACCCTTTCTTACCTATCTGGTCTTACTGCTGGCAGTAACAAGTTGTTGAGCTAGGTAAGCTTTTGGTGTGACCCGTCCTGAAAAGTGGCATTTACAGCCAGGTGCTGGTAAGCCTGCCAGATTACATCTCTGGACTGCCCTCTACCAATTGAAAGAACTCCCACTTGGGAACTCTCTCTCCTATGCTGCATTCCTCACCTGGGTACTGGAATAGCAAAAACATTTTCTGGTATGTTTAACATTTCAGCCTCATCAAGAAAGACGTGGTAGCTTGACGAAATTCCTGTAGAGGTCGTTATTTCTGGAAGGATGAGGTTGACTTCTGTAATACAGTTGTGAATTTATATATAGCACGAGAGATTTGTTGTTCTGTCCATTTTCAAAACAAGTTGAAAAACTGGAATATAGGACAAAAATCAACCCTATTCTGAATGTATTTAGGAAGATGCCTCTTGGCTCTTACTGTCTTCTCATGCTAAACAGTTTGAGATGTGCTAAAAACACATTTGGAAAGAGCCTGCACGTTCATATTTTTCAGAACATTTTCTGTGCAGACAAACTTTGTGTGTTGCGGACAATCTTTTTTTTCTTTTCTGTTCTGAAGCAATAGCCACAATTGATCACACTAGTGTGTAGCTGACTGCATTTTGTGACTGAAGGTTATTTAAAAATGCTTCTGTTAGGTCCTTTAAACCATTTTCAAAACAAGTTGAAAAACTGGAATATAGGACAAAAATCAACCCTATTCTGAATGTATTTAGGAAGATGCCTCTTGGCTCTTACTGTCTTCTCATGCTAAACAGTTTGAGATGTGCTAAAAACACATTTGGAAAGAGCCTGCACGTTCATATTTTTCAGAACATTTTCTGTGCAGACAAACTTTGTGTGTTGCGGACAATCTTTTTTTTCTTTTCTGTTCTGAAGCAATAGCCACAATTGATCACACTAGTGTGTAGCTGACTGCATTTTGTGACTGAAGGTTATTTAAAAATGCTTCTGTTAGGCGTACTTTAAAAAAAAAAAGCGGGGGGGAGGGAGGAAGTGAGGTAAAGGGGCCCTGACACAGCACAAATGTTAAACAATAGTGTCACAGTGCACACAGTGAACAACACTTTTGTCTCTTGGGAAGTGCAGCTGTCAGTTTTTTAACAAGTTTCTATCACCTAGAACCAGTGACAGCATCAAGTTGTTTCCTGCATTATCTTGCGATGTGAAATATTCAGTGCTTGCTGGACAACTTAAGCAAAATCAGGAAAAATTCTACTCTCCTGTTGTTCTGATTTTTCCCTTTTGTTCTATCACAATTGTGTTTCTATCAGCTTTTTCCCATTTAAACTTTGTTGTCTTACGTAGAATAGAACTGACCTTTTGCAGGCTTTTTAGTTGGCAGGGTGTATTTGCCTACATGCATAGCAGTAGCCCTGTCTAGAAGCATATTGCTTCAGATATTTACCTGACTATTTTGTGCTATGCTCTCAGTGTCTTTATTTTAGTTACTGGTATTGAGAGCTGTTTTCTTCCATATTTATGCTCTTTTTTGATATATGCAAGTATAAAAGCAGCATAAAATTACAGTGGTTTTGGACTGTGTGGAGAGGAAATGTAAAATGAACTTTGTCCTCGTGTAGTAACTGCAGTATTTTTGGCCTTATTTTTAAAGCAGAGATACTACTATTTTGGAATAATGCTTCTGTTAAGCATTAGGAGATGCTTGGAAACAGGTAGCGAGGGCTCATGGGGAAATTTACTGTAAATCTCATTAACTAGTGCTCATTACCCAAAAATCTTTGGGCGGAGAGGGGAATTAGTTGTAGTTTACACTACTACAGGACTTTTTTTGTCTGTGAGACACTTAGTATGCATTTAAAGAGCTAAATGTATGTGTCTTTTTTAATGAGCCAGGAACTATTTTCAAGGGAATGAGGAGTCCAGTCATATTTTAGTCTTGTGCTGGAAGTAAAATACATAACCTTTTAGCTTACGCACTTAATATTATGCACAAATGAAAATATGCTGGGGGTCTGAAAGAGGAATAAGAAATTTTTTGTCAGTGAAGTTTGGGAACAAAGTAGAAGGATAAATGCTTACTTTTCCTTTTGCTAGACGTAATGGTTTTAGCATCATTTTTATCAACTCTGGAAGCCCCCAAAAACGGGTTTATCTGAGTAAAAAAGGCACAAATAAGGATTTTAAAAATTAGGCTGCTCTACTTGTTTTTACCAATGACTTATAACAAGATGGTTGTTTACAATGCAAGGGTGCCTGTGTCTTCCCAGATTGTTGTGATGATTGCAGTATTTTTCTGTATTCTGTATTTTTTAGCTGCCTTCAGGCACTCAGTTTTAAAACTGGCAGAAGAAAGTAGTGAAAAGTCTTAGTACGTCTTGGCTGAATAGCTAAGCTTTGTTTCTGATGTTTCAAACTTCACATTGCTTCAGGAAAGCACATTCTGCTTGTATTGAGATGTTTACTATTTCTTTTATTCTTTCTTACACATCTTGGATGAGTAGATTTGCTGGGTTCTGTTTTCCTAAGTCATACTTCCAACTCTTGAAGTATCGGTTCTGATTAAAAAACCCCAGTCTTTAATTTGTATAATGGATTTTTTTGGATACATTTGTACTTTATGGGGACTGATAGTTATTATTGCTTAGTAGCACCATCTAGCTGTTGGTAGTGAAAAACTTCTCTTTTTTCCCCCCCAATACAGACCTCTCCTTTATGAGAGATGGACTTGCGCCTATTGACCAAGCTGTTGTTATCTTTGGGGAAGTACCTTTTTTTCCCCTCCTTGGCAATTAAGTCTGATATTATATATAAAGCTGTGATTTGTTTGTGTCTGTCTTCTCTCAAATCCTTTTTATATCCTTGCTTATTTGCCAACTCTTGGGAGTTGAATAGATATTTTGAGCATCTCCTTTTTTTTTTTTAAGACTGTACATGCTCTGGAATTAAGACTGTCTCTTTGGTATATTGGTCTGCTTTTGTTTTTTCCAGCTGATTATTAATGTTCATCTGCTCAGACCCTATTAAACCATTTACTATTCAACGGATAGTAGTATAACAGTTAACACTTCAACATACAGCATATGTTCTGTTCAGTTCTGCTATGGTACAGCTGGTAGCTGTACCTCTATATAACAATATAAAAATACCTGATCTTTCGAGCTAAAGGAATAGAGATTATGTTCTTTTGAGCTTTAGCTGCTCTCATCATTTAAAGAACAAGAGAATTTTTTTCTTTTTTAACTTGTCATATATGCCTTTGTTTTACACTGTAAGCATGTATAGGAAATGCATAAGAAGCAGGGAGTTGTCTTTTTACTAAAATACATAGATGACTGAGTGTATGAGAACTACTCCTGTCTTGTAATAGCTGTGGATTGAAGGCCGCATCCTCTCTGAAGACTGAGAAATCAGGGGCATGTTTGTGTTCTACCTTTTATCTCTGCAAAGCGCTACCAAGAGCTACACTGGCAACACTTGTGTTCCAGGGCAGCTGCCACACAAAGGAGAAGATGAATTAGCTTGATCACAGCAAAGCCTAAGAATTAAGTCTAAAAATCCATGATTTCTACAGGGAGGGGTGAGAAAAACACCATCATAGCTGCTTGTCTCCACTTCTTCCCTTTGCTTCTCAATTTCTTACATAGCTTTCAATATACAGCATGTGTGTGACTTCTGTGCTTGAAGCAGAGAGCAGTCTGTCTCACCATGTCCTTCCCCTTTCCAAATAGCCATATCTGGAGAAGTCCTTTATTAACATGAAGTTAGGGACAAAATGCTCGGATTTAGAAATGGTAAAAATTATTAATAATATGATAGTCTAAGAACAAAACCTTGTTAAATAGTAATTGGTAATTCTTTACCCACCAAACCTGACCTTCATGAATGACAGGATTTATTCTTTAGTCTTAGTAGACCAAGGTCATAGAAACAATTCTATATGCAGAGTGGAATCTTTTTTTTCTAATATAGTCTTCGAAGCAGAGAAGACGAGAGAATAACTAAACCAGGAGCTGTCTCTACACCTGTAAAGAATGCAGATGATACTTCTAAAACTGTGGAAGAGGTGGCAGTCGAAAGAACTGAAAAACAAACTCCACCACTCCCAGGTAAAAACATTAAAATATATTAATTATGCGTGTTGTTGAGAACGGATGACCAGTAAAGACTTCATGCCATTGCATATTTGTGGAATGATTTCTAAAGTCTTAAAACAGACCATGTCCTAATTATTTTTATTTCTGAATACTAACAGTCCTTATAACCATAACCCCACTTATATCTTAGAGTTTTGGTCCTGAAAACCTAAGCTGTGCGGTCTGCCCATTATATATGGGGGTCAGACTTCAGTGTTCAGAGCTGTATTTATAGGTGATGGTCATGAAGAGCTTTGTCCTGATCGCTCAAGCAAGGCTAAAATCAGTCATTTCTTTTCTGAGAGTCAAGCAGTAGACTGGTTCTTATGGGTTACTGTAGCACACTATATTTAAACAAGGATGTAGTTAAGCCTGTTTAGAAGGACTGTTCCCAAGACACAACTCAAAATGCTTTGTTACTGTAGTGCTTACTAACTGCAGTCATGGACCAAGAAGGCATTTTAACAAGTGCAGTACAACTAATAAAACTAGAGCAAAATCTCATTCCTTTTTTCCAAAAGGGAAGGATAAACTAAATGGCAACAGATAAAGCCAGTTGGTGTAAAAAAAAGAAAAACATAAGATGATATGGTGACAGGACACTGTTCTGGGCAGGCTGGCTTGTAAGATTTTTGTTTACAGAATGAGGCACTTCGGTGAAATTATAAGTGGAGAAAGAGGAGTTGTGCAAATGGTTTAGAGGGAGCTGTTCTTGAAAGGCTGGGTAGGATGAGGAAAAAGCACATTCAAGCTTGAAAATATTTGAAGAGTTAAGCGATGAGTAGTGACACTTCTGCATGTGGTATTCAGTAGCTCAGTGAAGAATTGGAAGAGTTATGATGTTGATAGACTCTGAAAGACCTTGAAAGTGAGAACAGTAGGTTTTCTGATGCAGCAGCCATTATTAAAAAGATTGTTATAGGAGGTGACCTTTTGCAGTGGTGTTATGAAAAGATGCAAATGAAGTAAATCTATATTTGCCAAGATAGAAAAAGGATGTAGTAATGAGATTAGAAAGATGAATTCTGTATTTCTAAGACATTCAAGATTAATAATTAGTGTAATACAAAGCTAGCCAGGATAGGAGAGGAGACCCTTGAGATAGTTCTCAGTCCAAAGTAATGTACTAATAATTGGTTTGAGGGACTGGCAAGCAAGTAATAAGTACTGTGGGGATTTTGATGGTTAGTGGGGAAGAAGAAATGTTCTGCTCTTGGGTAAATGGGAAGAGGCACATGGAAATACTTAATTTGGATGGGAGGAGATGTAGGCTAGTACATGGAGATAGTATTTAAATTTGTGTCTGCAGATAAAATTAACTTGCCATAATATACAGTCTGAGATAAAAAGGTGCAATAAAGGGCATAATCCGTTAACAGCCTCACAGGAAACTCTAGGGAAATGAGGATTTTTCAAAGACTGTAATGAAAATGTGGTTAGAAAGGTAGTTGGCAGATTCTGTGACAGTTTGCTGCTTAGACTAAGGGCAGGACAACTGTCACAGTTGATTGTGTCAAAGGAGGATGGAAGGAGAGTATTTGTTCAGAGGGATCATCAGAGGCTTGTGCTAGGGAAGGGTCATTAAAGACTTAAAGGAAAATGCTATGTTACTGTATGGGAAGGACAAAATTCACATTAGAAAAGGCATTATTACCAAATCATTGTCTGAAATCCCAATTTCAAACTAGTCCGTTCAGTCATTTGAAAGGAAGACAGCACAGTCGTTGGGAAGATCAGGGACATCAGACTAGTTTGAAGCCAGCCTAGTTTGAAATCAACTTTTTTCAAGTGTGCAGAGATAAGTCTTAAATACAAATTCTTCTAACGTGACCAGCCATGTAGCAGAGAAGAGCTCCTATTAGTGCTCATTACTGAGGGAAGACTGCAGTGGCAGTTTCTTCCCAGTGACTCCAGAGAATCTATGCAGCAGAGCTGTGGTAAGTGCTTTTCTTTAAGAACCATCAACTGGACCAAAGTAAGTGTTGAAATCTGCCGACCTCAAGGCGTACAGCAGTAGTACGAGTGTTTGTCGTATTTTCGTGTCAAGAATTGAATTCTTGAGGGAAGAGAGCCAATGGAAAATGACTGTTACGTCGGAGAGATCAAGGTGAGAAACAGCAGGGTTGAAAGTGGTCTTGCGAGCATGAAGCCTTCTAGTTCTTGTAGTTTTACAGTGTTCAGAGTACTTAATGAAATACAAAGGAAGTTTTTGGATTTTTACTGAAGTAATAATTAGGCCAGTAATCACGCTGCTTTGAATGGCACGGTGGGAGTGTCTTCTGTTGTTTTACGTTTCTAATATTTCACTTTTAAGTGGGGTAGAGGCAGTCTACTGAAGAAGTCATTAAGCTCTTAATTAAGTTAAGCTTTACTTTCTCATCTTTAAATGACCAAATGGACGTTTGAAATCTTTTGATGTTTTAATAGAACCAAAGCCAGTGTATGCACAAGGAGGTCAGCCAGATGTGGATTTACCAGTCAGTCCATCTGATGGTCCTTTATCCAATTCAACCCATGAAGATGGAATGCTTCGGTAATGTAACTCTAAACTCCATTCAAATTTGCCTGGTCCTTGACTAAACCAAGCTTTTGTCCAAGGTGATGAATAATCTGTATAAATGGTCTGATGTAAAGTCCAATATGCTGTCCTGATACTTCTGTTCAGAAATATTAGGATGAAGACTTTAGGTTTATTCCTGAGCCTTGTTGACACTTACGTTGTGTAATATACCTTTTTTTAAGTCTATTACTTTTCTATGGAAATGAGCAGTTACAATGATCAACTGGTGAAAAAAATTTGCAGTGTTTATCTCTCCTTGTGCACCCCCACCCCTCCTGCCCCATCCCCATCTCCAGAGAGAGGAGAGATACTGTATCATATTCTTTTCCTTCCATAATAATTGGAGAGCAATGAAAAAGGTCACTGCAGAAATGTGCAAAGTCATGACATGGAAATGAGTCTGCTTCACTGGGCTCTCCTTTATGGACATTAGTGTACATGAGAATAGATTCTAGTTTGGTTTCGTCTCAAATTCATCTTAATCTCTTTAGAGCCAAAATAGATCTATATGCCTGCACAGTTCTTTAAAAGGAGGAACACTTTTGGAAGAGTGTCAAAGTACCTCACTTAAATCACACTATAAGTGTAAGACAGACAAACCCCACTAAACAAGTAAATACAGGTGGGTTTTTTGAAGTGCTGCTAATGAGTGTGTTGTAATACTGCAGTTGATAAGCGGTTAATGGTATGTGTAGCATAATATCCTCTAATTGAAATGATAGGCAAATTAGTTCTTTGCATGTGTTCAGTCTCAAATTTACCAGGATATTACACCTCTAAGTGGAATATTTTCTAAATCTCTAGGCCAAGCATGAAACTGGTAAAATTCAGAAAAGGAGATAGTGTGGGCTTGCGACTAGCAGGTGGCAATGATGTTGGCATATTTGTAGCTGGTGTTCTGGAAGACAGCCCTGCAGCAAAAGAAGGATTAGAGGAAGGGGACCAGATTCTCAGGGTATGTCAAAAACAATAACAGTACAAATGTTTTGTTGTACCCAAGTAGGTTTTCTTTCTGTAGTATTAAATATATTGCCTTTGTAGTTTATACAGATTTTTTTCTGTATGTGCTTATTAGATGACTTAACAGCAAAATCTCCTGTTACTGTACTGTTGCTAGGAGGTTAGTAAGTTTTTTCATCCAATTTCTTTGGCTAATTCAGTTAATGAAGTTTGGATTTTTTTAACTGTTGGGTCACTAAATTGTCAGAGGGCTCTGTGTGTTACTGATGTTTATAGGTGCTCCATGATATTGATCTAAAGAACATAAAATGAACGGCTACCTATTATTCTGGAAGCTATGCTTTTACCAAGAAATAAAGTGGGAATATTTAGAGGTACAAGAGACATCTTGAGGTGCATGCACTTGGTGTGTATGTATGAAACTGAATAAACAAAAAGATCTTAGCAATAAGTTGATTTAGATTTCCCATTGTATAGTTAAATCTGTGTTATAATATCATATGCTAAATCAAACTGATTATTTCATTGATACCAGGTAAATAATGTAGACTTCACAAATATCATCAGAGAAGAAGCTGTCCTTTTTTTGCTTGATCTTCCTAAAGGTGAAGAAGTAACCATTTTGGCACAGAAGAAAAAAGACGGTAAGTATTTGTGTATCGGGAGCAATGTAGTAGACTGCTTGGAACAACATAAAAAGTATAGCAAATGATGACTAACTTCTGGCTTGCAGGAAATTGGCACCTTATGAAGACTATTAAGTTCTTTTGGCTTTGGGATAGGTTACTACTACAAATAGACTAGTGATTGATATTGTAACAGTACACACACACCCCCCACACCCCCAAACAAACAAACAAAATCCCCAAAACAAAACAACCCACCAAAAACCCAAACAAAAAACCCCAGCAAAATAACCCCTAGCATCTGACAAAAGTATTCGCATTAAACCTTGGGGGGAGCAGGAGAGTCTTGTAGTTATGCTGTTGAAAATGAGTGTTTACACTGGTGTGCATACACACACAAACTTCTTTCCCAGTAAGATTCATTCCTTCCAGGGGAACTGAATTAAGCTTGCACTAGCACCAAATTTTTGACTGTGAAAGTTGAATTTCTATTGGTAGAGTTTGCTATTAGTTATGCTGCTTGAAATAGAGCAGCTCTGAGACATTAAGGCTTCTTGAAGTAATATTATTATTTATTATATTTAAAGCAAGGAGAATTAAGGTGAGGCACTGCTTTGAGCAATTCTTGTGAGCATTAGGACATCACTTGAACTTACATAACACTTTCCTATTTTGGCGTTTCTTTTTCTTTTTTCAGTTTATCGTCGTATTGTTGAGTCTGATGTAGGGGATTCTTTCTATATCAGAACTCATTTTGAATATGAAAAGGAATCTCCTTATGGACTAAGTTTCAACAAAGGTGAAGTGTTCCGGGTGGTGGACACTCTGTACAATGGCAAACTGGGTTCGTGGCTGGCAATTCGAATTGGCAAGAATCATAAGGAAGTCGAAAGAGGTATCATACCTAACAAAAACAGGTACGATCTTAAGATACTTAAATTGCTGTTTTAAAACTAAACTTTAAATTTTGCATCTATATAATGAATGATTGGACTTGTTTGCAGGACACTGGCTTATAGAACTGGGACAGTCAGAATAAGTGACAAAGCGTTAAAACAAATTGAAGTTAAATATATGATCTATGAATTTGCTTTTGACTCTTGTACAGTCCAAAAAAAACCCCAACCTTAAAACTTTCTTTTCAATACAAGAGACAAGGCTGAAATGTGATATCAGCCTCAATAGTTCTAGCTTGTACTTCGTAATACAGAAACAACAAAAGCTTGATTCAGCAGGTGGTAGTGGTTTTTTGGAAGTGTAAGCTTGCTAGTCAAGCATTACTTCAGAAGCTGACTTCCTTGATAACTGGTTGGGATTCGTTGTCATCTTAGAGCTGAGCAACTAGCCAGCGTACAGTACACGCTTCCAAAGACAGCAGGAGGAGATCGAGCGGATTTTTGGAGATTCCGTGGTTTGCGTAGCTCAAAAAGAAATCTCCGAAAAAGCAGAGAAGATCTTTCTGCCCAACCTGTTCAGACAAAGTTTCCTGCCTATGAAAGAGTTGTTCTTCGGGAAGGTATGGCTTTATTTTTACTGTTGCAGGTTAACAGGTTTGTGTGGTTTGCTTTGTATTGGCCTATGTATTTAAGAATGTCTTGCATTTGTTTTAAGCAATCTATATATTTTGACTTTTTTTTTTTCCTTCAATTCTAGCTGGGTTTCTCAGACCTGTAACCATTTTTGGTCCAATAGCTGATGTTGCGCGAGAGAAACTTGCTAGAGAAGAACCAGATATATTTCAAATTGCAAGTAAGTGTGAGATCAGGTTTTTCTGCGGTTATGAAATAGCCAACTTTCTTTTGCTAGATTGTTTGTTTCTGCAGTATTACTTTAGCTGTTAACATGTTTAACAAGATGTTGACAATGTAAAGGAACAGACTAAATATAAGTTCTTTCACTGCTTGGTTGCTGATAATTCTCTGAAGGTAAAAGTAGTGTTAGTTCTATTTATAGCCTTCTCAAATTTCATTTTAATTTGGTACCTTATTATCCTATTTCTAAGTGCTTTTGTAAAGATGTAGTGATTTTTATGGCCAAATTGGTGGGTAGATTTTCGTATATTATTTTAGAGAAGGAGGAGTGTCTTCAATCTGAATTGATAATTTGAGCTATGAAATGGTTTGTTTTATCTTAATGAGGGAACGTAGAATATGTTGTAAACTTACAACAGATTTTTACTGTGTCCTCTTTACCAGAAAGTGAACCAAGAGATGCTGGTACTGACCAACGTAGTTCTGGCATTATTCGTCTTCACACTATAAAACAGATAATCGATAGAGTAAGTCTTTTATCGTCACTGTACTTCTAACACAAGAAGAGTAAAACTGGTATCATCAAGTAAAGTGTTGAGTGTTTGAAATGTAGAAGAATAACTAATGAGTGTGTTTGCTTTAAAAATAACTTTCTCATCTTTCTGTTGGTTAATTTAAAAAAAAAAAAAAAAAAAACCAAAAAAAAAAAAAAAAAAA
>NW_008795371.1:756582-797942 GCF_000699145.1 Aptenodytes forsteri | reverse complement strand
AAAAAAAAAAAAAAAACCCAAACAAAAAAAACCAACAAACCACCACCCTTTCCTTCTCCATACTAATAACTGCAGCCTAGAAGTAATCCTAGGCTTTCTTCCAGGGAGTGTTGTCCTCTCTCCATTAAGGCTGTTTTAAGCTGTTTTCCTCTTTCACTTAAAGCCATGGTGTGACATTACAGCTAGAGAAATTGTTACTTTATTTATGGAGTTGTTAGTCTTCCCCCCCCCTCATTTACAAATTAATAACTTGACATCATTTTTTCGTGTGAGGACTAGGGGAAAGGGTCCTTCAATCTCACTTCCTTAATATTCTTAAATCTTCTGACATTAGCTCATGATATGAGACGCTATTCCTCACTTTTTTATTTCCTTACTTAAAAACAAACTGCAAGCCTTTCATATGCCCAGGTGGGGGGGGGGGCGAAGCTATTCTAGCAGCAAAGTGGAGTACTGCATGCTGTGTGCTTGAGAAATCTTGTACTCGATGAAAGCTGTCCAAGTTCTTGCATTCAGAGTGATTTGGTTTGTTTGTAGTTTGTTGTTTGTTTGGTTTTTTTTTTAAAGGAAGATGGAGCTCTGTAATGAGACTAGGTCTTGTGTTTCAATCTTTCCTCTTTTCCTATTAGCAGAATACTAATAGGAAACTGCTTATTTTCAGTTTAGTAGCTGCTTACTTTGGGGAGATTTTTTTTTTTTAGATAGAGTTAAATATTGAAAAGCTCATAGTTATGCAGTCAGTCTTACAGTTCAAAATGTATATGCCTATGTAGCCTGGTATTGGAATTGGTTTGGTTTCTATTCAAATAGGAAAAGAATTTAAATCAATGCTTTGAAATAATGAACTCTGTAAAGGTAATACAAAATAAATTTGTGAAGGATGTTAAAAAAAAAATCTAGTATATAAGTGATTCACTTTCTTGCCTCTGTCCTCTTTATCACAACAGGACAAACATGCTTTATTAGATGTCACTCCTAATGCAGTGGACCGTCTGAATTACGCCCAGTGGTATCCTATTGTAGTGTTCCTAAATCCTGATTCTAAGCAGGGTGTAAAGACTATGAGAATGAGGTTGTGCCCAGAATCACGAAAAAGTGCCAGAAAGCTGTATGAAAGAGCTCACAAGCTACGCAAAAATAATCACCATCTCTTTACAAGTAAGTGATTAGATATACTGGATTAGTATTTCTGAGAGGGAGGGGGAGGTGAGATGACAGTAACTTCTTCCTCCAGACTTTTCTGCAAATGGACCAAGTTGTTGACTTGTTCAGGCTCCCCCATTCAATAACCAGTAGTTCATTGATGTGTGCATCGTTTGCACGTGACGGCATAAATGTAAAGTGATCTGAAACATCACAATGACATTTCTAATAGATCTGGTGGCTTTGCAGGATCATCAGCCAAAATCAAACATTTGAATAAATAGGAAGATGATGTAATTTTATTTTTTGTCTGGCTAAACTGAAGCCTCACTTTATTCTAAGCTACTGTTAACTCAGTATTTCCTATGGGATAAAATGTCCCAAACCACATCAGGCCTTAAGGTTGCTTTGAATACTAATATTTACGTTACTATTTAAATCTCATAGTTTTAACCTACCAGTTTATGTTGCTTTTATTACTGGTGGTACAGATCCTTCTCATAGTTCTGCAGAAATCATAAGTCAAACTAACCTGCTGTACTTCTAGCTACCATTAACTTGAATTCAATGAATGAAGGATGGTATGGAGCTCTAAAGGAAGCAATTCAGCAACAACAGAACCAGCTAGTGTGGGTTTCAGAAGGAAAGGTAAGAAATAATATGTTTGGGGAGAAATGACAAAACTGTATTTATGAGAGCTTTTTCGTTCTTTCATTCTTACCGGTATTACAGATATGGGCAGATACTTGTGGAATGAAGTTTGTTTTCCTTTTTTCCTCATTTTAACCATCATTTGAAGATCTAAAGCAGTAATGCCTCATGGCTGTGTGAACTGCTCAAAATTGATTTGTCACTATATTAGTGCAGTTATTCTGTTAATGAGGGCCGTACAGTTGTCCTTGTGGATGAGCAGTGTAGTAAGTGAGAGCATTTGCCCATTGCCACTATTAACTGGAGGATATATTATTGCTTTGAAGACTTTGTGGGGATTGGATGGTTTTTCATGAAAGAACTTCTGGGTGTTCTGTTGCATTGGTACTAGGGGCTGGGATTGCCTGATGATGCATTATTTTTTTCGTTAATATAAAAGCAAGTGGCATATTCATGTTGTTTCTGACCTTTCTGAGAACTGTTCTCTCAGTTGTGAGAACACAGATACAAAATCACGTTAGTATTCTATGTTCCCCACTAAAACTCCACTTGCCTTCTCAAGCTGCATGTTATATTATGCGCGTGAGATCCATCCTCTTGAAGAACTAATACCAAGTGAAGTGCCAACTACAAGTAAGCAAATGATGAATCGGCTATTGCTACGTGTTTCTTAATATTTGGATTGTCTATTTCTGTTCAGATTGAGCTCCTTTCACCTCCTTATATCTTCCTTCAAGTTAATGATTCCAATATCATAATATCACTTTAAAGTGCAGCTTTGTATCTTTCCAAACACTTTGATTTCCGTGGACACTATGCACTATCCCCTCCCTTATACTGACAGTCATCTGACTCCTTAATAAACTGATTCAAAGAGCTAGTCTGCAGAAAAGCTTTCAGGTGTAAGCTTAACATCTTCAACGATTGAAACCCAATTTCTCCTCCCCTGTGATATTCAGAATTGTTGAATTCTCGTACTGTTGCTGTGCTGCTGGATTTGGAATATAACTAACTTTTTTAATTACCATACTTTCTGTTGTGGTTCAGAACAAGACAGATGCATTCCATTTGTTCAGTTCTTAATAATTCACAAAAAAATTTCCTAGCTTTACATTGCAAGAAGAAGGGCATTCTTTAAAAGGTATTTCAATAAACGTGTACTCCAATTTTGTTTGACACAGGCAGATGGTGCTACAAGTGATGACCTTGATTTACACGATGACCGCCTTTCTTACCTCTCAGCTCCTGGTAGTGAATATTCTATGTACAGCACAGACAGTAGACACACATCTGATTATGAAGACACAGATACAGAAGGAGGTGCTTATACTGATCAAGAACTGGATGAAACTCTGAATGATGAGGTTGGGACTCCTCCTGAATCTGCTATTACACGTTCTTCTGAACCCGTTAGAGAGGATTCTTCTGGAATGCAGCATGAAACTCAAACTTACCCTACTTATGCATCTCATGCTCAGCCACAGTCAAATCTCAGAATAGATTCTTCAGGATTTAAAACAACTACTTCTCAGCTGGTAAGAAAGTAATTTTATACACTGACTGCTATATATTTACTTTAGGTCACAAGTTCTCTTGAACAAGAAATCAGTGTTTATAGTCTGCTTACCAGTATTGTGAGTGCGTACAAGAATCTGTCAACAGCAACAATAATGTGTTAGAATTAATTGGATAATCAGCTTGCCCTACCTGTTTTAGTGACTCATTCTGACAGGAGGGGGATTGAAGTACCATTCTATTTCGATTAAATATTTTGCTTTTTTAATCTTCAACATAATGAATTTCTGGAAGTGCTAGTGCATGATACTTTCAGTACGTTTCATTCTACATCTAGCTGAGTTGATCAAAGCATCATTTAAATTATTTTAATATAAATCAAAAAGTCATACAGTGATTCAATAGCGGTATATTTAAAATATTTTAAACACTTCACAGAAAGCAGAAGCCTCACCTGCAGTCCCTTACCTTTCCCCGTCGCCTGAATCAAACCCTGCAACCTCATCAACCTCTGCAGTAAATGCTAATGTAAATCTAACCAATGTCAGACTGGAGGAGCCTACCGCTGCTCCTTACAACTCTTACCAACCACAAGCGGGCCCCTTAAGAACATCAAGTACTGAGGGAGCTCATATAGTCCTAAGAGATCAAGAGCCATCATCCTTATCGCCGCATATAGATCCAGCAAAGGTACCTGTGCCACATTGTTGTGCTGATTTCCTGCTACACATCAAGCTAGCACATGATCTTTTTGTTTTGCCCTTATTTGGAGAATTCCTTCTCCCCCCCCCCCCAATAAGAGAATCATGCAGGTTACAAAAACCCAGTGCATCTGAATTGCTAAGCATCATCTAATGTTTTGTGTGCATGGCTTCAAACTATATACTTTTCACTTCTCAAAAAGATGACATTTTTTAAAAAAGGTTGTATTCTGTATTTTGATTTTACTTTACATGTGACTTTTTTTAGCTTGTCAATGTTCTGCTGTTTATTAATGAGGCCTTGAGAAAAATCTGTTATTTCCCTAAAATGACACTAGATCTTTGTATACTTTAAATCATGCCAAATCCTTGATCATGAAGATGAATCCAATTTGTTGTGTGACTTTATATACTTCCTCAGCAATGCTAGAACTAACTTAAATATGTAAATCGATTTACTTCCACTCTTCCCACCCCCAGCAAGAAAGTCCCCAAACCCCAGAGATGAAGAGACTATTACCTTTGTCTTTCCCTTTTAATCTACTTAAGTGTGGTTTTGCTTAAAAATAGGACTGGAAGGGATCTTTTGAAATCACCAAGTTCAGCTTCCTGTGATTGCAAACAACTGCATCAAATTATTCTGCTTTTAAACAAAATTAAAGCCAATATTTAAAACTTAGGTTTATTTAAAATATTGCATTTCAAATGCAGCTGCAGTTACTCTTCATTTTAACTGAAAAGTATGCCTCTCTCTTTAACAGGTATACCGAAAGGATCCGTATATTAACGAAGAAGTGTCCAGACAAAGCTACGCCTTAAAACAGCCAGCAATTAATCACCCAGTACAGAGACAGGAAAGAGACCCAAATCTGATCTATGAATCACAGGCTCAGTATGCAGAAAAACAACCGAGTAGGGACTATGAACAGACAACATATAGGTATGATGCTACAAACTATGTAGATCAATTTTCTCGTGGTTATGACCCTCGCTTACATTATGATGACCGTGTGCCTCCCTATGAGGAGCACTGGGCATATTATGATGAAAAACAGCCCTACAACCAAACAAGACCAGCTTATGAAAACCAACCTCCTAGGGATCTTGATTCCAGACAAAACGTAGAAGAGAGCACAGAACGCAGCTATTATCCAGCACAACCTCGTTTTGAGGAACCACCTCCAATGAGCTATGATGGCAGACCTCGCTATGAGCATGCACCCAAAAACTTCAGCTTACCACAAGTGCGATATGAAGATCAGCATACTGTTGGATATGACACTCATGGTAGATACAAACAAGAAGCTCAGCCGTACCAGTCAGCCGTATCTCGATCTCCTGAACCGAAGCAGTACTTTGATCCACATATAAGGGGCTATGAACAAGGTCCTCCTCAAGCTTATAATGCTAAAGCTGGACAATATGAGCCTTCTCACAGCACTTCAGGTGTTTCTCTTCCTCCTCCCCCTTCATCACAAACCAAACCAGAAGTTTTGCCTTCTAACAGTAAACCACTGCCTACACCACCATCTCTAGCAGAGGAAGAAGATGATCCAGCCATGAAACCACAGTCTGTGCGAAGCAGGGTTAAGATATTTGAAAGAAGAAGATCACCATCTTTGGAAAAAATGAAGGACCCAAGTGATACATCAGCTGTCAAGGTAAGTCATTTAAGTTTTTTAATTCCTGCTTTTTGCTAATGAGACTACATTGCTAGAAGTAAAACATTGCCTTAGAAAGAAAGCTCTACTGCTTGTGGAATAGCCTCTTAGCAACCTAACTGCAGTATGTTTTAAAAGCAGAAGCTGGAAACTTTTGTGAAAACACTGAAGGGGATCTTGCCATGCTGAAAACTCCTCCAGTTCACCTTTCTCTAGTATTTAATTCTGTTTTTCCTTTTTGGGGGAAGAGGGGGCAGTCTTTGTTTTCTTACTCATAAAGTGCTGTATCTTTCTAAATGTTAGAATCTAAGAGAATATGCTGTGCTTTTCTTTACAGCCTCCAGAACTAGCACCTAAGCCTACACTCACAACTGTGAGTGGTCCAAAACCAACTTCTCAAAGCCAGTATGAACACGACAAAACAACTTACAGGTAGATGCACAACTGATTAATTAAATTTAGTGTTCAATACAAGATTAGAATATTCAGAAAACACATCTTAGTGGTTCAAATTGGAAACTGCAGAGTGGCGAGTCAGAGTGTGTCAATAGTAAGGCAGGGCATAAAGTCAGTTCTCATAGACAAGATTGCTGGGAAGTGGGGGAAGGACACAGTAAGTTTTTTCAGCATTTTTGAGGAAGAAACTTAGCCAATATCTTCATCTTACTTTTTTCTATGTTTAACTGAGATCATTAGAAAGTAAAAGGGAAGAGGTAAGGTAAAAGGGAAATAAGGATTTTCTTTCTTTATGCTATGTCACAGCTATCTAATTTCCATGCAATATAGGTTAAAAAGGCAAGGTGTGCAATTATAAGAATTACATTTTGGTTGCTTTATTACTAGCTAGGTTATAAAATAGAATTTTAATTCAGGTACTTATGCTTGTTCAACTGTACAAGGCAACTGTATTTTATTATTCTTGGTTAGGGCCCCAGAACCACAGAGACCTCAAGTAAAGCCACCTGAAGATATTGTGCGTTCAAATCATTATGATCCTGAAGAAGACGAAGAGTATTATCGAAAGCAGCTCTCATACTTTGATCGCAGGAGTTTTGAAAATAAGCCATCTGCACAGGTTCCTGCCAACCATCATTCTGAGCCTGCTAAACCAATACATTCGCAGAATCAGCTGAATTTCGCCAATTACTCTAAGTAAGTTTGGGGGATTTCTTTTTTTAATTTGAAAAAGGAGGGATGCATATAGGACTAAAACAGAAATTCTGCCTCTGTCAATGGAATTCCAGGGGTTCATGGTATCTAATTGAAATTATTTTGTATTCAGGAAGTCAATTTCTTTGTTTAGATGTAGCTTTAGTTTGAGAACACATAACTGCATAACTTCTTATTTTGGTAAATGAAATTAATAATTTTTGTACGTTTCAGGGCCTTCAACATGTTACTACTTTTGCTTACCACTTACTAACAGAACATAACAAAGTATTTCATTAGCCTAAGTAATACTGAGTGCTCAAACATCTTTCAAAGCAAAGGTTTTGGTTTATTCCAGTTCTGCATGCATTTATTCTGCAGACAGGCTTGTACACATTAGCCGTGTTTGACATTAGGAAACTGAGCCTTTAGGGAATATTGCTGAGGCCAGAATTTAATCTGTTGATGGAAACATCTGTTTCCTGTATTGTTCTGCTTCCTTGATTTGGAACATTTTGATTACAGAAATTGTGTGAAAGCTCATACACAGATTTAGCTCAGGTAAAGAACTGGCTATCTTGAGGATACTTAAGCAAACTTTGTGGATACTCTCCACAGTTACCTAAATTTCCAAAATTTGTTTTGATTCAAACCATAACAACGTGTTTGTAGTTGTTACTCTGAAAAGCTCTCTTGGCTTGCTGCATGCAGGCTGGAAATCAGGCATTTTTGAAGGCTTTGGTTGCATTGCGGCTTGAAATCTGGACTTATTCAGGTCAGGCTGAAAATCTGGCAACCTTAATGTTAATGAGATCTTTAGAGTGAAATAATAAACTAGCTTGCTGAGGTTTTATAGTGTTAAGTGTATGTGCAAGCTGTCTTTCATGTACTTGATACACTGTGTTCCAGCGCTTGTCTTAAAGGATTTGAGCTAGGACTTGGGAATCCTGTTTGTATTTGTATAATATTGTCTGTCATCTCCAATGTCTTCCTCTGTGAACTGAGAATATTGGAATCTTTCCAAAAGCTTGATAGGTTTTAAAGGATTCACTTTTTTTTTCTAATCAAGAAGTCTACATATAGTAACTATTTCTTATTTTACTTTTTTGTATGCTAAAGAAAGAATGTGTATAGTAATCTGTAACCAGTTCTGATTCTCAGTCAAGGATGTTCTTTATCATTCCTTCGCACTTGCCCTGTGTCTTCTGATGGAAAGATGGGAGCATGTCTGCCTGCTTTCTGGGCATCATAGGAAGAGACCTAAAAAAAAACGTCTTGGCTGGCCTCATAATGCATTGCAGTAGCTTTCAGAATTATGTTCCCACATACAAAGAACAGTTACCCATAGATCGTCCATTTTGATCTGTAGGCATGGACCGTCTTGCCATCGTAAATGCAAGTAATGCTTTGGGAGAAATGTTGTAAGCTTTCATTAAGTAATTGTGAAGATTGTAAAATTCTTCTGATGGACAGCGTTGTAAGCTTTCATTGTACATTTGTTATCCTCTGCAGTGTTGTCGCACATGCTGAAAAACATGAGAAATCCACACAACTATTGAATTCTGAACAGAACAGCTAATAGTTGAGAGAGATTGTTCCATACTTCTACCTACCATTTCTGTCTGCCGTGACACTTCTTCCATTCTTAGGCTGCTCAGTTCTGGTTTTGTTTTGATTGTGAGTTAGTGTATAACTTGAGGGCTTGTACTTATGGGAAGGTGACATCTTACTGCCACGGAGGAATAAGACAATACTGTTTTTAAGGCTGATAGTTTCATATGTCAGGGAACAAAAATGCGTTGTGTTTTTTTCTTTATGAAAGAATGTAACCCTTAACAGGAAAGGACAAACATGGGAAAGAAAATTTACCCAGGGTAGTCCAGTGCAAATAGACAAAGACTAAAATATTAATGGTAGTAAGTGGAAAGAGATAAACAAGAACACTACTCAGTTGGACAGTACTGCCTTTAGAAGCGTACTGCAATGTCCTTGCGTGGAAACACAAAACAATTGCTGTCTTGAGAAAGCATTCATATTTAGGACTTTCCTTTCGCCAACTTCCAGTTTGTACCCTGTTACTTGCTTGTCATTCATCTTTTTTTCCAGTGAATTTATATGGTAATTGCTATTCTGTGAATAAACTCTTCTAAACATAAACAGGACTAAATGTGGGTGATACAGGAACGGTTGATTATGCAATCTCTTGCCCCTGCATAATCCATATAATGTATTCTGGATACAGAGGACAGATTTTATTTATTCATGAGCAATAGCTACAACTTTTTCAGTTTTAAATATTAATGCTAAACATTAAATTATGTAAAGTTCTTTGCCACTGAATAAGTATTGTGAAAGTATGTATTTTTCCCATTACATGTGTACAAATTTGTTTTCTCTTCTAATTTTCGGGGGTTTTATTTGCATCATTTAGGAAATTTATGCCATTACTAAAGCTGCTTTGTATGGGTAATGACATACCTGCACGTTACAGTTGTCAGTAACTGCAGAATAAGGGATAGTTTCTCTTGATGTGAGAAAATAGTAGAACTTGTAAATGGACATATTTCAGTGGATCTAGTTGGAGCAATTTATGAGGCTAGTACCCCTGTGGCTGAGAGTAGTGGCTATGTTCCTGCTTGGTTCAATGCATTAGCTTGACATGCTGCAGAATGAGGTAGCTTATCTAAATTTTGTATTGAGTAGGGTTAAGACTACTCATGTGATCAGTTACAGCCTCATCTGAGGAGGCAGTAAGGACCAGTGTCCTGTGTTAACTTCTTAAACTGCTCTGGCTGAGCTCTTATGTGTCTGTTACAGAGTTGGAACTTTTTGAATGGGAACTGAAGATGAGCAATGCAGTTTGATAAGTTTTCTATTGTACACCGAGGCTTATAACCTGTTGCCCACTGGTTCATTCTAGTGGTTCATTTCTGCTTCATTTCAAATTAAAGTAGTGGCTTTATAACAAAAATGAAGTGGGAAACAGCTTAGAAAACAGCACACCAATAATTAGAGGAACTTCATTTGTACACTTACAAGTTGTTGTAAGCAAGCATCTTGTTGTGGACCACTTTCATTGCATACAGGTTCTGAACAACGCGGTTAAGATTGTGGCTGACCCTTGGTCAGGAGCCTATGACAGAAGCATATTAAGCACAACTTTGTGCTGGTTGTGTTTATGTTGTCACAGCTCTCTCTTCTGCTCCCTCCATCAAAAGGTACTACCCTTCCCCATTTTTTAATTCCTCAGAAAGCTGGCAAGCAGTTCTGATCAGGTGTGGAGTGTATTGTTTTTTTTCTGTGGGCTTTTGCAGTGCTGCCCTCCCCTGGTTAATATCCCCTCTGAGAAGCAGTGATTTCAGGTGGGCAGTTTTCTGAGAAAGCAGCTACCATTCAGCTGGAATAAAGACAACAGTGAGTGAACGTGCAGTAATAGCTTGTGTTGTTGGATGAATGGCTTTATATAAAATCAATGGGAACGGGAGCTTATACAGCAGATCTAAAATGATCTTTTTTTGCAACACTGATTTTAGAGATACATTCACACAGATGCTGTTTAGCTCACTGAGCATCACATTCATGTGGTCATCAAGCAGACTTTCAAAAATTGATCAGTCCTTTTCTTAGTTTCATAACATACTCCTCTGAAGCAGTAAGGCTGTTGGTGTCTAAAATTGTTGCCTGTTACATTTTTATGAGCATACAGAAAGTGAAGGGATGAGGGAAAGCTGTCCTGATGTAAAATGTATTTTCTTGCAACATGTAAGCAAGATAAGTGTTAAAAATCAAGGGAAAGTCATCAGTTATACTTACGGTTTTCTGTCTCTCCTAGTATTCATAAACAGTTGTTCTAAGACGTCCTTTTAGGAATTGTTGAACACAATCAGAAGCATTTTATGGTGTGGGCTCTGCTATCGGATGAGTTGATAGTGCTATAGAAATATTTGTTATGAATGTACCCTCAATATATGATATGCAATACAAACCCATCATCATTCTTTGTGTGTTAAGACTGAAGAAATTAATGCAAATTGGACCATGAGAGATTGTTAGAATATGGGATTTATATTTTGTTCACTTTTTTCAAGATGTTGAATAACTTTGTTTATACAGATTGTAACAAATGGCTTAGCGTAGTCCATTCTTACATTCAATATATGTTAATTGGAGACCTTGACCGCCTCCTAATTCACTAACAAAATCTCATATTAAATATAGTAGGTAATCATTGTATATATGCATATGGTAAAGGTCTTACCAGAAACATCATGGTGGTGTTGGGTTGACGGTTGGACTCGATGATCTTAGAGGTCTTTTCCAACCTCAGTGATTCTATGATCACTGTTAAAAGTAGTGTCTCTTCGTTTCAACAACCTTGTCATATGAGAACTGCTAGGACTAACGTAAAAAGTGTGAAGAAATAATATGCTCAAGATAGAATGACTATTTTCTTTCATTCTTCTATTGCTGTTTGCTTTGCCATCACCTAGATTTCTTGGCTCTTACACTAGCTATGACTACTTGAAAAGGAACATCAAGTGGTAAGACTGTTGTTGATGTGAGGATGTTTTCAGGTGTCCTCTCACTGTTACATTTCATCACAGGCATTATGTGCACCTAAATTTTAAACACACAAATTCTGAAAGTAAGTGCAATATATTGTAGTCCAAAATTACAGGTATTTGTGAAATCAATCATTTCATGAAATAAACTTTTGGAGAAATATTTCTAGTTTAAGAAAAATGTTTTGAAAATAAGATTTTAAAGTTATCTACACTATGCACATAAAGCTACTGAAGCTTAAGCTGATTACATTTCTAATTAAGATGGCATTGTTTGAATACTAGGTGTATTTAGAAAAGTTGTACTAGAACCCACTGTCCTATTGGCTAACTACACTTTTCAGAAACAATCCACCCACCCACCCAAAAAAAAGTGGATTTATATTTTTATTTTGAAGACCTGCTAAATTATAGAACACTTTTTCATTTAAATTACCCCAAAGGAAATTGAAAAATCAAGATCTAGTAGGCAATTACACAAATACACCTGAAATGTCATCTGCCTTTTGTTTGCCATGGTTTGTGTTACTAATCTTCTTCTAAAGATTCAATGTTGTCTTAATCTCTTGTGCTTATCAATAAATGTTTTTATACTTGAGACAGGATATTAAAGAAAATCGTGTTTTAATGTTTGTAGGAAGAGATGGAAATCAGGTGATCATAGAAGAAAAAAATAGCAGTGAATGCAGGAGCTCAGAGCCCTGAGGAAACTGAACAATGAAATGTGTTTTGTTTTTTTCTTTTATTTCAACAGGGGGAAACCAGCCGATACTGAATCAATGGATAGGCCTGTTGGTGAAAAACGCTATGAGCCAATCCCTCAAGTTACAACTCCTCCTCCTGCTCCTTCAGTCCAGTATACACAACCTCAGTCGATTAATAGTCCTGTCCTGTCTCTCCCAGCACATCACAAGCCTGCACTTTCTGAAGGTGAGCAGTTAGAAAGCTAACCTGTCTCATGTGGTAACAAGTATCACTTGTCAGGTGCTTGTGAGGTTGCTTCAGCATGTCTACGCTGGTAACTGTGTTGTTCTCTAACTGAAACTTGGAATAACTATTACTGAAAATAGCTTTTTACTGTAGTGAGATTGAGTTTTGTGAAATGATTTGGTGATCCTGTCTGAAACCGTAACTTCCCGGTGTTAATAGTCACTATAACTGTGTCTTCCATATTTAGTGGTCTCAGCAAAGATGAAGTAAAATTTCCAGTACTTGAAAAATGTACCTCTCTATGCTTTGGACTAGAATTCTTTAGGCATGAGTAATAGTTGTAGGCTTCTAAAAACAGAAGAAAAAGTTGTTTTTGCTTTCACATTGAGAGTATTGCCCAGTCCAGCTGAATTTTCCAGTTTGTGCAAGTGCATGATAGTATTTCAATACTGGTTTTCTATTTTTTTGTCATGGTATAGATCAGTCTAACCTTTTTATTGAAAGGTCATACCATTGTATCTAACATTATCTGTTTAATGACGCATTAGATAACTTGCCTGAACATACAAAATATATAATAGGAGGACAGATAATCTAAGAGAGCGAAGCTGAACCTATATATATTTTATACAGTAGATAAAGAATTGACTAAAATGTATTCTTATGCCATAGTGTATGTGACTAGACATTTCTGATGGTTACTGACGAGTTCTGGTATTTTTATTTGCATTGCAGTTAACTCTGTGTCTGACCCTCCTCCACCTCAGAATAAGCCAGCAATTTTCAGATCCTCTAGAGAGGACACTGTGCAGTCCACTTTTTATCCTCAGAAAAGCTTCCCTGACAAAGGCCCCGTTAATGGAACTGAACAGATGCAGAAACCGGTCACTCCTTCTTACAACCGCTTTACGACAAAACCTTACACTAGTGCTGCAAGGCCCTTTGAGCGCAAGTTTGAAAGTCCTAAATTCAACCATAATCTCTTGCCAAATGAAGCTCAACATAAACCAGAGTTGCCATCAAAATCTCCAAATTCTCCTCAACCAATTTTGAAAGCACACAGCTCATCACAGCCTCCTGAATTTGATAGTGGAATGGATACCTTTGCTGTACAGGTCGACAAGCCTAAATATCAACCAAATAATGTTAATGCTGTGCCTAAAGCCATTCCTGTAAGGTAAGCTGCTGCTTTTTTCTTTCCATTAGTACATCTATAGGAGCTCGTCTGTGAAACCTGTGAAAAATACAGCTTTTTTTTTTTTTCTTCTGTGCTTCTGATTTCTGTTTATGTTACAGTTGAAAGATTCATACCATGATTCTAAAATTCTGCCAAAGGGCATTGAAGAGCATTTGGATAGATACTTAAAGTATGTCCTATGTCCCTGTATCATCTTGCATCCTGTTGTTAGAAAGTGGCATGGCTTTTATTTCCCATTTCTCATACTATAATTATAAATCTTCTGGTAGATAGTAATCATTTGTCCTCTCAATTTGTTTCTAGAAGATGGAATTTGTTTCCAAGGATAGCTGTTGCACAAAATTGTATTCATTCTGTGTGCTTAGAGAGAGACCTCATGGTACACGTGTGTAAGGGATATTTTAAAAAGAGAAGGTCACTTCAGCACTTTCATACTGGTTCTCTTTACTGTGAGACAAAACAACTGCTTAAAAGCAGCTTGTGCTTGCCTAATATGCTTTAACTATAAGAACTATGTCAAGAGCAACAGATAGTATTACAATCTTAAGCTATTTGATGACTTGTTAAATTCTTTTCACTAATACTTGCAGAACAGTGTTTGTTTTTTTTTTTTATTTCAAAATAATAATGCACGAACCAGACTTGAAATCTTGCTTGATGTTTCAGTAACTCAGAAATGTAATAAAGGAATCCTGTTTATTCTTAAGCACCTGAGAAATGTTTTGATGCTATATGGTTTTGTAGACTGCTAGAAATTTTGAAGTTGCTGGTTCTTTGAGTGAAATTCTTTAGAAATTGATCTGAAATCTACTCAAACTAGCCATTTGAAAATGTTGTATGTTTCTCTTCAGTTATATCCTGGCAATCTGGAAAAAAAAAATTGTGGGTTGGGGGGAATAAGAATTATTACTCCTTTTAGTATTAAAGTCATAATGGAGTTTTGGGAGAAAAAGAAACTTTCAGATTTTAATTACATTTAATTTTACTAAGAGGAAGTGTGTACCTGGGGCAAGCTCTTTCTGTATAATCCCAGAAGCGGGCGTTTGAAAACACAAGATTCAAGTGGTTCAAATTCTTGCTTTAACTACTTTCTGAACATTTTCAGAGTTTGTGGGCTTTGGGGGGGGTGGTGGTGAAAATGTTCTCTTCTCATGGCAGAACTTGAACTACTTTCATCTTGGTTGTCCCGTACAATCAAGTGTGGGACACATTTAACGTTTTCCTAAAATCAGTACTAGCCTGCTCTAGGCTGTGCTCTGCTAAAATCTTAGAGGAAAGTATGCCACTGACTTCAGGAAGAAAATACTGATAAAACTGCTAGGCTTTCTGTCTTATATTCAGCCCTTCAGCACTTGAGGATGAGGAGGAAGAAGATGGACACACTGTTGTAGCCACAGCAAGAGGTGTATTTAACAGCAATGGTGGTGTATTGAGCTCCATAGAGACTGGAGTTAGTATTATTATACCACAAGGAGCCATTCCAGAGGGAATAGAGCAAGAAATTTATTTCAAAGTCTGCAGAGACAACAGTATACTTCCACCTTTGGACAAAGAGAAAGGTAAGAGCTGGCACTGTACACTGTTCTGTTATTTAATACAATTCTTTTCTAACAGCAGCAAAATAGAATATGAAAATACCTTAATATGCTTCAATTTATAACATATTTCTGTATGAAGATACAGAGTATACATCTCACAAGAATATAAGGGAAGCAATATTCTGCTTACTAGTGAAAGTTGCAAGCAAGATGGGGGCCCTGAATTATAACTTGAGAATATTTAATTTGTAGACTTAAGTACTGATTTAAAACTTACCTCGTGCACTAAAAGAAGGTTCTAAATTATTTTTTTAAGAATCTTTGAAATTGTAGGTTCTGTCACAAAGTACAGGGATTTATTCTGGGTGTTCTTATTAGAAATATTTCTTCATCTCAGTTAGGACCAAAAGAATTATAAAGCACATGATTTAAACTAATTTGACTTGAGTTAAATATTTGGAATTTACTTCAACGCTTAAATACTCAGCATTTTAATTTTTTTCAATTTCTCTAAAGAGAACAGCTTCACGGTTTAAAAAAATATTCTAACCTTTATATAAATAAAAGTATTGTTCTGGTTTCAGCTGGGATAGAGTTAATTTCCTCCCTAGTAGCGGGTACAGTGCTGTGTTTTGGATTTAGGATGAGAATAATGTTGATAACACACTGATGTGTTAGTTGTTGCTAAGCAGTGCTTACACTAGTCAAGGACTTTTCAGCTTCTCATGCCCTGCCAGCGAGAAGCTGGGAGGGGGCACAGCCAGGACAGCTGACCCAAACTGGCCACAGGGACGTTCCATACCATGGGACGTCATGCTCAGTACATAAACTGGGGGGAGTTGGCCGGGGGGCAGCGATTGCTGCTCAGGGACAGGCTGGGCATCAGTCGGCAGGTGGTGAGCAATTGTATCGTGCATCACTTATTTTGTATATTCTTTTATTACCATTATTATCATTATTATTTATTATTATTTTCTCTTCCTTTGCTGTCCTATTAAACTGTATTTATCTCAACCCACGGGTTTTACTCTGCCTTTCCCCCCCAATTCTTTCCCCCATCCCACTGGGGGGGGGGGCAGTGAGCAGCTGTGTGGTGCTTAGTTGCCGACTGGGGTTAAACCATGACAAGTACATTCCTGACTGTCTTATTAATAAGGGTTGAGTAATGTATCTTAGTTGAGCGATTTTTTTCATAGTCTGTCTTTCATACCACTAATCCAGTGTACATTCATTTTCTGACCTGTCAGCTTCCTAATTTCCTCAAGTCAAGAGGTTAATTTCATAAAGTTGCAGTTAAAGCATTATTTGCAATCTAGAGTTACTTTGAATCTTTATAAACCAAACATAGTATGTTCCTCAACTGAATAATCTTACGTTAACATTTGGAGTTTTAAACTATAAATAGACCTATATGTTTGTATGCTTTATCTTTTGACTCATAGGATAGGGGTCATAGGCTCTTGAGCTGCTGAAGGCTTTATTCAGCCCAGCGTGCCATAAATCCATACAAGCAGAACATCGCAGCTGTAGCGCAAAGAGAAGCATGAACAAGGCTGCTTACAGATTTGGGGATTTGTTTTTTTGATGCACCCACTTTGAAATAAGTGGCAAAAAAAAAAAAAAATCCCAATGTGATTTAGTCATCAGACTTGTTTATCCTTTTTCATTTTGAGATTGTGATATGTTCCACTGACAGAGTCCTCTGAAAGGGACTGTGAGAAACAATCTTGCGAAGTGTTCTTTTTACTGACAGGTCAAAATGTTTGTATTTTTCTCTAAGTTACTGAGTAGCTCTGCAATATAATAATGTAATACTTTGAACCTATTTCAAGAAGAATCAGTAACAGGTTTTTCTTTCTCTGAACTGTAGGTGAAACACTCCTTAGCCCCTTGGTAATGTGTGGGCCTCATGGACTAAAATTCCTGAAGCCAGTGGAGCTGCGCCTGCCACATTGTGCGTCTATGACCCCTGATGGTTGGTCTTTTGCTCTAAAATCCTCCGACTCCTCGTCGGGTATGCTGTCCTCCCTCTGTCCTTTTGGGGCTTTTGGGTGCTATCGTATAATTTAAGTTAATTTGGCTAAAGGTGATGCTGTGTAATATAAAGAACTCAATCATTGTATTTGTGTCAAACTCTCCCATTTCACTTTCATTACAGATGTCTCTCTTACATTTACTCATGGTGCAAATTCATAGCTAAAACCATGATAGCAGAAAAAGAGTAATATCTCTAGTCTATTAAATATTACCGTATTTTTCTATTCTGTCTTCTTTCTTGAGGACTGCTAGAGCTGAATACATTTGAAATGATAGTTGCACTAAAATTGAGAGGAAATGATTATGTACCTCTGATTGGCCTTTGTAACATAACTGGTGTTTGTCTGTTGCTTAATTAACCATATAGGACTCTGGCAAATCTTAACAATCTGCATGCTCATAAATCATGATTTAACGCTTGTTAACTGTTTCCATGTGTGCAAATTGATGCTAACAATTGGGTCATTTAAGAAAACTATAGTGTTCAGTAAAAGCATTTACAATTCATTCTAATGTAGCTGGATTTTCCACAAGACTTTTCTTGCTTGCTTCTGCCTATTTCTCCTTTACTGCCTTTTACCCAGAAGTTTCTGGTTGATAGTAAAAGTTGCAACTAGGTTGCAATTTTATTTACCTGTCCATTTTTACCTCACTGTGGCTTTCTGGGATAAGGGGGAGAATGTATTGGCTGAAATTGTCAGTGAGGAGCCTAATTGAGAATTCTGGGCAAGTTTCAAGCCATTTCATGAAATGGCTGTGAGGTTACAGAGATTTAAAAAGGAATGTTTGCACATCTGGGGAAAAAGTCTTAAGGTTTTATTCAGCTACCTTCAAAATTTATGGTGGAAGGTTCAAACCATTAATGTGTACGTATGATCTAAGTAATGACTGAACAATGTACTTCTGTATACAGCTTTTAAGCCACCATGTATGCATATCTTCCGTCTCTAATGTATCTATCACTGTCAACACCAAAGCACTGATGCTTTGAAAGATGAAAGCATCAATCCCCTTGATGGGGATTCAATAACCTAGAGGTATTAATGGCAATAATTTTTAGTTGTTTTTTATAAGCTATTATATGCATGTGTTGCATGCATCTATTTAACAATGTGTGTATACATGGTAGTGTTAAAACACGGACTCATAAATGATAGGGTCCCAAAAGATATGACAACTATGTACAAAAATGACACAACACTTCCTTTGTAACTATTAGAATTTACTTGAAGTGAAGGGAGAGGACTCAAATGATCTAAACAGTAACTGAAGTTACTGAGACATTTTTCTCCCTTTCCAAAGTGGGATATGTGTGTGCGTGCATGTGTGGGTGAGAGCAAGAGCGTGTATATTTAAACCCTAACACTTTCTGTACTGTAAATATAACACCACATTCTGTTAATCTGAAATGGGATGTATATCATAACATTGCTCTTTTGAGACAAACTTTAAAATTAGGCAATTCTGTCTTATGATATGTAAGTAGACCATACTGTGTCTTAAATAAATAATTGTTTTCTCTCTTTCTAAATTAGTTGGTTATGGGACTCTGATTTTTGAGGTGGCTTTATAATAGTTTATACAATTCTGGGGTTTTTATCTCTTCAGTCGTCTGCTCTACCTCATCTTTTCTCAATGTATCCATGTTCTGTCCTGAAAGTGACATTCATTTGCACTTACTAACATCCTTTCTTCCACATTTAAGCCTCATATATTGATATTTTACTGTTAAATCCCTCTAAAAGCTTGAATGATTCTGGTATTAAAACTGACTGGGGAAAAAAGTTGCCTTTTATGGCCACACCTATTAGAATGTATTAGTAAAAAATACTGAAGGAAGTTTTTTTTTAAGTTTTTTTCAAAGCAGTTGTATGTAAGTATGGGAGAAACATCCTCAACAGCTAGAGGTTGCACTGGCTACAGTCTAATCCTTACTATGTATTTAGGAGGAAAGATTGGAAAAAAGTCTGCCACTGTCTCATGTGCAAGACTAGGACCTGGTTGTCCTACAGTCCTGTTTTCCCTTCTCCTAATATATTTGATCATGTAAGTTTTGAATGGAATTCCCTGCATCTGTAACACAAAAAATCCTCCAGCATTACTGAGCTTCTTGACTGAAATAAGTAGTCTTGGCTGGTTGCAGTAAACTTGTTTGCATTCTCTAACTATACACAGGCCACTCCTATTCTTTGTCCCTACATCAGATGTTGCCATCACTCAGTGCATTGTGTACTTCATTCTGTTTTCATGAGTTCTTCGAGAAAATTAGGTGGAATTTACATCAGTCTCATTTAATACAGAAGTCTCAGGTGTTTGCAGTCTCTGTGACTGGGTTCTCTAACTTGTTGCACATTTCTCAAGGCAGATCTGTTTTGGCCAAGCTATTTACTGTCATTTATCTAGAAGGCTTAAGAGAACCTCAGTGCATTTTTCACTGTTCTACCATAGCGGGATGATGACACTTTTTGTATAGTGGCAGCATTTAGTAGTGGTTTTAGGTGGGTAAATGAGGAAATACTTTCTCCAGTTGAAAGAGACAATTGACTGTGCAGATGGAGTGTAACCTTTGTCTGGTGAGATGGCAGCTGATGACTTTCCCTTGTAACAGAATGTTAAACAGGACCTTTGACCATGAATAGATAAGACCTGTTATAAAGATTTTAAAGTATGTACCAGTTAACTAGAATGCCTTTTAGAATGTCATTAGTTTCAGGCTTTTAAACGAGTATACTGGATGTAGCTGCAAAATTACTATAATCCTGTGTACAACAATTTTCATAACAGAAAGTAAAACTACCAGTGTGTCATAGTGTTTAGTTACAACACAACTTCTGATTTGACTCATCTGTGTTCAGAACTGTTCCAAGAAACTTCAAATGCATCCTACCCAGATTAGCTTTTAAAATGTCTTATTTTTTTTTGGCAATTCAGGAAGGAGCCAGTGAATACCTGATTCACTGTTAACGCTTCTTAAACGGAAAGCACTATGTTGGTGCTGTAGAGTAGAATGACTGATATTTAACAATTCCTGAGTGCCGCAGCATCTGTTTTGAATAACTGATCTATCCTACATTATATGAAAATAAAGGGTTAATTTTTTATTACTAACATACAAACTGCAGGTTAAAAAAAACCAACAACAAAAAAAAAACCCAAAAAACCACAGGTGTTGATTCAGAACTTAAAAGCTCCTGTCCAAAAGCTTGGTTGTTTCAAGATGTACACTGTTTGACAGCGGATACTAAACACCAGCATTGTGTTTTCCTCCCACAGGTGACCCCAAAACCTGGCAGAACAAGTCTCTTCCCGGGGATCCAAACTATCTTGTTGGAGCAAACTGTGTCTCAGTCCTAATTGACCACTTCTAAATATTAAGTTAGCTGACTGAGTAAATAATGTGAAACTGAGATGGACCTTACATATAAACTGAACCACTCTATCAAGTATTAACTGTTCTATAAGTGATAATGGATCTTAGTGTTTAAGCATCTTGCTTTAACTAACAATGGTTTAGCAAGTACACTCTTTGAACCATGGTCACTACATGCCACAAGCAGGGAGTGTACAGTGGGAACAAGGTAGGGTTTTTGCAGGTTCTGTATGCTTTGGTTTGTTGGTTGTTCTTTTGTGGTTTTTTTGTTTTGTTTGTTTCCTTTTTTTTTTTAAAGGACACTACTAGTATTTCATTGTTTAAAATCTGAAAGTACCAATGGAATTATATTCAGAGGAACTGAATTTGGTTCATACTCCACTGGCGAAAACACAGAATTTGGCCCGCATTTTTACAACTGTGTGTTTGTAACTCACAAGACTACACCTTGGTCTCTAGTTTTTAAATGATTTGTGGTGTACATGTCCAATGAAATGGCAATCAACCTGGGGTAGCACAGTATAGATGTTTTCCTCTGCTGAGAGGCTAATGCAAACACATCTACTTACTGTATATGGAAACATTGTCATGAGAACAAGGGGGAGGGGGAAAAGCATGTGGGATGACTATGGTTCAGTTGCCTCGATGTGGATTTGTAAATTAACCACATTATTACAGACCTATTAACCAGCAGGGATGCCTTACCCTCATGTTTTTAATAGTCTTAGCTCTCATAGTTCTCTGTATTAAGTTTGTATGGCTTTTGTGCTTACCTAGATAATATATCATGAGACTGGGGAAAGAGGGGAAAAAAAACAAACAAAAAAAACTTGTGAGTTTGGTTTAGAGAACAAGTATTGTTTGTGTTCATCAGCCAGAAGAGAACCAGAAGAAAATGATGGTATGTTTTCTGCTATGCATTTGAAAATTTATAGATGTTATAGACTGCTTGTATATAATGCGTGCATACCACTTTTGTTCTTGGTTTGTAAATTAACTTTTATAAGCTTTACCTTTTTATATATATAAATATATATAAAAACAAACAAAGTTTCTTAAGGATATCTTTGTATTCTCATACCTTTTGAGCCTTGAACTTTGACATCTGCAGCAATAAAGCAGCATTTCTACAATATACGAACAAGGACATTTTTTAAAAATGCACAAAGTTGTTACCTTTTTAAGTGCTGCATTTAAAGAATATAACTCGGAATTCTCTACTTTGATTAAATTCTTGAAAAGTAGCCCTACTGTAATTTGTCATAAGGATGCTGTATAATGTGCCCTGAAATGTATTTTTTTACTAATAGACAATTTATTATGGCACAATGGCACTACTACTGTTTAGATAATATACCACTGCATTCTGTTAATGAGTTATTAGCTATTCAGGTGTGGCTGATTTTTTTTCTCTGCAGTTATTAAAATTACACGTTTCTAAATATACAGAATAAAACTGTTTTTAAAATAATAAAGGAGATTGTAGTACCTTATTGTTTCTGAAATGCATTTATGTGAACATGAAAAAATCAACTTTGATTTTTTTTCTGTGTAAGTAGACAGCTGGATTCTGCTGTATGTTCATACACAAAGCAGAGCTCTTTTGTGGAGTCAGTTGGAGTTGTCTACAGCAGGGCTTCTGAAATTATGAACTCCAGTGTGGATCCATTGGAAATACTCAATACAAGTAGGAGTGGTAGACTTGTCCCTTGAATCACTATGTTGGTGCTAGTGTACTTATTATACCTACTCTTCCAAATACTTTGGTAGTGTTCTAGCATGTGGATTTACACATAGTCTAGTTATACAATTTTAAAGATATTCCTACAGAATCCCATTATCAGGCCTGTTTGGAGTACTCAGTGGCTAACTAGTAAGCTACCATTATTCTATAAGAGAAAGTAAATTCTAGAAGTTATTTTTAAATAATGCTGGGAAACAGTGCATAACCCTGATGTTTCTGTTCTGTACTATTACTGACCCGCCGGTTTGTTTCTCAGGCATGACTTGCCCTAGAAGATGCATTCACTACTATTACTACTACTCCTTATGGCTTATCTCAACTCTAAGAGCAGGCAGAAAATTTGAATAGCAAAAAATCTGTTCATGTCAGGATGGCATTTTTCATTTGTCTTAGTGATAATATATTGGTGGTATTTTTTTTAATGAGCAGAAAGGAAGGTTTCAAAATGGCATGCAGAGCATCTTGGAGAAAATTCTAATGCTAAAATTTCTAGGTGTTCTTTTCTAGTTCAGATCTTCGTAAGAAGCATGTGAAACACTACAAAAGGAGTCAGTCAGACTTGAGGAACCCTGGAGTTACACTGCATGGACTATTTGCAGTGGTGTCATTTGTGTCTTGGACATCCTGAGTCTAGCATGCTGTAAGGTGTACCTGTCCTGAGTTGCTTTTACTATAGTGATCTGGATAATATCTTTCTGCTCTTCTTTTAAAGATTGTAGGGCCATGTCTTTCTATCAAAATGAAAAAAAACTGACAGCTTTTGCTCTGCTGTCATTTCATAAATGAAATGAGAAAGTTGATGCTGTTCAAAAATGTGGCAATTCTCTACTGCTAAGCAGCCTGTCAATGGAATTGTTTTTTGCCGTCTACCTGTGGAGATGTTTATCCAAGTGGCTAATTTAAACCAAATGCATGTGTTCCTTGTCATTAAATCCCAATGCTTTTGGGTTAAAACATGGCCATTGAGAATAACCGTGCTAAAATAACATATTTTCTTATTTTTAAAATACCAGTGTCTTTCAAATCTTTATCCTTGCAAGAGATTACGTTCCTTACATATTTTATATAGGCTAGGCTCTGCAGGAGGTAAATCCACATGTAATATTTTAATTTACTATAGTTCTCTATTCACCATTTAATGTGAGCTTCAAAAACTGCATCTCCCAGTTCTTCCTATTTGTCTCAGCGATGTACTGGCTAGCTTTAGCCCTGCAAATTGTACAGAAGTTTTAATAATGTAAATCTCAAGTCTTGTGCTCGTTTCTAAACAAATGGCTCCAATGGTGGAAACAGATGCTCAATGGATACAGAATTACTGTTCATCTCTCTGACTTAGGTTCTTGGTAAAAATCTTTTTTTTTTCCTTTTTTTTTTCTTTTTTTTTTCCTCCGAGAAACGCAGTAATGAATATTTATCTACACATACACGAACAAGTTATGGTTGTACAAGTGCTTTTCTGTTCCTGCCAACCTGGGTTAGGTGAAGCAAAACAGCAATGTTTAGGGTCTGGTTGAAGATTCTCTGCTGTAATGTAACCTGGACCAGATGACGGAAATCAAAGCCATACAGGTTTGGAGAATAAAAGATGTTAAGCACATCTGAAAAATGTTTTCTTAGTACTGAGTCACTTGTGAGGAAAGCATTTGTAGAAGCCTCACTGAGTGCTAGTGGTGGTCTGTTATGTACAGGGTTCTTGGGCAACTAGCTCCATCCATTGGCAAGATCAAATGAACGGGTGAAACTATTTTTCATTATATCCAAGTGAACTGTGTGTTATGACCCTGTGAGCAAGCATCTGAGAATAAATACGCTTAATATTAGTGAAAGTATATGAAGCTGGCTGTTTGTGCACACACGTGTAGACGTGAATGTTATTTATTAGATTTTTGTATTAGCTTGAATACTGTGGACTGCTCGGCTCTATGCCAAACAGTTGTCATTCCAGTGACACTAAAATAATTATGCTATCACTGAATTTGGCTTGAAACCCAGTTTTGACAAAGATTAAAGGATCTTTTGGTGGGAAGCAATGGTGCTATCCTAGTTACCTTAATTAAACTTGAAACACTTATAGATCATTTCAAATTGCTGTGAAATGGAGTTTTTGCACATACAGCTGTCTGTCAGTGACTTTAAGTAGTAACAGTTCTTACTGCGTAAGATGCAGAGAACGGGTCCAAAACAGAACATCTGTATCTACAAGTGCAATTGTCCTATTTTGTTACTGCAGGAGTAATAAAGGAGACCAAAAGTGAAGAAAGAGAAACACTTAGTTTCGCATGCTGCTGTGCAACTAGAATTGCCACCATGTGAATGTGGGGAAAAGAGCAGAAAGCACAATTTATGCTTAGAATGACAAGAACAAATTTTAGGCTAACTTTGTCAGTTGCTAATTCACTAATGCTGATTCTGAAATGGCTCTAATCTGCCCTGTGACAATGTATATGAAGTTTCCCATTGAAGCTTTATTATGCAGCACTAACTGCCTGTCACTCCTCATCTCCAGCATTGACAAAGTGACAGTAGAAGAGTGGAGATGAATGCAAAATGTCCAGCTGTTCCCTTGGCCCGGAGAGGCTGCCAGTAAGGCGGGTTTGGTATCTGTCACTGTTGCTGGTTGCTGACAAGGGAACAACTATGGTTTGTATTACATAATTGGACCTCGCCAGATCATCCATTCTGTGTATCTCATGAAAGTGGTAAAAGATGTTATACTCTTGTATGAGGAAATCAGGTGTTCTGCTTGTGGTTAGGGGTCTATACTGGGTTTTCTGTGTACATCTTGGTTTTTTGATTTTGTTTTTTTGCATTGTGGCTTGCTCTCTGTGAAGAACTTTGTAAGTCAGGAGTACTTTGGAACATCCAGTAGCTCCACCTGGTTTTGGATCATAAACACCAGTGTTTGGTACCATTACAGACCATTATCAAACCAGGAGTGTCGTGTGTTTTCATTGTCTGCAACAGCTTGCTCTATTTTGTGGTGTGCTTTTGCATTTCTGACCTGATGTCCTGTATGTCTGTTTTGAGGTTATTTGTTTTTTGTAGGGGGGGGGGGGGGTAGCCAGATGGATGGATGGACAGACATGAGAGATGGGACTTCCGCTCACCTGGGGACAACTGAAATAAAAGAACTGTGAGTAGTGCGGAGAGTCTTAGCGGTTTACCAGTTTCTGTAAAATATTAATGCTGCCGCAATTCTCTGTATTCAGGAGTCTGATACTTTTCTCAGTATGACAGAATTTGCTGAGCGTTGTTGCTACTCTTGAAGATGGTATAAGAATGTGATGGCAGGCAGGAGCTCTTATGATAAGTAAAAGCTGGGGAGAGGGGAGTTGGGCAGATACACAAACCGGTGGGATCACTTTAGCTTTACTCGCATTATTTGAATAGACTTGAAATATGTGCATAATGTATCTGTTGCAGCAAATCATTCCCACTAGAGAAACCTGCAATTCTCTACTTGTTATCCTAATGCTGATTGTTGCCATGTTCTAAGGGTCCTTTTTATTGAATTTAATAGCAATTAGCTAGACAACTGAAAAAACAGATTCCTAAGAAAATAAACTGTAGCCTATTAGTGACTACTGATGCTATCTTTTTTCTTGGGTGTTGAGTGCATATTAAATTTTCTTTAAAAATAATTGAACAAAAAACCCTGTTATTTAAATATTCAGCTAATGTACCTTGTCTTTACAGTATTTTGCAGCACTTGTCCATTTTATACAAAAGTTGCTGAGCACAATAGATATGATAGTCTGTGAAAACACTATCTATAAATTACAGCCTGTTAAGATGAATGCAGGTTTAAAACATGTTGGCTAATATATCAGTTTCTAAATTATATTAAAAACAAGCAATGTCTTCCCAGAAAATTATGACCTACTTCCACCCTTCTTCTTTCAACTTCAGGGCTTAGAATTTGGGGGAAGATCTAAGTGAGAAACAGGCTGTAGAATATGAGGAAAATGAGATCCGGCATTCAATTTGGTAGGTGCTTTCATGTCTTGGCATTGGATTACCAATGGTGATACTTAATCAAACCTATAATGTGCACTTAAAACTAAGTCTACATACATTTAAAAGCCTTGCCAAAGACTTAAATGATTTTTGAGGTAATCTTGCCAGAGTGGAAACGTGGCATTGAAAATTCTTTGCTAGAAGGAGCATTCATAATCCAGAGCTTGATAGTGAACTTCCAGTATGGATGATGCAAGAGTGAAGCTGGCGGCAGTGATTTCCCTCTTAATTATACTTACTTTTGTCCTTACTGAATTAATGACCAAATATTTCAAGTTCATAACATTGCAGAATAAAAAGGTGTAAGGTAGAATTAATTAAATTGGTGATAAAGGAATTTACATATTTGATTACTGAAGTAGCATGTTGGTAAAGTATCAGGGAAGTCAGCTTAGTGACCAGAAATAGTTGCCTTAATTTTAAGGTTTGTATTAACTGTTTTCAGTTTGTCTTGGCTAAAAGCTGTGGAAAGGCACAAGATGTATGCAGATGCAAACCTTACTATATGGTATATAATGCAATGAAATTAGCTACATAAATGATAACCTGCTGCCCCTGTAGAACAGTCAGAGCCTGTACCAGAAGGAAGAGTTGCAGCCCTTTTCCCTGAACATCACTGGCAGTCCCACTGGTGCTGCCAGTATTGGTACCACTTTTTTTATTTCTACCAGCAACACACTGAAGTTATTTATAGCACTTCAGATGTCTGTTGAGAATTCAGGAGTGATGAGAGCAGGCTTATGTGTCTTTGAGTTATATTTTATATACAGGCTTTTTTTTTTAATAGTTGTCATCTTCATGGTTCTAGGCAGTCTTGAAAAGGTAATTCAGACATAAACTATTGCAGTAATACCTACGCAGCTATGTTGGTCTCCCCAAATAAGAAAGCTTTACTTATCTAATCTGGTCCTCCTAGTCCCACATCCTTATGTGGTACTCTGCTGGTAAAGAAGCCTGCAGGTTTTGTTTGTTTTCAAGAGACTAGAAACTTTTGTTTCCAGGTTTGGTGGCATATAAATGTAATTCCCATTGTTTAATGGGCAAAGATGGCATGGAGTTGTGGCCTCTGATAGTTATGGCTGCCTAGTTCTAAACCATGCCAGTAAGTTGGGAGAGCAGTTTTTTCACAAAATAAGCTGAAAATTATCACAAAGCAGAGTTTCCTGAGAGCCCATAAATACAGCTGATCTGCTGCAGTGTTCCATTTAGCAACACCCCCAACCCCACCCCCCAAAAAACCCGCCACCACTAGCAAAACTCCCTGATGATGTGTTTTTTGACATCTCTACAGGATGTAAAATTTTCTAGTCCCCAGTGAATGTGAGAGAGACTGGCATCAGTCTATGAACAAGGAGTTTGGACTTTGCCTCTCTGCAGCACGAGAATAGGTGATGAGCAAGCACGGAGGTATGAGTTCACACTTCCTTATTACATTTTATTTAAATTAACAACAAGCACTGCTCTGACATACCCATAATTTTTGTCATGTTTTCTGTTTCTCCTTTGTTTTGATTGGATAGTTAGGAGTTTGCTGATGATCTTGCTACTCTGGACTGTAGGCAGTAGCTTTTTAAAGTATAGCAGTGGCAGTGAGCGAGTTGTGAGGCCAACATACTTTGTACTACTTTGTGTGTGTGGATTTCAAAGCACTTGACAATTCTGAAGGAATTAAGTACCACTCTTGCTTTCTAGGTGTGATCCTCATTTTTTTAATATGAAAAATAGAAAGCAACTAGCTCTGACTTCGTAGTGATGAAGCCATATATAGAGAATACACCATACTCACATGCAAAAATACCTGCATGGTATTGTGTTTAGGTCAAAATGTGACAGAAATGGAAATGGAGGAGGGTAAGTTCTTGTGTGTGTTGGTGCTCCATTTCAATCCTCTTTTAAGAGAAAAAGGAATTGTTCTGGTATGGGCAACTAGTTTTACAGTGGCGGAAGCTGTCAGGGAGGACCACTCTGAAAACCCCTCAAGGAAACAGGAAATGGATCTGAATGTAAATAAGTGAAGCTTACTGGAATTAACCTTTGGATGTAAAACCTAGCAAACTATTCTACCTATCCAGCGTATCTTCTAAGTCTGGTTTTCTGTATATACACATACACACCTGCCACCACCGTAAAGTCTGAGAGCTTTGCTGATAGCACTGGAGGTGTGTTTCCATACATAAGTCTTGTTCACCTCCCATAGGATCCATTGGACAGTCCGAGATGGTCAGAATGCATATCTGCAACAGAAGTTAGTAAGCTTTGATCTTTTACTGGATTTTCATAGAAATTAGGAATAGTTTTACCATATGGTCTTGAGGGTTGTTTATCATGTCATAATAATGTGTGTGTAATTGGGCTACTCTTGGTGAACAAGAAAAACAAAGGTAATCACCTGTCTTTGGAACAAAAACATCTCTTAAAATAAGAGGTTTGCTTTTCCTTACCATGAAAGAATATATAATGACAACTATTTCAATTAAAAATTAGTAATTTGGATCAGCAATTTGTGTTAGATTCCCTTTGTCAGGGAAAGGCTTCTCCTGTGCAATGAGAGCTCTCCCGCAGAACTCCTATGCAGTGCGTCTGTAACACAAATCACTTAATACAAAATCGTGCTTAACTTCTCACAGCCTCTTGTCAATCCTTTTGATTTATTGGACTTGTTACTGGTTTTTCTGCAGACTGAACAGTTGCAGCAGTCTTTTCATGCGCTTGTACGCGTGTGAAAGTAACAGCCAGCCACCAGGGGGTGAGTCTCGTCTTAGAAACAGCGAGCTGCTGTACAGCGGGGGGGCGGCCTGAAAGGCAGTACGTTTGTGTTGAGTTCCAAAGGAGGCTCCTTAAATGTTGCGTTCCTTCCTTTTTTTATTCATTCTCCAGGAGTTTTCACATCAGGCTTGTAGCAGTGTCGAATGAACATTCAAACTTACTAACAAACAGTGCATTGTGTAACTGATCTTTTCAAATTTATATGGCCATTGTTAGAATGCTGCAGTCCTGCCCGAATTTGCGTTCTCTAAGCCTCAGGAGTCTGTTAGAGGCCTGGTGTCAAGCACTGACCAGCCAAGCCTGGGACTTACCTGTAAGGACAACCGTGCACAGTTGTGTCGGTTGTGCTGGGTGCACAGAGTGCGCGTGCGCCACCCTGCACTTCTGCAGAGCTCATGTCTGCAGACAGCTAGTACTTTGCACAGACATGGACACAAATTCATGCTTCAGCGCAGTGAGCTCCAGATAATTGCTTTTCTGTTTTATAAGAAAAATTACATAAATACAGAACTTCAAATGTCTTAGCTGATTTAAAACTAGTGTCATAGTTCCTAAACAAGAAGCCTGTTTTTATAAAAGGTAGCTAAGAGGAAGATATTCGTAGTATTAATTCAGTCATCAAAAAGCTTAGTTTAACCTTCAGTTGTGCGGCATTAGGGAGCCCAGAGCTGCTTGTACAGCTAAAGGTTGTCCATGTACACTTTAGTTGTAAAGGACAGTTGCGCTGGCGGAAATGGTCCTTTATCATGTTTCTTCTGCAAAGGGGGTTGGCTTAATTTTTTGAGACTTGCTGCCTCTTTCAGAAAACAGTGGTTGCTTGAAGGCTGCTTTTGTGGTTACAAAACAGCTGTTCTTATTTAGTCAGCTACGAAAACAAAGGAAGAGGCAGTGGAATAGGAATCTAAAATTCACTGTGGTGAGTGACATTTGTGCCATCTCACTTAGCTTCGGCACAGTGTTTTCCGCCTTTGTCATTTATCCAGGACTATGGGTTTTCTTTATGGACTAATAAACTGATGGGGGGAAATGCCCGAAGGATGCTCTAATGTAATTTACCCAGCAAGAGATTATGAACTTTTATAGGCCTTTGTAGTCTGCAGTTAATTCATTTTTCATGTTCTCTTTGCATGAACTGTTATCTCTTCTGAACTAAATTGGAAACAAGCCGTAGGAAAGAATTCAGTGTAGAACAGAGTAATTTCCTAAAGAACAGGCTATGTACACTGTACTGCTAGGTTTTTTACTATCTCAAAATGTTTTTTCAGAACAATGATGTCTGTATGACAAGACAATTTTTTTTTTATAGTCTTAAGTGGTGTAATCTGGATCAAATTCTAAAATAGAAGGATTTTTTTGTTTTGCAAAATTGTTTTTCCTTCAGGAGATGGAGACGACCTTTGACGTTTGTGCCATGGGAATATGTTCTGGAAAATTACTTACTTTGTTCTACAGAAATAAAGATGTGTTTATATGGTCCCCACTGTCGAGCTATGATCAAATATAAGCATTTTAGAGGAATAGTTTGAATGTAATTTCATCCACCTGGAACATCAGTTACAAAACTCATGTTTAGACTGTTGGGATTTATGAATTTGGAGTTAAGGAAATAAAATTGTTGTTAAAGGCCTTCTCAGAATTTGAGACTTTATCATTTTAATGGATGATTCATTATTTAATTAATCCTCATTTAACTCCTCATTTTTGTAATTGTCTTAAGTAGTGATTTGGAGTATAGATAACAATTTTTCTATTAAAATAGAAGTTAAATTTTGAATGTTCTGTAAATACCTTCATGTAGCCTTATAGGCATTAAAAAAGTCTGCACGTAATTTAAAAAAAACTTAATAATGACCTTTTTCTGAAGAAAGAATGTTTTAATCCAAGAAGATAAAAGATTTACTTATCTCTAGTAAGTAGTTTTCTGTCAAAATATGCTAATCTTGGGTGACAAGATCAGGTAATATTTCTTGCAGCAATCACAGCTGAGTAAGAAATCACTTTCTGTTAAGCAAAAAACTGACATTCCAAAAACGTTTCTGCTCTTGACTAGAATGAACAGATATTTTAAGTGTTTAGTGAGGCAATGAAATTCAGGGATCCATCTGTGTATCATTTTATTCTTAGCGAATGTTAGGCTCTAAAAATATTTGGAAAAGGATGCTGAGGTTCTGGTGCAGAGTTATGTAAGGATAAATTTAACTATGGAGAAGAATGTTTGCTTACAGCATGTGCAGCATTCCAGCATTTTATTCCCCTATGTTTATGGGCCTGGCGTTGGCTAAATAGTTTTGTTTTTTTTTTCCTCCCCCCCCCCCCCAGCCATATTGTGACCAGTGAATAAGTAGAAAGGGAGACCAAAAAGAAGGCGTCTGAAGTAACTTTTTTCATTCTGTATGTCTTCATAAATAATGAACATCTACAAGGTCAGTCATCCTAGTAAAACTTCTAATTTGTGGACAAGTTTTCTTATGCGAATCACTTGACATGTAAGTAAAGGTAATCAAGTAGAAGAAAACAATAATTCCACAACAGAGATACTTTTTGAGAACCTTCCAAATATTATGAGACATTCTTTAACTGTATGTGTATTTGGAAAATAAATGACTGAGGGAGTCTTATACTCATCATCAAGTATCTGTGGATGCTAAACTTGTAGCTAATTATGACTAGTTTGGGGATAAGAGAGCCATGCCATAACTGAGTGTCTTTATCAGTCGAAAGAACCAGTAAGACTTTTCTGCATCTTTGAACTTCCTCACTTGTGTTCTCTGCAGTGTTGCCACTTGGCCATTTAGCCATTTTGGAGCCATCTTTCCCTTTAGCCGTTCCCTTTTATCCTTTTTTCTCTATGCTTTTTTGCCTGTTTGCCCACTAATGTGTGGTCTGCTTCATCATTCTGTTGTTCAGACTCAGATTAGCACTAGCCTGTTGCCACTCAGGCACTGCACCCAGGTGTATGTCACTGAAACCTCATGGTTATAAACTGTATAAAAGGCTGCTGTGTGTTTTTTTAAATACATAAATAATTTCTGGATGTTGAGGAGCAATTGGGACCTAAACAGATTCTTATTCTTCTAAGAAATTTTTGTCTGTAGAGTAAGTGCAAGCTTCTTGGCCACTGTGAGCAATCTCATTGCTACAATACCAAGCAATAAATGACTGCTTTTTCCTCCTTACAATTTTTATAGGAAATATTATACCTTGCATAATGCTGAACTTTTTTTTTTAATGTTCATGCGCCTTTGAAATTGTCAGAGATTTCCTAGCTTTTCCCACATGAACTGTAATATGTGTAAATCTGGGCTGGTTTAGACTTTGTAATGTTTTGGTCCATTGCAAAAAGTGAAAAGTTTTGGTGTACTTTAAAGACTTTTTTTTCCTGGTCTACATTTCCAGTGTGTGTTTAATGATGTTGCTGTACTTATTTTGAGTACAGTGTTTTTGCTCGTCTCCTCCCGGAATGTTTGCTGGTTCGTATTTTACTAAACTGTTTTAGAAACAGTTTCTACACCAGACAGTAAGAGGATATTAGGAGTATTCTTTAACTCCTAGATCAGGAGGGTAGATCAGATGAATGCAGTGCCTACCCTATAAGAAAATCTCAGAAGAGCATAAAAATGAGAAATCTCCAAATAGTCCGAGTGTCACATGTAGTTAGCTGCTCAGGGTTTTCTTCAGTGTCAGTTCAAATATATTTCAAGAAATCTTTTCAATGTATTTGGGAAAGGAAAAGCATGTTGAAAAGAGGTAGAGCAAAAGCGTATCTTGTGTATTCATAACTCCTCTGGAACAGTAGCACTGCTCAACTGTGGTGTAGCTAAATGCACAGCTAATTGAGGTAAGCGCAGAACTGAAACTCTGTTAATTTTCAAACCCACTAATAAGAATCACAATACATACCTTTAATCTACATCTGAAAGCAATTTTTTTTTTCTAGTGCACATTGGTTGTGATTCTAATGTATAAATGATGTTTTCCCCAGCACTAACAGAAGGCAAATTACAATGGTAAAAAATTGCACTGTGAGTATGTGGCTGTGTCTATCAGGCCTCATGAAATGACTTGCTTTTCTTCACTTTTTTGTACTTTAATATGGCATAGGAAAACCTTCCTGCTATGCTGTATGTTGCCATCAGACCAACTTCTGAAGATCTCAGCAGGAAACACTCATACACTGAGTTGAACATGAGCTAGCAGTGTGCCCTTGCAGCAAAGGCGGCTGTAATGGTCTCCTGGGCTGCATTAGGCAAACTGTTGCTAGCTGGTCAAGGAGGGAATCCTTCTCCTCTACTCAGCACTGGTGAGACCACACCTGGAGGACTATGTCCAGTTCTGGGCTCCTCAGTACAAGAGAGACATGGACATATTGGAGAGAGTCCAGCGAAGGGCCAGAAAGATGGTGAAGGGATTGGGGCATTCTCCTATGAGGAAAGGCTGAGACCTGGGACTGTTTAGCCTGGAGAAGAGAACGCTCAGGGGGTTAAAAAAAAAAAAAAAATATATATATATAGGAGCCAGGCTCTTTTCAGTGGTGCCCAGTGGCATGACAAGAGAGGGGCACAAAATGAAACACAGGAGGTTCCCTCTGAACATCACAAAACATTTCTTTGCTATGAGGTTGCCCAGGGAGGTTGTGAACTCTCTGTCCTTGGAGGTATTCAAAAGCTACCTGGATGTGGTTGTGGTCAACTGGCTCTAGGTGGCCCTGCTCGAGCAAGGGGTTTGGACAAGGTGACCTCTGGAGGTCCCTTCCAACCTCAGCCATCCTATGATTCTTCTGACCAGATAGCATAACATTCATGCTAGCCCCAGTGAAGCTGTTCGCTCATTTTTAAGAGTCTGTGTAATTTTAATCGATGGACTACTATGGCCTGCAAACTTAGGGAGAATCTGACTGTGTCCAAAGAAGTGTGGTGACAAAAATACTGTACTTCATAGAAGCTCTTTCCTTCTGTAAGACACCAAGGTGGCTTAAAAATTGGTTAAGGAAATACCTCAGTTGTTGTTATTCCTCCTCTGGCCTGCTGTCACACTCTGTTGTTTATGGAAGAAGATTGGAAACAAACATAACAGCTGCTTCTAGCTCAAAATTCCTGTTAGTGGGTTACACATTTTTGCTGTTAATTGAACAAAATGTACTTGTAGTTGTCCATAGCTCTACTTTAATCTAACTCAATTGTTTATGTTCAGGGAGGCTTCCTGAATTAAATGGCTGCAAAGTTGCCACAGTATAGTGTGGATGTTGCTGGTGGTGCTCTTATCCTGTAACGTGATCTTACCGTGTAATACTTTGAAATTTTCACTCTGCACACATTAATGCTGTAAAGCTTTTCTTTTTTTACACAGTAATTGTCTGTCATCTTTAGCAGGTAAATTAACTCACTTGTATTTGGTACCCAATGTCAAGAGGTATTAAAAACTCTTAATACTAGAAGTGATCTGGAATTTGCAGCAGTAGTAGCACTCTGCTGTCTAGTCAGCTGTTTTCAGCTGGATGATGCTGCAGCTACCTCTGTCTGTCTTGGAGATCATTGTGCTTGGTGCCTGCAAGCAGCAAGGGCACTGTGACACATTCATGCATTTGGTGGACAGACACAAATAGAACACCATAGATCATGCAGGTCTTCAGCTGTTCCGGTCTGTGTAACTTCAGGGTTGAAGCTATAGCTGCATTTTCTGTGGTATGTGTATTCTGTTGTTCCTTTTCACACCTGAATAGTTTCTCACTGAACATTCCCGTGAAGGTTTCACGTTTGACAATAAAATCAGTTCTTACCACCCAATGAACCTCTGCATACCTTTGAAGATAGAATGAGGGAAATAGAGGAGGTAACACATGTTCTTACTAGAATCTGAAAACTCCTTTGTCTCACAGTTGAATGTTTACAGTCCATGTTTTAGAGAGAATTCAACAGAAAAAGATTAGAGAATTGAGACTTAAGAGTTTTTCATTGTAGTACTTCTGAGATTCAGCACATGACAAAAAAGGTGGTCTTAGCTTCTAGAATATTGCAATCTATGCTTTCTTTATGAAATGTCCCTGGCAGGAATGTTAATTCCCATGTTGCTTGCAGTGCAAAAGCTGCAAGGCCAGCTGTTTTGAATGATGCTAAAGCAGCCTTTTTATACATAGGCCTCCAGAGGAGAAACTTTCCCCAGTTGTATATAGTTAAGATTTAACTCACCTTTTCTGTTTTTGTGGGGGATCATAATTGTGGACTGTTTGGCTTGAAGTGATGACTGAAGTTAGATTCTATTTGCAGTTCTTTAAGAAATAGTTTTCATTCTGATTTGGCAAATGAATTGCATTTTCATTTTAACTGTTACTCCAGCACTTAGGAGGGAAGCTGTTTGCCACCTTACAGCTAATAAATGTCGTAGACGTTTGTATCTAGCCGTCACAGACATTTGTTTCTAGCCATCATAGACTCATTAGTCCATTTAAATGACAGGTCCTTCCTAACATGTAATAGCTGCCCACTGTGTCTGACTATTTAATAATTGTTAATTGATCTGCTGTTGAAGCAGAGAGGGGCTTCAGCTAGCAACTTGAAATGTACGCGTGCATACTGTTAATCCAGCCTTTGTGTACTTACGTAGATTTTACACCACTCTTAACATGATGTGTAAGGAGTCGTGGTCTCCAGTAAAAGAAAGGAGAATCAGGCTTTGGATTTTTTCTGAGGACAACAGAATGATCACAGGAGGGTCTTATTATGAACATAATCCAGACACTGGGATGCTATCAGGAGCAAATAGAATAGAGACTAGAAGTAATAGTGATGTCAACATAACAATTAAGTCAAAATAGCGCTTTACCAGCTGGACATGCCAAAAAAAAAAAAATCATACTTCTCTTCTACACTTTCCATCCTCAGGTTTCTAACAGGTGCCCAAAACCTATAGCTGACACTGGCTTTACTTCACTCAGAGATCGCAACTTAAGAGAACAAAGCCTGCTGTGGACCTGGAATATACATTAGGAACAGGTGAAACAATAGCTGTATCACCTGAATTTAGTAACTTTTTACTTGTCTGTCTTCTACTTAGACTTTTAAAATCTACTCTTAATTTGCCATTGTGGTTGGTGAAATTTTCAGCACTTTTTAAACTACAGACTTTTTGGAAATGCCAAGAATGAGCCACACTTACTTTCTACAATATCAGGCAAATGGCACTTATTTCATTGAAAATGAAATCTAATCTCTTATGTCTGAGTTCCCCTTAGTCTTTTAGGCGCTCCTCTGAAATAGCTGTGCAGTTCAGGCAGCGTGGCAACATCCATGCTTTTAATGTCCTCCACTGACTTTGGGATCACTTGCTCCGTCTTTCTAGCTACTAAAGGGGGATTTTCTGACCTTACTGCACATGAGGAAACAGAACTTCTGCTGCCCCTGTCACCAAAAAAGTTAAGGACAGTGAAGGCAACAGACCTTGAAATGCCAGACTGACTTGGATGAAAAGATGTATTGATTAACAGCTAGCTCTGGGTAAATAAGTGGGGGAGCCTGCCAGACCAGTTTTTCTCCTTTTTATCTTACACTGCTTGTATAAACTAAGTAATTCTGAAATCCCGTGTTATGGGTGCATATGGCGAGAGCTATGTAATCAAGTAGTTATGCCTGGATAGAGATTGCTTATGAGAGGAATGATAGATGATTGCAAATAAGTCATTGCCTAATAATCCATGCAATTGGTTAAGTACTTGTGTTGCACTCACTAGTGTCGGACTCGGAAGCACACTGAGCAGTGGCACGCACAGCCCCACCTCGCAGCAGTTCTCTGGCACTCTGCTAATCTGATCTGCCAGGTCCTGCACTTTGCGTTGTGGTGGAAACTGGCTACTCACTGCTGAGTACTATGGGAAAGAGCAAATAATGTTTAAAACTTAAGTAGTTTACTGTAAGGTACCATGAGAGGAAAACACCTAACTATAAATGATAATGGACACTTCAGAATATTTGTTAACATAAACCAATGGCTGAACACTTCTGGTTTTTTGGTTTTGTTTTTAAGCATTGCTTCAAAAGGGTTTCAAGGAATGTTTTTTGCTGAATCTTACCCTGCTAGTGCATCTGTCCTTCCACAGGGAATTATAAGGATAGCAAATCATAATGCAACTTGCGGCATAGACTTATGTTTTCTTAAGTGCCATTTAGTATGTATAGGAATGTCAGCAATTGACTCTCAAAAGGATAATCTACTTCATTACCAAATGTAAAAATTATAAACAGAAAATAGATTAAACTGCCTATCAAGAGACTCTAATACCCAGTAGTCTATGCAGAGCCCATTAACACTACAAACCTGCCACCTCTATGCACTCTGCTGTATCTGAAGGGTATATAGGGAAACAGACCTCAATAATAAAGACCAGCAAATCTGCTGCAGGTTGTTTGCAGTAGTGATTAATTTGGTTTTAAGTCCCTCATTAGAGTATCTTTGAATACACCCTTTCCTTCAGAGATGATCAGAAGACTAGTTCCTTCGTTGGAAACTTTCCCATCTGTGAAGAAGAGTTCACGAGAGGACCTGAACTTGCATTGAGGAGGGCTAGAATGGCTGTGCTGTACTGAAATGAGATTATTCTCTGATGCTGTCCAAGAGGATTTGTTAAAATAGCTTATGCATTTTGGTAAACTGTAGCTTCTGTATACATCTTCTTCACCAGGCAGTGTGCTTTTTCTGTAAACAAGCTGCTACCTACAATTTTTCACAGACTTAAAAATAATTAGAAATATTTCAAATTAAGAAGGGATAAATTATTAGGTGCCATAATAAGATCAGTTCCTAGGATATTAAAAACTCTGTTTCGTAGTGTGTTTTGTTTAATGGCAGCCAAAAACTTTAATATAGGGTTGAGTTTGCTCAGTGGAATCTCCAACCCTTCTCTAATATCAGGGCCTTCTCAAAACCCAGGAAATACGGAGTTGAGAGTCATTCCACCACAATTCCAATATATATGGCCTTGGTCACTGTCTTAACTGCCTTTTTTTACCACATTCAGTCCCATTCCTTATGGGGGAATGGAGTATCTTTAGTTTTGTGGGCTTTTTCCATTCCAGGGTTTATATTTCCAGGCTCATTTTCAAACTCCCCAGCACCCCCCTTCCCAGCTCCCTTGAATGTCAGCTCCCAGTGACATGACCTCAGGCTCTGGTAGCAGGACAGGTTCTCTCCTGTATTTGTGCGTCCTGAGATGAAGGCTGCAGGTATGCTCTGGATCTGCATTAGCTTCATAATTCTTCCCACCCCTCACAACAGCTCTGATCTTTCTCCTCTGTTCCTTCCTGGCCCTTTGTAGTCTTTCCCTAAATAATTAAGATAATGATCAATCCATCTCCTTTTATGGAACAGAGATCCACCACTTCAGGGAACCTGTTCCAGTATTTGATTAACCTCAGAGTAAAAATAAATAATAATTTTAAAAAGAAAAAAAAAGAGAAGGTCACGTGCTATTTGTTGACTCTGAATACTCACCCTCTTCTATACCCCTATTTTGGGAAAGCAAAATTGTCTTCATTCCTTCAAACCTGTTATCTTCAGTTATAGAATTTACTCTTGCACAGAAATCTCTGATGCCTATAGTGCTGCCTGTGCTATGCTAATTACTATTACTCCTTAATACTTGTAATGCCCTAAGCCTTGGAAAAAGAATCACAGCAGGTGAGGGAGTGGAAGCTGTCAGGCCAGGGGCCCAGTAATGTAAAATACGTGCTACCAATCATTACATTCTATGTTGTGAATCAAAGGATCAAGTCTTATTTTTGACAGGTTATAAACTGTTATTTTTACTCAGATGGGATAGAAAAAAAATCAAAGAAAAAAACAGATTGTATAGTATATCAAATCTGTTCATACTAATAATACTTCTATCTGTATCTTTAATATTGCCGTTAAAAGGGACTTAATTAAATGAAATGCTCTGTGATTTATTGAAATAGCCTGTAATAGCTCAATGTGCTTATAGCTTCCTCTTGAAGTTCCAAAAACACATTGTGCTAATGTAGCTAATGGAAAGTCCATCATTACACCCCCTGTCTGTTTGCAATTTGTAAGGCCTATTAAGCCTATTTATCATTCAGCTGATAAGGAACAGAGAAGAAAGAATGAGGTTAGAATAATTTTCATAGAGGAAAATAGCACTGAGTTACCTAAATTAAAGTTAGTAATGCACAGGCTCCTAGCGTTGTTTTTCCTTTTTCAATCAAAAAGGCAGCAATTTAATTTGATGCTTAGATCTTCAGACATACTTGTGGGTGAGACAAGTGCTTTGGCTAAATTTTTCTCTTTATTAAATCAAAAAAAGACTGCCATTTCATTTTATTTTGGGGGGGATATATTTAATGGAAAAAAGGTAGGGTTCCCCTTCAACAGTAGAGAAGTTACACAAAATCACCTCTTGGTCAGAATTAAAATAACTGGCGTCTCTTAAAATGTCTCCCTTGGGCTGGTTTGTTTGTGTGAATGCCAGCATTTTTCCAGATACAGGAAGCGTACAGATCCTTCTATGTTATGAAAAGTAGCTTCAGAGGAGAAAAACATAAAGAAGAGGCAATTTTAAATTCTACAAATTTTTTTAAATGTTACATAATTCAAAGATGAAAAGGACTAACAACTTTTTAGTTCAGATTTCTATCTAGAGATGACTTTAATGAACTTTAATTCATTTTAGCCTTGCTGACACTTTGTTCCCATACTTGAGTGGTGTTACGTACATGGAGAGCTAACAAAACCTATACCAAATAACTGGGCTGCTGCCTCTGTGCTATTATGTGAGTGTTGGCAAAGGTAGATTAGAACTGAAATGTTTGGGCATATTGCAAAGGTTTTTCGTCACTGTATGCAAATAAGCCTCTGCTATGCTTTAAAGGTCTTTGCTGCAACTCAGCCATTAATGCAAATGACAGCGTGGTTTGCTTGCTCTGATAGCGAGTTCCTGTTGTTCCACAGTGAGTCATCTCTTGGGGACTTTGTATGAAGCTTCTACAACCTTTCCTAACATCTATAAAAAGCCAAAATAAAAACTTAATTGGCAATGCTTGTAACCAAAGGCACCGGTGCTCCCTGAGGCCATGAGATAAAAACATAACTTCTTGGCGTAAATGTTTGAGCCGTAAGAGTGAAACAGTTGAGCTCTACCTATGTACCCAAAAAACTGTTTGATTTGACTCATCTTTTGGGAAAAGTTCCTCTAGCTAAATAGCATGAAGGAAGACAGAGTTATCCATGTCAGGAAGATAGAATCAAGCTTTTAAAGTACTATTTGCTTCAGCTCTACTAATGAGGAAAATGGTATTTTCTGATGTTCTTTTGTATGTTCAGAAAGGTAATGGTTTTGCAACAGGGATATGAAATGAGAGAAAATAATGAGAACTAAAATATCTTGTCAAATAGTCACTCAGCTTTTGAAAAAAAATAAGTGAGTAGTGTTAAAAGAAATACAGGCTTAGGAAAAAAAAACCTGAAAAGATGCTTGAAGAAAACTGAGGAAAATAATATTAAAAACTGGAAAGGATTAGTGGAAAGATCCTTGCATGAAAACTTTATTTGATCTGGCATAGAATTGTGCGTCAATATGCAAGCAGCAGGGACAGTTCTTTTCTATAACTTTTATATGTGAAGTGCCATTTAATTTTCTTCTGTCTTGTTTTTAGGAAAGTTCTGTGCACTATTAACTATCATATTAGGTTCTCATTTTGAAAGGAGAAAGAAAAACCAAGCAATTCTGCCTTCTTTTCACTACACCTTCCAAAATTATCATACTTAAGAGTAAAGAAAGGAATGGGAGTGAAAATATTAGTGGGAGGAAAAATAGAACTGTTGAAATATAGGATTTTTCTTGTTATAATTCAATACATCCAAATTTGTAATTTCTGGTGAACCCTGAGTGTTGTGGGTTTGTTGTTTCTCAAAATATATCAGATAAGATTCCCCTGCCAAGGTCTGTAGAAAGATGTTTATGAACTGTCTAGAATAAAACCCCTTGGAATGGAGCTTTAATATGCAGACTGGCAGAATCACTACTATACTATTGTTAGCTATACTATGGCTTGAATGCCTGCTGTAGCAAAAAGTATGCTGTTTTGTACTATTTTCGTGTTGTATATTTTCCTCATTTTATGGCTAGATGACCCATCACAATTTGAATGAGAGTTGAAAGAACGGAGTTACTTGAACTTTGTGTAGGCATACGAAGAATCATAGAATCATTAAGGTTGGAAAAGACCTCTAAGATCATTGAGTACAACCATCAGCCCAACACCACCATGCCCACTAAACCATGTCCCTAAGCGCCTCATCTACACGTCTTTTAAATACCTCCAGGGATGGGGACTCCACCACTTCCCTGGGCAGCCTGTTCCAATGTTTAACCAC
>NW_008795371.1:747461-755066 GCF_000699145.1 Aptenodytes forsteri | reverse complement strand
GAGTACCCTGAGGATAACTGGTCTGCCTGTTAAAGACTGAGGCAAAGAAGGCATTGAGTACCTCAGCCTTTTCCTCATCCTCGGTGACAATGTTTCCCCCCGCATCCAATAAAGGATGGAGATTTTCCTTGGCTCTCTTTTTGTCATTAATATATTTGTAAAAACTTTTTTTGTTGTCTCTAACGACAGCGGCCAGATTGCGTTCTAGCTGGGCTTTTGCCTTTCTCATTTCTTCTCTGCACGACCTAACGAGATCCCTGTACTCTTCTTGAGTCGCCTGCCCCTTCTTCCACAAGTAGTAAAGAACAAAATTGGTTAACAAGTATAAGCCGTATTTTCACTTGGATTCTTTTTGACATTTTTGCAGTGTGCATTCTGCTCTTGTTTGCCAGGCAGAACTAGCCAAGCATTTTTCAGGAAATGAAGTGGGCAAGGTGAAGCATTTGTTAAACTAAAATACAATAGTGGAAAACTTGTTCAGTCACAGTTCTCTAGTTCTTTAAATCCTAGCATTTTTTTAAGAACAAATTGGAATGTTCCCCTAGACTCTGATCAAAAAAGCAATTTTTAATGCATTAAAAAAAAAAAAAAAACTAAAAAAACCCTCTGGTAGGTTCTTTGAGAGTACCCTGACAGACACCCTTCCCTTTGCAGTCTGATAATCAAAGGGAATAGACTATGGGGCTTATCCAAGCCCTGAAGTACATAGAGTAGGCATCTATTTTGGATAAATTTTGGCTCTCCAGCAGTGCAACTCCAATGTAGATTTTAGTTTAATTTAGAGTTTATTATCCTCCCAGGATAGCACCTGTGGCTTGTAAGCAATTTCCACAAAGTTCTAGACTACATGCTAATTCTATACTTACCTATCAACAATGAACTGAAAATATAAATATTAAAAAATAGGTTTATTTTTATATATACACACATAGCAGAAAACTAAATAACTAGTAATATAGTGGAGATAAGAAACAATTAGAGAATGCTATAAAATCTCATTAAAAATGATGTATTGCTGCAATAGCTTTATCTGGGAGAGGGAATGGGGGACTATGATTGTCCTTTAGTTGCATAGATCACATTGGAAAGATTATTTAATAATTATGCTTCAGACTGTGTTTATTTTAGTCCTGTCTTATGTGAACAATGTGCTATTCTATCAGCTTCTACCTCTACATCAAAAGTAAAAATGTCCCTTATCTTTAATAGCAGCAGAACACTTACAGTAAATGCTTTTCTTAAAAACAAACAAAAAAAATGCTAAAACTAGAGTGTAGCCTCAACTCGCAGGAAGCATGTAGGACCTGATCTTCCTAGGACACTGAGTGTCGTGACCCAATGCAGCAGAATGCCTGCAAATGTCCTTCGTTGGCAGTGTCTGCGAGTCCTGTGTAAATCAAAGGGATTACTTTCAAAAAGGTACGTAATCCTTTCCAGTTGTTAATGCAAAACATTACTAAAGAAAAAGAAGGGTTGATAAGCACCGATAGCCTTCAGAACTCTGTATGAATGGCTAACGCTGTAAGAATTCATGTAGGGTAAGAAACGCAAGCAGAATAGCGCGTTTTGGTTGGGTTTTTTTCATTGTTTCTAAATTATTGAAGCTTACAAAGTTACTTTTCTCCAACCTCAGTAACATTTCAGCCTCATAACGGTTAAAGGCTACGTGACATTACTAACACAGAATCATTATTGCTGAATAGTAGAGGGGTTTGTCTTTAAAAGCTCAAGCGTATGTTCACTATAAGGCTCTTCTGGCATGTTCCTGCATATGCCCACTTCACACAACGCTGGAAGAGTCTCCTGAATGGCTTCAAGTCCAAATGGAGCATAATGAAAAAACAGAAGTATTTCATATGTAGCCATTTTGTGATACAGTATATCCAATGGAACTGTTCTTGCAAACTTGCCACAGTATCTCTTGAGTTAAGTAAGTAATGTGAGGGCATCATACATTTCACTAGTCTGAAGACTAAAACCAGGGTCACATCATCTATGGAAGCAATGGGTGCATGCTCAGCACAATAATATATTTTTTTTGTCCTTCTGGAGACATCTAGTTGCTTTGATTCATGGGAATGAATGTCGTTAGACATCCAAAAAAACCCCCTACTCAATTTAGTTGGTGCTGTGACTGGCCCGACATCTTCCCTCCGGCCTCAAGGAAGAGAGTTATGATCATGCATGTGACTGGTTAATTTTTATAAATTACCCAATCTTTCTTTTCTGTTGTTTAAAATTGTTAATTAACCCCGATATTGCCTATGTTAGTTCAGTAGGTTGCTGTAATTGTAAGGACAAATCACATTAACGAATGCTTTTATGTGAAATATGCACCTAGCACATGCCTGTCTTAGGCAGTAATTTAGCTGAATTGGATATTCAGAATGCTTTGACATTACTAAAGCTAATGAACTGGTCATTAACAATGCACATTTGTACCCAAATGGATTAGAAAAATTGTTTCATTGTCCAATGTGAACAGTTTATACATTCTCCCATAATAACAATTATTACTTAAGTGTTGATTTTCCTAAAACACTAGTGACTGCATGATGTTTAAATCTCAAAGCAATTGATTTTTTCTATTTTTTTTTTTTTAGGTTTCATTATATTAAACACTTAATTTGTAGAAGGACTGACTGAATTTTTAGCAATTTTTAAAAATGTCCTCATTTAAAGCCAAAAAGTATATAGTACTGAGAGGATAAGCTGTACAATGATGCATTCAAGGACAATGTTTCTCACGTAGAAAATGATATGCGTGTTTTACATAATCTTCTGAGAAGGCATATACAAATAAATGACATATATTAGCAGAGAAGTAAGATTTCTCCCATCTTTTTCAACAAGGTAAAACGCAATTTGGGCAAAAAATTATTTGTGAGATTCCAGGATGCTGTTATACAGCTACTGAAGCCTCAGTCTTATGATAAGTGTTTTGTTATCTGTGAATATGAGACAGAATTTGGTCCTTGATCATAGATAAGTCTATTTCTGGTAACTGCAATTGGCAAATATGCCTCATCTTCACTGCTATGTCATTCTGTTCCAGGTTCTTCAGGGATTGCAATGAAATAGTTCTGTCCGTACTATATATCGTTTACAAAGCACTATAAGGTGTTGTATTACCTTCTTTTATAGTAGCTATAAATTATTTGAGATTATATTCCAACTTTGAGTGAGCCTGCAACATCCAAGAGGTCTGTTTAGAGAACCTGTTTAAAAGGTACCTCTTCTACAAACAGCAAATGCACAGTTCTGGAATTGTTCACTAAACCATTGTATTACTATATATGCATGATGAATGGCAATTTGCACGCTGACTTCTCTCTGGCTTTGGCTACCTTTGCTCTTTCAAGTGTAAGAGATGTTTTGTCATTGCAAGAAATGTATCTGTAAGAACCAAAAGTCAGCCAAAAATATTAACAAGTTTGCACCAATGCGTAAAGTCTCAGCCCAAGACCGCTCAGAAACAGTTACTGCACCAGAAACTGTGTTCAGGCAGTCTGATGGGGAACAAGGGGGATTAACCGGCTGTTAGATTTAAACAAAATCTTCTGAACTACTGAGTGATAAATAGGCTGGGGGGAGGGGCTGGATTTAAAGCCCTTTACTAAACTTGGTTTCTCCTTAAGTGTTTACCCAATAGCTGTTCCCCTAAGGGACTCCCTTCTGAATTACTCAGTTCCACAATACAACATATACTCCTACCCAGGGAATTGGAATATTCAGAAAAAAGTTGAAATAAGAATCCAACTAAGCCTCATATTCTCTGTAATGGAACAACAGCCTCCGAATTGCTCTTGGTATCTCAGGCCCCCGTGTCTTTTCAGCTACATCAGTATAACGCTAAAGATGTGTATGAAATTGTACCAGTTTCAGTGCGAGGTAAATCTGGCCCATTCTGTCTCTGGTGGTGCCAGCAGGAGAAATGCTTATTGCTGCAGGGTGAAATAGAGGGCACTGAACAACCTGGCAAACTGTAAAAAGGCCCCTTGGGAAGAAATGCTTTAACAAGAGGGAGATTAAAAAAAAAAAAGTATTAAGAATTGTGCTAAAATACTGGATGAAGAGTAATCCTAGCTGTACTCAGTCTGACCTTATTAATTTTGCTAGTTCTTGAGAAAGAAGCACAAAGCCTTAATGATATTTCTCACAAATTCCTTTGTGTGAAGGGCAGTAAGACAATCTGCTTAATTATTTTTGGCAGTTAAGATAAGTCTGCTTTTTAAAAGCTTGTCATAGTAACTAATATTCTGTTAGAGTAATTGCTTTTTCCGTACACCTATTTAATGTTTTTGTGTTATTGTTTTTATTATAAACCCTGCAGGGAATTTTTCTCTCTGCCAAACCGTTTTATATCCTTGGCTTACATTCCACCTATATAGCTTGTGCCACGTTTTCCTGTACTAGTCTCTGACAACCACCACAATTTAAGAAGGATGTGTAAGTTTTTTGTATTTTTTAAATTATCACAAAGAAATTCTCCATTTTGAGACATCAAGAAATGAAAAACAGAGGTTGGTGATTGAATAGAATTCTTCAGTATATTAAATAATTCTCATCTCGGCACTGCCAAAACCAAAGAGAGACTAACTCCACCTGTCATCTTTACAGACCCCAGGCCACTGTGGCTAGGGATGCTGCCAGCACTGTTCCCCAGGCAGCAATGGCAAAGTACACTGCTCATTATGCGCTGATATTCCACATCGATTCCCACCCCCTGCCCCGGCCAACAGTAAGCTGCTTTTGAAAAGATACAGGCAGTATTCCTTTAAAAAGAACAAATGCCTCCCACCTGTCATCATATGGTGCATAAGCAGACAACCATTGAGAATTTCAGTCTTTCAGATAAAAGAAATGCTGTATTGGAAGTCATAAAAAAGTTTATTTTCCTGTTGAGGAAACCATCTTCTAGAAACGTTACTAGATGCAATCATTTGAATAGGCAAGATTTACTCTTTGTGAGAACAGTAAGAGAACCTTCTAAATGCATAAATAATAGTTTTCAGCTAGAATGGCCAGCATCTGTCACATTGACTTGGCCACGATGAAGCATATGTATTTTAGATATCCCGCTTGGAGTGATCTGTTCCTTCCAAAGTATAGATCTACTGAATCGTAAGTCCCATGACCTTTTCTTGCACCTTCCAACATAAGAGTATTAATTCTGATAAAAATTTAGCCATTTACTTTCTGACCATACAAAACCTATTTTAAGGAGTGCCACACATCTGTGTTGAATGAATACCCTGTTTTAAAAGCACTTTAAAGAGGAAAGAAAGTTTTGTACGCTGTTTGAAAACAAAAACACACCCAACATTCAGAACACTGTAAAAAATGAAATATTGGATTTTTATGCCACTTTAAGTAGACAGCTAAGACTAGCTTTTCACAGAACAAATGTCATTTCTTGACTTATTCTGTACTTAAATTATTACGCTGAATGGGAAATTTTAGTTTTGTGCATAAATAAACCGCTTAGACTTAGGACAAGACAATTAAAGATTCTTTGTACATATGGCTAACAATTTTATACAGGCTTTTTCAAATATTAATTGTACATGAGTCATAGATATATAAAAATTAATTTTGCAGGTTATAATCTCTCCCTGAGGACTATTTTTTCAGAAAGTGTAGATTAAGACTTTCTCAACTTGTTTTTGTAGTAAATAGATATATATTTTTATGCTAAACTCTATTAAAAAAAAAAAGTCTATATAATGTCTAAGAATCCCACATACCTCAGGGAAGCATGGAATTTATTCACATAGAATATTTTATATGGGTGATGCATTTCAGAAGAAATAGCTTCTGTTCAGACATATTTGTTTTAAACAAATAACATTCTGTTGTACCTCAGAAAAAACACTTTTCTTTCCAGCCGATACGTTGAAGTCAGAAAAAGAGTTTCCCTGCAATGGCTGGACAGAGATGAACAGTAATGAAAGTTTGACTTAAAAAACAAACCTTCATCACAAGTGAAAAAATTTTAAAAAGAAATAGCAAATTGCAGTAGGAAACATAAGAATTAAAAAAAAAAAAAACAAAACAAAACTTGACAATCAAAATTCAAAGGAGATTGAAAGGGTCTGATTAATAACTGTGAAATTTGGTTCTTCTCTAAACTTTTCAATCCTTACATAGTTTTCTACTTATTTGGCCATTTGTCATCTTCAGCAGCAGGCTCAGCTATACCAGTCTGCAAAGGGAAATGTTAGCTTTCTGGCTGACTTCCTGCAGAGCAGTGGGTTTTTTAACCTTTCTCAATTTAGTGCCACTAAAAACTTCTGATAAGGTGTGGATCTTAGATGTTTCTATGATGGGTATTTACGTATATATGTATTATATAATTATGCTAAAGCAATTGAAAGCAATTGTTCCTTTTTCTGATGCGAGTCAGATCAAAGCAATATTCTGAACAGAAGTGATTTCCTTAACTGGGTCTAAAAAATCTATATCCTTAGTGTAACAAACAATAATTATTCAATTCTTCTAAAAGTGCGGACAGTGTAACCTTAGAGTTCTAGAAAGAAAGGCTGAAGAACTGTACCCCTGTTACAAAAACTTTTCTTCTTTTAACCTGCCATTGAAATTGTGTGACTGAAAGTGGGAGAAGTATTAGTTCAGGCTGTCATCAGGCAGGGAGATTCATCCATCCTTGGATGAGGAATAGGTAGTGCTACAAAGAAAGCTCAAGAAAAGTGTTTTCTCATTTCCAAGGTAGGAAATCTAATTCTCTCAGGCACTCTAAAAAGAGGTTTCAGTCAAGTTACTTATATTTTATAATTCCTATGAAAACTATACACATTCAGAGAAATCATCAATTTATTCATCTAAAACAAGAAAGGCTTTTTTTTTTTTTCCAGATTCTCAGTAATACATGAGATCCTATATCGCACATCAGTGGTATGACAAATCTTGTCCAATATTTGGCCTTTCACAAGTGCTTTTACTTGGCTTTTTTTTTTATCTCTTAAGTATTTCTTCGTCGTGTGTTTGTTATATAGGCAGCATTATGTTGCAAATCAGCCTTTCTCAAAGTTCTTTTAAGCGTGCTCTGAACGTGCAGTGGAGTATTCTTCCAGAGTAAAAGGTATTAAAGAAAAAAGAATCAAAATGCTGCATTAAACTAAAAGTATTTAGCAGTTCTGTGGGTAGTGTAGAAACTTATTAAAGGTAGTTAGATGAATCTGGGCTAAAAGGCACTTAGAATGAGAAATTTCAGCCTCTGCATCAGAAGTATTTTGTATCACCCTTTGAACTTCTTGTTAGCCACCTCTGTCCTCCCTAGGAAGGTTACAACACACAATTAAAAAAATAAGTTGTAGCTAACTTCCAGCTGCCCTCTTTTTATTTAAATATCTGACAACCTTACCACCAGCACAGATTACAAGTAACAAACACATCTAAACAGAGAAGGTTGCACAGTGTACATGAAAGATAAAGCATCTACATATAACATCACTTGCTCTGCAGTTCAGTGCTTCTCTTCATCTTAATGCCCAAAGCTATCCAAGACATTTCTGGATCCTATAGTCTTCCCTGCCTTGATGGATCTAGGATTTAGACTTAGAGTTGCCTTCCCCCCCCCCCCCACCC
>NW_008795371.1:738891-747318 GCF_000699145.1 Aptenodytes forsteri | reverse complement strand
TGAGAAGATAGTGCTTTTCTTCAAATTCTTTCTCATTTGTAGGTTCAGATAGACAAAGTCATGTAGCTTTAAACTATGAGAGACCACCTAAAGTTGCACAAGGTAAACTAAATTGGTGTAAAATGGTCATTTTATGTTAGTGCATCCTTTGGGGCAGAATGTGTTTATTTTTAAAATACCAGGCTGATGATTTTCAATTTATGTAATTGTGCTTCAGTTTCATCAAGACTTAAGGCTGTTGACTTTAACGAACATGGAAACAGTGTGTTTATTGCTACAGCAGAGCTGTTGATGTTGCAGGGGATCAGAATTAGAAGTGTTAAATAGCATAGAAATAAATATGGTAGACATGACCAAATGTGAGTTCATAAAAAATGCAAACAGAAGCCAAGTACCGCTTATCTCAGTCTCAGTTTCTGGACTACTAGCTCTAACACATAACTCCCTGCAGCAAGAAAGCTCCTCACATTGCTTATATGGCTTATAAAGGCTTGCTGGCTTGGAATAATAAAGATTGTTTTATGAGGGAAGCTTCCTGTGTTTGATCCTAAATAGATCCTGTATTTCATCAGTGGTTACAATGAATTCGTGCTATAGTAGTATATGATGCTCAAATACACAAATGGCAGCAAGACATTTTCTTTCTTGACGTATTCTGCTTTCAAAATGGACTTGACAAAAAAAAAAAAGCAAAAAGGTTATAATAGCCTAATAAAACTTTCAGTGTACTCTGCAAGTATAGATTTCCAGATAATGATGTCATTTTCCTTGCTTTACTCTGCATGTTGTTGCTCTGAAAACATAATATAGAACACTTACTTAGAGTTATTTAGGGAAGGCTAGAGGCATTTAGGACGATTACAGAAATGCAGAGGATTACGGGGGCTAAGTAAGCAAAAAGGAAAGGAAGGCAAATACGTAAACGTCAGTGGAAGTACACCTGTGCTGGTGGAAAATACTAGATTGGAGAAGAGGGTATGAATTAAAACAAAAAATATTATACCAGTATCTGCAGGTTTCTGCTTGCAATCTAGTCCTGCTGTTTCTCTGTCTAGAGCAAGGGGACAAAGTGGTAGGGACTTAAGTATCGTCAGAGGGTTGCTTCTACTCGAGGTCATTTAGTCTCTAAAGGAGGAGGACGAGTTTAAGACAGACCCGTTTCAAAACTGCAAGTACATTGCAGCTGTATTAGATGTGGGTAGGTGGATAATACTGTGAAGCAAGTTTGCCTGCCTTAGAAATCAAAGTTGAAGCCCTGTGTTACGAACGAAGACTTCTTGTGGCAAATAGATTTGAGATATTATTTAAGAAAGTCTCTATATTATGGTCTAACCCTTAGAGTATTGCCAAGGTCAGCGAGTGATTTGCTGTGTAATTGCTAGCTGTAGAAGTTTAAGCTTGCCTGAGGGCTGTTCCAACTTACACATGCAAGTTTTCCACAAATGTGACAAAACTGTGTGACTTTTCTGAGTTGTTTCCTCTTCATACAATTTTTTTTGTATGTTAGTATACAGTTCAACCCTTTTACACCTGGCAAAATTGCTATGGTATGTCTAATCATGTATGGTCAGTCATTACATAAAATACCTAACTATGATTTCTGATCAATCTGAATGTGTTTCAGATACATACAGGCATCCAATTTTGCCTTCTGATTTTCAGCTGCATTTCATAAAGAAAAATCTTGAGAAAATGATCCAATATGTTGGAGACTGATTTAATAAATCTCAGTAGCAACTCCATATGAAATAGATGTCCCATATGAATTATCATTTCATCTAAGAGCCAAAGTTATTTTAATAATCCTTAACTTCAGCTCACCTGAGTTTCTATGCTGAATAGTCTTTCTGATTACTTCAACTATCTAAACTACAAAAAAGTGTGTTCATCTAGTGTGGGTTTTAACTAAATTGGTATGAGCAGCTCAGCTGGCCTTTAACTTTAGATTACCTACCCTACGCCTCTGAATAAAACTAGAATGTCTCAGCCACCAAACACTACTTTCTGGTTCTCCAAGAAAGATCCTTTTGCCCTGTGTTTAAAACTTTACTCACCTACAGATGACAACTAGAAAGACTGTATGCTTAATACGCTACTTACTAGAAAGCGTATCTATCCAGCTAAATAAGAGAGTTTTTCTTGTCTTTAAATTTTTGTACCATACTTTTTGGTTAATTTGGAAATGAAGCGTCAGAGTTATTGCTGCTTTATTTTTTGTCAGGTCCCGTTACCAAATAGTTGTGATGGAACCAAAAAAACTAGGACTCTTATCAACAGAAAAGTCTGTGTAAAAGGAAAAATCAATTAGGACAAGACTTGCAAAGTTTTTCCTAATATTTCGATGATTCTTACTTGGTTGCGATTGGAAATCTTTTAGTTTTTTCCCTTTATCTTTTCAGTAATGTGTACGTGTCTAAGAAGAATAGGTAGATCCCCACAAGCAGATTAATTTCCGATTCCACGTCCCTTACCAGAAAATCCACAATCTCAGCACGATACTTAGGGGAGGGACTATTGATTTTATTTTCTTTTTTTTTTTTATTCTAAACACTTTAAATCACTTACCTGTATATCAAACAAATTAATTTCTTGAAAGTTTTATTTATTGAGTCATAATAAGTTTTCAGATGTTTTTCTCTACTTGCAAATGCTTAAAATGATCCTTCAGCTAAGCCGCTAAAATCCAGATGTAATTGTTAATGAAATGTTGATATTGTGCCCTATTAAAAGTGATCATGTTAAGTTTTATTTGGGACTTTTAGCTACTTAATTTCTACAGTAGAAAATAATCCAATAGACTCTGGCCCTGTAAAGTCCAATCATTTTAAGAGACTGTGAAGTAGCTAATTCTGCGTTACCATATTTTTTTACTCTTGATAATGGGATCAGTAAGGAATCTGATCACTACTACCAGTTATGTATATACAGAAGTGTTGCACATTTTAAAGTTTTATAGAAGAAAAGTGGTATGGTTTAATGCACCAAACAAACTTCTGTCCAAAACTTCTTGTATGATATTGGATACATATTTTTCCTTGCTTTAATTTCTTAGACCAAACTCCTGATTAAGAATAGTTTTGCTAACTTCTGCTAATGCTTGAACAGAAAATACCAGGTACTTCTTCATTTTGTGTAATTTCTTTTTATTTTTGCAGAGCAATTACATTTTCTGCCGGGCCAGGGGTGATCTTCTGGGAAAGAAACCTCTTGTTTTATAATGCTTGAACAGAAAATACCAGGTACTTCTTCATTTTGTGTAATTTCTTTTTATTTTTGCAGAGCAATTACATTTTCTGCCGGGCCAGGGGTGATCTTCTGGGAAAGAAACCTGTCTTGTTTTAAAAAAAAATAAATAAATAAAAAAATATATGAGTTCTAGCTTGCCTTTTGTAAAACCACAGGGCAATCTGCTTTTCAGATCCAAGACACGTACCCAATTTCAACTTTCAAGCAGTCGTAAAAGGCAGGGCAATTATCTTGATTTCAGTGGTGTCTTTAGCACTCCAGGACATTCTTCAGGGCAGCCAATCACATGGAGGAAGTAATTCCAAGGTAGGTATTTCTGAAGAAGAGACCCAGACTATTTTCAGATTAAAGCATGGAAATTGAGGTTTCTTTCATTTTTATCTGCAAAACTTTCCTGTTTAAAACCCCTTTGGCTTACATATGGAAGTAAATCCTATGGTTTTATATATGCTTACATTATGTTGTTAAAGGATGCTATTTTTGTAAAACCAACTAATCTGTGATTGTCCTGTGTAAAAACATGAGAAAACAGAACAATAACAATGGGTGTAAAGTAATGGCAGTTACTTCTCTTCGTCATCTCCTTCAGGTCTACTGTCTGGTTAGGGTAACAGACCAATACATAGGTACAAGATGGTGCAGAAAATAGATGAAAAGTTCAGGGATCCACATATAACTCCAAGTCCTTAAACAGACAAGTGAAAGAATCGTTCTTCTGTGCACAACCACCCCACCAAGGGCAGCATTCTGCAGCCTACAAGTGGAGATGTGACAGTCCTCTTTATTTGTGTTACCTCTTGGAAACAGACTTTGTCTAGGCATTGGTTTATTACAGGGTTCTTGATGATTGCAAGGTAGATGCTGTTGATTTAATATATCCTTTTAAAAAACTTTCATAAATAGGCACTTATTTTCAAGCACAGAAGTAGGGCTTAGTCAAAATCTGGTGATCGTCACGGTATTCTCTGTATGTTTTTATTCATAACATCTCTGTACACAGAATCAGTGTGCTTTGTGAACTCTTCAGTCACTTCCACAGAAAAATGCTGTAAAAGATGGGATTGGTAGTGACATACGTATGATTTGCAAAGTGAAAACTTGTCTGTAAAAACACAATGGATACTTTTATTAGTATAAAAGTCGGAGGGTTATACTTTTATTAGTATAAAAGTGGGGGGGGGATGATTTTTTTTTTTTAGAGGTTCATTGCTTAGCTACAAGTCTATCAGAGATAGTCGTCCTATTTTAAGAAAAATGTTGAGTCATCAGGAAGCAAAATAAACACCAAAGACAGCAGTGCCACTGTAAGGGTTAAACAAGTCTACAGGCTTAACCCTATGATCCTTTCTTATATTGGTGGGCACTTGCGTGTGTTGTCTCACTGTCTGACACATTTTAGTATCTGCTAGCAGGATTTTTTTTTCTTATTTTCAAATTATAAAGCTGGTAAAGCAGGATACTTCCTGCAAGATGCTGATTACAATTGAATGTTGTATATAGATAAAGCAGTCTTTATTATTTGCTGCCTTGCCCTCCTTTCTCTCTCTGCCCAGCACAACTTTTTGGAAGATAAACTTAAGGAAGATTGATTGCCGAGTGTGAGGAAATGCAAACTTCTTTTTTAATTTACTGAAATACCAGCTTCTGTTGCATTTGAAATCGAATGTTGTTACATGCTTTAAAGTTGGCTTGTGAGAATATGTTGCTCTTCGGTTCTGCCAGTGATACAGGCTTTTTATTTAGGTGCTTGTATCCATAAACCAATTTCATTACTTCTGTAAAAATTGGGTATGGTTCCTGGTAGTCTGAGATAAAGTAAGTTGGAGTGCCTTACAAGTTATTTTCAGAACAGGTTGAAGTGTAGCCATGGAAAAGGATAATTAATTGTTAAGATACGTGCTGAGAAATAATGGTATACTTCATTGGAATTCATCCTGGCTGTTGTAATCTTGATACTTGACTCCCTCTGAGGAATGAACAGGGTAGACACAGGAAGTAGAATTGCTACTGCTGGTATTGTAAGGACCCAACATCTGAACGGCTGACAAATATTAGAATAATAAACATATTTTATCTAAGGTCAAGATATCAAGGTGCATTATGAAGGTTGGATGCGGAAAGAGGTATTTTAGGTTTTGTGGGTTCTTCTCATTTTGTGTGTATGTGTAGATATATATAAAGTATATATTTTACTTTTTGGCAGTGATACCACCTCATTTGATCAATTTCTACTACATCTTCAGGATGTACACTGTGTGGGACAACCTGGATTGCTAGTGCTTATTAAGCCCTTAGAGCTATATATACATAGAGAAGAGCTGCTTAAAATAATTAAATGATGTAAAGTATGCAAATTTGAGACATGCTATGTATAAGTGACAGTGGCAGGGCCCTTGGATGTATTTTCAGTATCTATACCCTGTAGGGCACCTTCTTAACAGTTTCCTTATCTATGTTAATTGGTAAGTGAGGCTTACTGTAACTACGAATTTACTTTTTTTTGCTCGTTTTCCATTTCTGTCATACTTGAAAATGTTATTTACTTAATTTCAAGTAACAATTGCAGAGATAAAGATGCATGAAATTCACTAAAGTTGAAAGTGAGGTAGAATAAATAGAGACTTCAATCCACCAATATAGTTCGTAGTATGAAGCATGAAGCTGCTTTCTGAACTGGTTGGGAGCCAGTAAAGACTGACAGTAACGAGACAATTACCATAGAAGTGGGATCATTATCCTGCTGGCTTCTGAGTTTTGATGTTTTTTAATAGGCTAATAATAAGGTCTGATAGGTAGTGCCCTTCTGGCTGCCTTCAGGAAATGATCAAATTTTTTGTTAAATTAAAAATTAGTTTATTATAGTGCTCCAATATAAACATGGCTACTACAAAGCTTTTGTTACTACAGTTCTGGAAGAAATTTCAGTACTGCATCCCACTTCAAGGTACACTTAATGATATGGCATTGAAAAATGCCACTGCAAGTATTTTAAAAAAATCTCTTCAGCAAAATAACTTCATTTAAAGTTAGGGACAATACTACTTCCCAAATTGCTCTCAAATCATTCTCAAACAAATCCAGCAACTGAGAGCCTTCAGAGAAAGCTAAGAAGTGTATCCAGAGCTAATTCAGATCTTGAGCAATATCTATCTACACCTGAATGCTCAGGAAAATTGGAGTGACATGATCTAAACTCCTGTGGATTCCTACTGGAAGTCAAAATAGTTGTTTTCTGGTAGCCTTAGTTTGCCATATTGGAAGCAGTGCACACATTGATTACCTGAGCGCTTACCCACATATGAAGTTCACAGACAGTGGATAAGCATGTGGACTTACAATCTCAGATCCTCCTCTGGACTGCCCGCAAATGTGGATTTTTTTTTATTTTTTTTTATTTTTTTTTTTGTATCTGCCAGTCAGAAAGTCCTTGGAAATGACAGTAAATTGCTTTGTACTTAATGCATACAATCCTATCAGCACAGGGAGTTAGAGATGTAAATTCGCACCCCAGTGTAATGTGTCCTAATTTCCCTAAGCCCTAGGGCCATCTTACTCCTGAATGAGAGCACCCAGATAGAGGTTTAAATGCATTTATTCTTTATGAGGTTTCTAACTGTCCTGCTGTTGAATAGCCTTAAGCATTTCTGGCTGGTCGGGGAATGAGCTGCTTAATCATGAAGACTGCCCAGGTTCAGTTTGGTTCTGGGTTTTATTTTGTTTCTTTTTGGTAGCCCCTTTCACTCGTTTGGCAGAATATCATAACGCAGACTCTTCCTTGACTTTGAAAGGTGTATTTCAAAGTAATGTTTCCAGTGTTGGATAGCAAACAGCTCTACTTGATAAAAACAAGTGGAAGTTAGTTTTAGTGTGAACTGGTATGAACAAAAACTCAGTGTGATCTATTACTATACATCCCCACCCACCTTCATCTAGCTGTTCCACCTGGGCTTTCAGATGGGGATGTAGCACTCCTGTGCTAGCAATCAATTCAAGAATATCAGTTGAGGCTGAGTATTGGGCCTCAATATAGTGGTGGTGTTTTGTTTCTAACTGACTCCCATTCTGCTCATGCCCAGTCTGAGAAATTAAGACACTGTAAGCTGACTCTTGTTTTGATTACTAGTAGTATTAATTTAGTACTATTCTGCATTAGAATAAAAACTTGTAGGAAAACAGCTGTCTCTTCAGTGTAGAGTTTTGTCAGGTGCTTTTTGGATCTGATTGAAATACTGCTTGCACGCGTGCTGGAGCAGTATTTTAGCCATGTTGGGGTTGACAGCACTATCATCTGCTATGCTAACCTGTTTTGTGGCAGACAGCGACAAGCTGCTTTTTTTTTTTTTCTCTCCTGTTACAGTAAAATATCTGAATGTTGTATGAAAAAAGAGGGGACTTAATCTTTTGACGTTTCCTGGGGAAGTGGTAGTGGGGAAGTGTGCCTTTACAGGAAGCAAACTATTTTATGCGAAGAAAAGTTCTTGAAAGAAAAGAGAAAGCACCTCATGAACAAAGATTTAAGCCTGGTTTACATGTGGTGTTTGAGATTTTTTTTGTGTGTGAATATTGCAGTATTACATGTATGTAGACTACACATACCAATTCCTGTATAAATTATACTGCTGTAGCCAATTATGGTGCTACAAACACATTAACCCTGGAATAGTTTTACTACCTAAACTATACTGCTATATAGCAAGATGATGTTCTTGGATTTGGGTTCTGTTGGTGTTTTCCATAGGTAGGCCTAGGTGTTTGCAGGAAATAGGTTATCATTGTGACTTCCCTTCTGTGAAGAACTGGCTTCAGGTGTTGTGGGTAGCCTAACCGTGCTGGACATTGTTGTCATGAGCAGGAGCAGGGCAGGGAAGTTTTCATAAATAGAGGCTCATTCTGGTGGCTTTTATATTTCTGGTACTAAGGATGCTGCAAGCTGGTTGTAGTTCGCTGGCAAAAAAAAAGGTTAAAATGACCCTGAGTGTTGTCGCCTTTTGCATAGCACTGAGAAATAACTCTTCCCTTCCTCCACCGCTGGACGCTAACACACAGCGCAAGGGCCCGGGGGCACCGGCCGCCAGGTGCCCCCGCTGCACAAAGCCCAGGTGGGAAAGATTCTTCCTTCAGGGGCTCGGCGCACGGGAGCCCGGCCCGCAGGCCGGCGGCAGGCAGGCAGAGGCAGATGGA
>NW_008795371.1:710302-737285 GCF_000699145.1 Aptenodytes forsteri | reverse complement strand
CACCCGGCAGCGAGGCGGTCAGGTGAGAAATCCTCGTTCGGATGCGCCGTGTTCACTACGGTACTGATGCTTCCTCCGCCCCGGCCGGTGCCTGAGCCCGTCAGCGGTGTGACGGCACTTCGTTGCCGCCTTGGGAAGGGTTAGCCCGAGTGGCTTGGCGTTTTATCAACAGCGTCGGATGAAAGTTGGGGTAACAAATTAACCTTCGGCGTTCCCTCAGCGGTTGGTATGTGTTTCACGGGCTGCTGTTGCTGTCCCTGGTGTCTTTTGTATCAGCTCTGACTTCGACGCTGTCTGAGAGTTCACCTTGAGGTACGGCCGTTTCTCAAGGTCTCAGCACGGGGTTATGCTTGGATGCAAATTCAGCCACGAGCTACGTTGTGCTGAAGGTAATAAAATGAGATGAGCACAGTAGGTGCAGGTTTTAAGGTATGCACACAGCGTGGAAGACTTCTTTGCTGAGGAGAGTGCGAGTGCACCGGGAGGGCTGGAAAGGCCTGGGCCTTTGGGGCACCCAAAAGTCCTGCCATGAGAGAGGCTGGGATGAGCCCCTTGGGAGAGGCTGTTGGTCCCACAGGACTGGGTATCTGAGGGAAAAGCTCGTTTGTTCTGAACGCACGTGCCCAAATCTGGGTCCTCCTGACTCCTTTGTGATTTTCTTGTTGACTTTCCATTGTGTCCTGCTAGTGTAAGTTTAAAAAAAAAAAAAAGTTGTTGATATTCTTTATTCAGGTGGCCTTACTTAGTGCTGATTATCAGTATTTGCATATGTGTATGGATACAATGCACACACGGATGCATTAGTATAATAATGGTTTATGACAGTTTCTCTCATAAGCAGTGAAATGGGACTTGACAGAAAGAATTAGACATTTCTGAGGGCACTAGTAACAGGCTCTGTGTTATTGGTGAAGATTTGCTCCATTTAATTTAATGCGTTATTGGTTTCAAGTATGTCTTTTCAGCTTTTTTAATGGATCAGAGAGTTTTCAGCTTTAAAAGTGCTTGTTAGAAACCGGAACTGTTAGATAAATGATTTGGGTTATTCAGTTCTAAGCGTGTGGCAGAAATGGTGTAACTTAAAAAATAACTGTTGAATATGCTCTTATGCAGCACATTACTCAATTTTTTCGAGTCCTTCGGAGCAGAAGAGTAGTTTTGGATTAATTATTTAGATATTTTTCTTGATTTCACCAGGATTTTTTGTAATCTTGAAAAGAAACATCAGTTTACACTAGTAGCCTTGAGATTGTAATAATCATTCTTTTGAGTTTGAACTTCTGTAAGCTAATATGCAACTATTCATTGTGATGAGGTGTGAATTTTAAATTGAGAATATGGCTGTTTACATATTAATGTGCTAATAAAACAATACAGCTTAGGCAGACTTGGTTTCTTATCTTGACAGACCAAGCAGGAATGTACACAACTGATTGTGTATTCCAGTAAGCACAACTTTTTCAATAATACCTTTTTTCCCTAGCTCCTGTAATCTTTGTGAAAAGACACTTTTGGGGGTTATCAGTATACTCCAAGATATGCTGTTTTTCTGATTGTGGATGCCTTCTACTCTTCCCTTTGTGCAATGTAACCCATAGAAAAATATGTTTTCCAATTAGATTTCATGAATGTTACCTGCTCATCATAGAGAAGCAAGCCATGATTCCAGCCTGTGGTGGGAATTGGTAGAAGGCACAGGGAAAGTATTGCAAGACTGTTGACTAGAAGTCCTTATTGTCCTGTGTTATCAGAATAAGGCAGGTATAAGTTGTTTCCTAAATTAAGAGCTTACTTTTTGAAAAAAATATTTCTACCTTATGATCTATCAGAGCATGAGAATAACCATACTTTCCTCATCATCATCTTATCTCGAAGTCTCAAGAAAAAAGGTAAAATAGAGCAGTTTTCAAGTATGGTGAGCCCTAAAGAACTTTCTGAGGCCAAGTTCATAGAATCATAGAATCATTGAGGTTGGAAAAGACCTCTAAGATCATCGAGTCCAACCGTCAACCCAACACCACCATGCCCACTAAACCATGTCCCTAAGCGCCTCATCTACACGTCTTTTAAATACCTCCAGGGATGGGGACTCCACCACTTCCCTGGGCAGCCTGTTCCAATGTTTAACCACTCTTTCAGTAAAGAAATTTTTCCTCATGTCCAATCTAAACCTCCCCTGGCGCAACTTGAGGCCATTTCCTCTCGTCCTATCGCTGGTTACTTCGGAGAAAAGACCAACACCCACCTCACTACAACCTCCTTTCAGGTAGTTGTAGAGAGCGATGAGGTCTCCCCTCAGCCTCCTTTTCTCCAGGCTAAACAGTCCCAGTTCCCTCAGCCGCTCCTCATAAGACTTGTTCTCCAGACCCCTCACCAGCCTCGTTAGTTGGTTGCTTACACAGCCTTTTCTAAAAGCCTTTTGAAGTATTTAGAGAGTTCAACAAAAACTAGGTATATCGTCACTCACAGCTGAAAAATATTTATGTGGAAGAGTGAATGTTTTTAGCTTGCTTCTGGAAAATACGATTAACTCACCTTTAGTTATTTCTTTAAGTGACGTGAGAGAAAAAGTAATGGAAGTATCCTTTCTCTCTTTACTTGGTGCCAAAATCAGGCATAAATATTCACTCCCTTCAAACTACTCCCCCCCACCCGGAAGTAAATAACTGAGTTGCTTAATGGTCAAGTAGCAATTCTAAACCTTTTTTTTGGGGTGTGTGTGATATACTGTAGTTTTTACTCATTAGAAATGCATATCCTAAATCAGAGTAGTCTTGGCATTGGCACTTTTCAGCGTTCTTTTGACACCAGTCACCCTGTCAATGTAAATGATGCCTGCAAAAATTTGCTAAGAATATTTTAAATGTTTTTGAAAATAACTTCCCAACGTTTGTAACGTTCTAGCTGAATAAAAAAAAAAAAAAAGAACGGGCTGCATATTACATTCCTCACAGAAAATTCTCTAATCAAATGCAAGGAAATGTTCTGATTTCTCGCTTTCTTTTTGGAGTGAAATCAAGTGACTGCACCAGCGAGAGCTTATTTAAAGAACAAGGCACCGCAATTTCCATAACACTTTGAAGAATTCAGAGCTTATTTAAGCATCATCCCGTAAATTAAACCATTTTGCTTTATCTTATCTTTTATAGCATCATATTGGGAAGAGAAAAAATATTTTCATGTATTTTGTATTAAGACATTTTAAGGTAATTAACGAGAGTCAACCTCACACTGAGCACAAGGGAATTGGGGGGTTAGATGGGCAGGCACTGGTTGATTCTCTGCATAGGCAGAAATCATTGGCAAGATCTTAAAAGCTGTGTGGTGAAATGCTAGGCAGTTTGTTCCCATTGCAGTCTTTCATTCAGGAGAATGGCAATTTCACCTTCACGTTCTCTCAGTTGAGTAAAAGGATATGCTTTTTCATATAAGTGAACATAGGTGTCTTTGATCCTATTAAGAACATGAAGAACTGAATATTAGCCTCATTTTGATCATGGAAGAATAGCTCTGAAAATTAGACTGTTCTGGTAGATCACTGAAACTTTTCCCAAAAGTAGTGTCAAACCAGTGACAAGGTTCTTTGTCTCTCCTGTAGGTCCATAGTTGCTTGAATATGAGAAAATATTTCTTCACTCTTTGCCTTTTAGATTCCAAAGCATACACCAATTTGTAGTTTACAGGCTTTGTACACGCCCAGATTGATCGTAATGCTTCAGCTAAGTATGCTTAATGTTTATGGTTACTGTATCAGCATTAGGACACTAGCGAACCACAGGCCTGACTACAAAAGCAAATCTTGATCTCTGCAGTCATTTCTTGAAATTATTTAGAAGTTGGCAATAAGATATTTATCCTCCCCCCCTGGCCCCCTTGATCCCAGCATTCTGAGAAAATTAGCAGCCTCACAGACTAGAGTTATTTCTGGTGTAGGAAAGCATTAATGAAATTGTAAGTTAAATCATAAGATTACCCAGGTTTCTAAAATCATACCATGGCACTAGAAATCTTAGAAGAACATACAGCAAAGTACAAGCTGTCTCTTCTTTTATATATAGTTATTTGACAACGGTTGTATTCTTGTGTAGAAGTGTGTTGCTGGAAGATCTTGTGCTGCCTCTCCTTTTTATTAAGTTTCTTCTCAATTCTGCCTCATTTCATCCATATCCCATGTTTAAAACAGATAAAGTCCTCTGGTTTAAAAGCAGCTTTCATATAGTATGTCTTCAAGGTTCGTGACATAACATGCTTTTTTGTGTTCTTTGAAAAGGGAAACAGATATATAGGGAGATTGCCAAGGTGAACTCAGACCCAACTTCTCTCTCATGGAAAATGTGAAATACATTATATACTTGTCTACATTATTAACTGAGAAAGCTGAGTGTAGAGCCTTTTCTGTATTCTTCAATGACAAATGTACAAAATAGGTTTAAATCCCTCAGATGATACATGGAGGACTTAACTTTCAAAAGCTTCTACTAGTCTGTGACCCTGACTGTTCTTCCAATGCAGTAGGTTGTTTTAGCATGTTCCTATGCAGAATCATTGTGGAAGTGAAGGGGAGATTACAAGAAAGATGATTTGTTAGCAATTGTGAGTGTTTATCTCTTCTTCTCCATTTCAGGTACAGATTTTTTTCCTTCCTCCTTTCCCCTTTTTCTTTTGAGGTTTTCCATTATTGCTTGTGGACAGTCAGGTGAAATAAAGGAGGTACTAGAGTGATGGTATTTGTAGCTCGGAGGAATGAGCTTTAGTTTGCGTGAAAAGCCTGCTGCCAACAGAGTCTGTTATTGTGAAAGTAGAGCTAAGCTGTTTGAGAGAAAGTAAACTTACTGCTAGTGTTCAGTGATATATATTGTATATACTGAACTTGTAAAACCTGCTAACACGTATCATTTATTTGTCTCGGAGCTGATCATCTCATATCTGGGACTTAAATGGTAGCTTTCTTGTCCACTTGCTGTAGGTATAAGTGAAACTCTAACACGGATATCAAATGTCCATTGCAACTCTGAGTGTGCCACATGCTTCTCTATGAGAGTATATAGTATGGGTTGCTTGTTTTGAGTACCGCTGGTTATCACACACAACTTGAGTGCTTAACCTACAGCTTTCTTAGATGAAACTCAGTTTTTTCTAGGATTTGCATAAATCGTCAGAAACATTCCTGAACATCTGTTGTAACCACAGAGAGGTCATTAGCTGTCTGGGTAAGATTATCTGACCAGATCCCTTCTTTGTAAATGATTGTTCTAACAGTAGATTTCAAATCTGTGGACTCCATGACCATGAAGATTAGTTTATCGTGGACAATTTGTTATTCTGTGAAGTTTGCTACTGGTTCTGACAATCATAGAATCATAGAATCATTAAGGTTGGAAAAGACCTCTAAGATCATTGAGTCCAACCGTCAGCCCAACACCACCATGCCCACTAAACCATGTCCCTAAGTGCCGCATCTACATGTCTTTTAAATACCTCCAGGGATGGGGACTCAACCACTTCCCTGGGCAGCCTGTTCCAATGTTTCACCACTCTTTCAGTAAAGAAATTTTTCCTCATGTCCAATCTAAACCTCCCCTGGCGCAACTTGAGGCCATTTCCTCTCGTCCTATCGCTGGTTACTTGGGAGAAGAGACTGACACCCACCTCGCTACAACCTCCTTTCAGGTAGTTGTAGAGAGCGACGAGGTCTCCCCTCAGCCTCCTCTTCTCCAGGCTAAACAGTCCCAGTTCCCTCAGCCGCTCCTCATCAGACTTGTGCTCCAGACCCTTCACCAGCCTCGTTGCCCTTCTCTGGACACGCTCCAGCACCTCAACGTCCTTCTTGTAGTGAGGGGCCCAAAACTGAACACAGTAGTCGAGGTGCGGCCTCACCAGGGCCGAGTACAGGGGCACGATCACTTCCCTCCTCCTGCTGGCCACACTATTTCTGATCCAGGCCAGGATGCCATTGGCCTTCTTGGCCGCCTGGGCACACTGCCGGCTCATGTTCAGCCGGCTGTCGACCAACACCCCCAGGTCCTTTTCTGACAGGCAGCTTTCCAGCCCCTCTTCCCCAAGCCTGTAGCGCTGCATGGGGTTGTTGTGGCCGAAGTGCAGGACCCGGTACTTGGCCTTGTTGAACCTCATACAGTTGGCCTGGGCCCATGGATCCAGCCTGTCCAGGTCCCTCTGCAGAGCCTTCCTACCCTCGAGCAGATCAACACTCCCGCCCAACTTGGTGTCATCTGCAACAATGTTCTGTATCTGTAAATATTCAGATTCTTTCAGGTTTCTGTTGGAAGATTCTTTCACGTTTCTGTTGGAAGTAGTTGGTACTGCTGTTTTGGGAATTGAGTAGGTAAATTTCTGCACTGAAAAAGTTTTCCTCTGTTAACTCCTCACTTAAGAATAGCAATATGCCATAACAATTTTAGTTACCTGTAGTGGAACCTCCAGTTATATATACTTGTAAAAGAATTACGCTAACTCTGATTCTTTGAGACTTTGTCTATTACTGTCTACTGCTGTGCCCTTTAGTTAGCCCACCATCACTGTTTTTTCTGACTCTACTACAGGGGTTGGATTTACTAACACCTTAGGCATGCTTTTTCTTTCCTTTGCAAGTTTGTCAGGGCTTTGAAATGTGAGCAAGCTGGGGAAGGAAGTCAACTATCTTGAACTTTGTGTCTCAGGAAGCCTGCTAGGCATGTATGTTGCTGATACATGGTATTAGTAAAAAAATTATCAGTCACCTGCATGGGCTTGTGCTCTCGCCTTCATAAAATTCACGAAGATTGCAACGTATCTTGTCTAAGTAATTGATCGTTATTAATTTTCTTAGCATTCTTGATTTGTACATCAGGACAATATTGTGTGATAGACAAAAACATAGAACAAGGCTGTTACAACCTGTTATTAGATGCCAGTTAAAACCTGTGGTGTCGGTGTACAAGAAGAGATCATATGCATCATACAATCATAAGGAGTAAGACGCCTTGGGTACATTCTCTGTACTTTCTGGAGTCCCTGGTAAGGCAGGACTTTGAAACAGTGGATTCATGGGTGAAAATTTTGTTTCCGTATCCAGATGGAATAATAGCAAATTAGACAGCTGGAAAGAGGAACAATTAGAAAGAAGACAGTGTTCCTTTTTTATTCTTTATACATGGTAAAATGGCTATTTGCAACTTCCTGAGGATTTTGGGCCAAGTGTAACCTTGAGATTTCTTGTCTTCAGTGCACTGGAAAGTAGCAGACTCATGGAAGCCAGCATTATTTGTTTCATGAGGCAGGTCAGCTTTTACTGCCTCTGAGTATATTCTGTTGCCTAAGCCTTATGGGGCTGAGAAGCACTTGATCACGCAAAATAATTTAAAATCTTCCTGTGTTACAGGAAGGAATAGTTGAAGAAAGCAAAGATGCCCCATAATGATACGGGGCTGGGGAGGTGTCCAATCTGTAGGGAAGAAATAGCATTTTTTTTTTTTTATCCTGTATTATTATAAATTACTTGTGTTCTGAAGTCTTTATTTTTCTGTAGGCAGCCAGACTGCAGAATAGAAATATTACATTTTGAGTAAGTCCCTTACTGTTGTCAGCATAAGATATGGTTTTATTTTTTAATGTGTAGTTGAAAGATGGGTGTATGCCTCAGTCTCTTTAGGAATGAAATATTTTTCCTGAGTTCTGGTTGTCCTTTCCAGATGTTGTTCTATGCTGGAAATGTATGAGCGTTTGCTGTAAAGACAGTAAATACTGCCCTGGAACTTGTAACAACTAGCTGTGTGGAACAGTTACAGTCTACCGAGAAACTTGGGAATAGATAAGTAGCTTAGTTGAAGTGGGAATTTCCAAGGTCAATTATCCAGTCATTAGCATCTGCTGAACTTATTACACCTCCATTTTAGTTGTATGTTGCAACTTATTGAAGGAATGAGTTGTGAATTATCATGCTTAATTGGCTATTCTTTCACAATTCATTTTTCTGCTCACTCCTGTGCCTTCTGGAATCAAAGGGCAGAATAGATAATGGAACTCTGTAAGGTGTGAACTGCCTGAAAATATGTAACTTACAGGAGTATAACTATTTCAGTGGTGTATTTAAAGAAAGGTGCTCTTCTACCAGCAGAATATGTTGTGGTCATTATCTCTTCTCTGTGGGAGTAACCACACTGCTTTAAAGAAATACTATGCAAATGTGACAAAGCGAGGGAATTTATAATGGAGCAGTATTTATACATTTAGAGCATCGTAACTTACGTGTAGGCAATATTTTAAGATTAAAATGCCCCAAAGCTAAGCCTTCCCTCTTTGGTGAAGTTACAGAATCACAGTCTCTATCCCATAGCCAGAGGCTACAATCTGGATTTGTAAGAACAGTGTGTTCATAATTCCTTTAAAAGTACTTGTTCATGCTGTTTGAAATTTCAGTCCTCTCCCCAGTATAATTTGTCATTGTCATTTTTGGTAGTCTGTGGATGCATCCGTATCAGTGTTTTAGTTCTAATCATGTAGGTGCTCCCACTCACTGTTCATTCACATTGTGGAGCATTCTCAGAGCACACAAACTTGATTCATGGGGGATAAAATGAAACCAAAAGATGTGCTTTAAGAGCATAGCAAATGCAATCTGACTGTTAGTAAGTATTAAGTCTTGGGACCAGAGTAGAGCTCGTCTGGATTGTCCCATCCAATATGTGTATAGTATGGATGCTCTCTTCTTAAGAATCAATTCTTTTGCAAACAGATTTGCTCCTGTTCCATTTACTCTCTGCTAATTCAGGTAGAACCTGTAAGGCCAATCTGAAAACTCCTGTATTGTGCAGAGGATGTGAACTCCCTACAAATTACTAGTAATCCTTTCTACTAGACAGAATTTTACTCCATACTGGTTATCTCTACATTAGTAATTTGATGCAGGTCTGCAGAGTGAAATAGCCAGTTCTGAGGACCAGATGCTAGTGCTCTGTGTGTGTTACTTTTGAGTATCTTGAGTACTTTTGAGCTAAGTTGCAGTAAATGACAAATACTTCTCTGAATTACTGCTGCATCACTTACAATGAGACATTGTTTTCAGATGGATTGTGATTAGAAAAAAAAGGAATAATTTTACAATAGTCTAACAAGTGTAGGCTTGCTTGTTATTGTTGTGGTATCCAGATAAAAATGATAAAATGTAAGCACTTTGAAGAATATGTATTTTTTGCTTGGAGGAGGCAAACTGAATGTAACTTTTGGATTTCTGATCTTTACAACAGCTTGATTTAAACATGGATAGTTGAAACGGCAGTACAAGTTTAAAGTTTTGTGTCTAATATATGAAGTGAAAGTTGCTAACTTTGCAAGCTTGCTTTCAGTTTTGAATATGAACTTTCTTCCTTTCTAGATGCCATCATCATGAGTAATTTATATTCTGCAGAACAAGCAAATAGTGTCCTCATTGATAACTATACAGTTTTATTATTCCTGTCACCTATAAAGAGTCCATCTCAGCAGAATTATTTTCATGTGAGGGATATAATTTACTTGTGAGATTGTTTTTGCTACTGTTTGTGGCAAAAACAAGCATGGCTTAATCAGAAGATTTTAGCTAAGCCTTCAGTGCCAGGCAAGATAAAAAGAGGTGTTTTTAAGCTGAACACAATCCAGAGGCACCGAGAGATAATAATCATGTAGCTTTATAATGTCACTTTTACATTCACTCTTCAGAGAAGAAACTTGTTTTCATCTAGGTGGAAATTGTGAATGCAGCTATTTTTAAGATTTGTGGTAGATTTTTGGCCTGCCACAGAGAGTAAGACTATTCTTTAGTTTAAAAAAAAAAATCAAAACAAAAAATATTATTTCAGTATTCATAGTAAAGAGTAAATGGACAATGTCATTTATCAATAATAAATACAAGTAATTATCTCACTATTATGCATTCTAGTGATTGTGGTTCTAGCAGAAAAGTTAAACTGAATGGTATTCTTTTGTTATAGCAGTGAAAGCATTTGTTGATCAATGGTACTAAAATAGGCGGTTTTCAATTTCTGACTCTGTAAACAATTGTCAAGAACTTTCTAAGACACACTCCTTAAAATAGTGCTGTGAACATGTGGCTAGTACTGACTGCTATGTTATTCTGAAAATAACATTGGTAGAAAGCAGTTTTGCCATATATCGAAAGTAGCTATGGTTCAAACAAATTTTATCTTTCCAGAGGCTAAATCCAAAACCCTTTGAAAACTTGTGAAAAATCAGACTAAATGAAATCAGAAAAATGAAATGCTGCACCATTTCTATATAGCTAGGAGTGTAGCGTTCATGGGACATGAGGGGTGAAGGAGGCAAAGGCTCAAGTCCTGTGTTTGTGTGGTGTGAAGGGAACTCAAGCTGTTTTACATGTCCCAGGCGATCCAGACTACCAAGCTACTGTCTTGACTCTTTACATTTTTCCCCTTAAATAGGAATTTTCCTGGTGGGGAAAAGACCACTTACGCATTCTTGTGGGAAGTTTCAGTTTTGATGTTCATGATCTTAAAGTAAAAAATATATTTAGAAAACTCCTAATGAAAGTATGGGATCTCCAGATGAAGAGTAGTTGAGCCTTCTCTTGCTTGCTTATACAGACATGTTGGGAGCCGAGAAGTACGTTTTGTTTCTGAAGGGTTATTGTATCTATTGCAAATGGTAATAATCAGGAAAGTGTATTGATCAGCCTATCTTAAACCAAATGGATGCCTTTGTACTCTTTTCTGCCTTTACAGTTGCGTTCTGAAAGAGCAATGTTAATCCAAGATGTTAGATTTGAATTTTTTGTTTTGCAGTAGTTTTAAACAGAGTAGAATTTCATGTGAAATACATTTTCATTACATGTAAAGAGCAAAAGGGGGCATCAAAACAGAATATTTCTCAGAGTTTTAGTTGCAAATATTTGGTTACAAAGAATACTTGAAAAAAGTTGACTTAGGGAATGGAGGTTTATTTAAATACATCTGAATGGTATAATTTTCATTCTGAAAATAACATTAAAACCAGAACAAAGCCACAAAACACAATTGAGGAGAAAAAAAAAAGGAAAAAAACGTGTAAAATAACAAGCTCATGCCCTTGAGTCCACAGTATCGCGGTGTCTGTACATGTAGGAATCTCTTACAGCTGGATCACATGATGTCTCTGACGCATCTCTGACACTTCTACCACAGAACCTGCTGCGTGGTCCAGAGAGAGAATAGTGAAGACAAGACTGGAATAGAGGACAGATGGGGTGGCAGGTGCACTTTCTCTCCCTGATAACATTGTACAGATTGGGCAAAATGTTAACAACTTTTCCATGTTGCCTTTTATGCATGAAGGTAGGAATTGTACCAGCAATGGTTGTCCTTTAAGAAGGACATTAGTAATGTTGCTATGGTAGGTAGGAGTCAGATTTAATACATAGGCTTAAGTCCTTCATATACCCAATTCTTCATGCTTGCTCTGGGGGAAGAGGAGACATTAACCTTTTTAAAGAGTTACTGAAAGACATACCTCTTGTCCTATTTATGCTTGTGTAACAAGGATTACTCTGAGCCTAAAGAATTTAGGAAGTAATTTAAGAATTACTTCCTTTCCTCCCCTTAAAAATTTCCCTTTCTTCCTCATGAAATCAGGTCATAGACTTGAAATAAAGCTTCACCATCAGACTGTACTTTGAGATCCTGTGAAATATCATTATAGTATGCAGTAACTAGCAACAATACTAAAGCATTAGTATCTGCTTCTGAAGTTCATGTTTATTCAGTAGATATTTTCTTAGCTAGCTAAGTAGTATAAATAGTCAATGCAGCTTTTCCTTTGAGCTTTTAAAAAACTTGCACTGTGATTTGACAGACTAATTTCTGTTGGTACATAATATTTGCCCTTTGAGTGGAAAGGAACCTTTACTGTAAAAGCAATAATGACAGTAGAAATAATAAAGGGTTATACAGATAATAAGTATAACCAACATCAGAATGGCATTTTGCTGTCCACCAGAGACCATGTGCTCATCTTCCTTAACATAGACCACGTGCTTATCTTCCTTAACCTAACTTACTGTGAATGGAATGTCTGAAAGCCTGAATATCAAACCAGCTATTAGGAAAGGTCATCCCCAGTGACAATACCCGTCAGTTCTAGATGAGGATTGTCTGAAGCGTTCAATCATATCCTTCATTGGTTTGCGAATCTAAATTGGAAGGAAGGTAGAAGGAAGCAAAACCATTTTCTATTTCTGACATTGAACCTTCCTCTGAAGCAGTACACTTTTTGCTTGTGGAACTATAATTCATCACTAGACAAACTGTAGATGTCCTTCCACTTGACAGTTCCTTCTTGTGTCCTGACAGTTTAAAAGCTTGCCTTACAGTATGAATTGTTTGGGGTTAACTTGAGGTTTTGTCTGGATCAGCTGTTTCGGTTCCAAAACTACACAAGTAATTATCTTGCATTACCTGGTTAATTAACCTATTTTGAAAAATAGAGAAGATAAGAAGTAATGGGCAAAAGAGGAGTCAGTTTGAGAGGCACAGTTGCTTTTCAATCTTTAGTGTTTCTGGAACAATTTTTTTATTTTTGGAGGGTGGTTATTTTTTGGTATTCTAAAAATTTCTTTGCTTCATCCATGTCTGTTATGATTTATATAACATCAATGAAACAAGATAGGTCTGTGAAGAATGAATTTTTCCCATATAAAAATAAGTCTACATGTGCTTAACTCTAGAGCTCCTGGAAGATAAGAATTAATTAGATTTTTTTTTTTATTTATAGTTAGGTATATTTAGGAACTGGATGAGAGTCCCCAAACAATGTATTTCCTTTTATCTGCTGCAATTGACTTAATCGGGAAAAAAAATCTGATGCCAAATTGAATGCTCTAGTAAAATGTAGTAATGGGCTGTAGCCCAAATTCTTGAAAACTAGCTCATTTAGAAATTAGAGCAATATTTTAAGCAATATTTCCCTAATTCAAAAAGGTCAACAAATACTTCTGGTATCTTGCTTCAGTATGTTAACTATATAGCATTAAAGATGTTAAACCAATAAATTTTTACCTCCTTTGCCTGCAGTATAAGTGCTTCAGGATCAAGTATTTCAGACAGCTAATTTAGGCTGTTATTGATGTAATTCTTCTGTAGAGTTTAAGAAGGTAGACAGGAACAATGTTAGGGGTATTTTTTTGCAGAAAGATTTTGGGTAAAACATTACAGAATACAACACTGTGTGACCTGTTTCAATCATTTGGCCAGTAAGTTAAATCTTTAAGCAAGGAGTCATCTGATGAAAGCAGGCAAAAATATAAGCAACATCTCACGAGTCACCAGCTGCTACAAAAGTGAGTCTTACAGTCTTACCTGTTAGAAAGTAGATGTTCAACCATGCATCTGTTTCCCTTGTTATTATTTAAGAGCAACCAGAGATAGGTTCTGTGTTTTAGAGTTATATTAAGTCCTACCTTATAGGCAGTCCTACAGGATGAAACAAAGCAGATGGATGTGAAGTTCTGACTAACAGCATAGACCATAGAAAATGCTAAAGGTGAATAGGATGTAAAAAGCTTATACTTAAAAATAATATGATGCTTTGTGAAGTATTCTGTTTTCTGAAAGCAGAAAATTCAACAGTCAGTGTAATTATATTTGTTAGATGCCCACAAGGAGCCTGCAGATTAACAATAATGCACAATGATTATATTAATCAGTAGGCTCTTGTGGAAATGAGAGGTTTGATGGTATAAATACATATAATGATACTTTGGATGAAGTAAAAAATACTTTTTGAGGCGATCAGCCTGAAGAAGGTGAAAAGTGATTTTACAATTTTATAAACATAGATTTGCAAAAAAGGATTCTATTCTTTTCCAATTAAATTACCAAGGAATAGGCTGAAAAAGAAAAGGTAGGCTTGTGTATTAGAGAAGGTGGGGTCTCTAGCATGAAAAAAGATACCTCATGTAGCTATTTTAGAATGTAAAGTTATAGTTGGATGAAGTGTGGTTTACTGGATTTCTCAGAAGCAGGCACTAACTTTTTGATAACTTCAGTGTAAAGCAAGTAAAAACATATTTTTAGTATAAAAATCAGTGTATTTGGTGTCTGTTAAAGAATGCTTTTATCACTTAACTGGGAGAAATGTTTGCTCCCCCAACTGCCATTTGAAATGCCTGAGGAGTGGGAAGATGAGGATAAGCAAAAAGTGTTCTCAGACAGGATTCACACCTCCTCAATCCCAAAAGTACTTTCTTAAGAAATGTGCTATCTGTTCCTTCTGTATTTCAACAGCTGACAAGTGATGATATGTTATTTTAGTAAGCTATAAATATGCCGTACCATTGGATAACAAGGTTGTACAAACGTGCTGAGAGAACTGTAATAATCATAGTAGTGAGGAGTTCTTGCCCTTCTTTGCCTGAGAAATGAAAACTTTTTCTAGCCTAACCTGCCCATATCTTTTAAAAATAACTACAGCATGTTGCAGAGACAGTGAATTTAGTTGTTTCACTGACCCAGTGATCTGTAGCAAGGCTTTAGGGAACGTATTAATAGATAACGGAAGGATTATCATTGAAATCTAGGATTATAATAGTAGTATTAGTAGATGTATAGCTTCATGGTTTATAGTTCTGTGGAATTACAAACATATAGAAGTAACCCTCTTAAAAAGAATTTCTGCACAGTTCTTTACTGGTTTTGTTGTTGTTATTTTGGGGGTTTTGTTTCATTTTGGAGGTTTTTGGTTTGTTTTTTTGGTTGGGTTGGGTTTTTGTGGGGTTTTTTTTTTGTTTTTTTATATATAGTGGGGATTTTTAGAGCATGATGTTGGAACAAACTAGAACAGGGTAGACTGACAGCTGATCTTTCAAGAGGGGACTGCTCATGGTATTTTTTTTTCTGCAAATTGGAGGTTAGTGGTTCAGGAAAAAACTTAGTGAGAGCCAGAAAATGCTTATTCGTGATGAGGTAAGAATATCACGGCTTTGACAGTAACTTTTCTGTCTATGAAAGTAATGGTCTTCAATTTCTGTGTTGAGAAACCAGGAGCTGTGCATTGATGCTTTTGTCAGGTTGCCTGGGCTCCTAGCTCACAGTAACCTTCTGTATGTTTGAAGGCAGCTACCAAGTGTCCCTTCTATTAATAAATTAAACATCTGCAGTCTTTCCATCATGTTCTGTAGACCTATGATCTTTTCCATTGCTCTTTTTTTCATTATTTAGCTCCTTCATTGAAATTGTGGATCAGAGAAGTCTGCGGAATCCTATATGATAATTCTTGACTGTTTGGTAGTAAAAAATGGTTAAACATTTTTCATGTATAGTTTTTCAACTGGTGGTGCATTCACCATAGGGAAGAAAAAAAATAAAAACCAACCCAGAAAGCGTTAAACTTGTAATTAATCTTAATAATGGTCCTAGTTTAATTATATGAGGAAGGCAAGAAACATCACAATCATAAAAATTGTGCTTACAGTGTATGATGAAAAGAAGGATAGGATTCTTTAGAGGTCAAAATTGTCTTCTACCAATAGAATTATCTCCTTCTGCACCAACAGAGATAAAAGGCTGACTTCCATATGACACAGCTTTGCTAAGGGCATAAAAATAATGTCCTAAATAAAAATGAAATCAAGCCAGAGAAGAAGCACTATTGAGATGATGTTTGTGATTAGCCAAGATATTTGGCAGTCTTCTCCAAGTTTTAAATGCAATTCCTTTGTTAAATAATATAATGGTGGTACCTGGGCTAGCTAGGTTACTTTATAAAGAGTAAATGCAGGTTTGGATTTGGAAGCTGCACATTGCAAGTGTAATCAGTGATGAAAGAATTAGGAAAAGGCTGCTAGTATAATCTCATAGAAATTGCCAGAAACTCAAAAGAAATTTTTTGAACAGTGATCACATACTAAATAACATTATTTTCATAGGCTCTAATCTAACTGCCCAAAAAATTATCATACTTGCTGATAGTTTTTTTTTCCATTTGCTAGCCTCTGTTGGCCCACAGAAGCAGAATCTCCTTCTGATTTTTGTCAAGGCATTTATTTGACAAAAATCAAAATTCACACATCAAAAGTGGAAAAAAGACGGAGGTAGATAACATTAAAAAACTTATCTATATTATAGATATATTATAGCAAGACCAAACCAAAGTAAATTAACAGGGCACGTAAAGATAACATGGACTCTAAAATACCACCGAAAGCTAATTGTTTTTCTCTGTATATAATTTGATCATGGACACAAGCTATATTACACTCCAGATGTAAAGTACACTCCAGACTCAGATGGTAAGATTTGAATTTTACTGGTATTAAAATGCATTTTGAGTGCTTTTTTTTTTCTTTCTTTCTTTTCCCTTCAGACCACTGGCCTGCATGAATTAAATACCTGATGGTGTATAACTGTCTGGGCAGCAGCAGTAGCTTAGCAACACCAGCTAGTGCTGATGCCAAAGAACAGTGTTGGCTTTCATCATTTTAAAATGCCAGCTGGTCCTTTAATAGTCTTTCTATATTTAGAGATTAATTGGTAATTGTGTTTTAACCTGTAGACCTAGGTTGGATTTCACCAACAAATTTTTTGATAAAGAATTTTGGAAGCTCAGAAGTCTTTAGCTGTAGGCATTGATGTAAGATTTAGGAAGGGCATGGTAATAACTATAAATCCCAAAGTGAACACTGGTGATACTTGGAGAGTACAAAGAAACCTTACTTGCTTCCTATTCACTACAAGTGAAAAGCAAAGCTGCTTAAATGTACTAAAGGAGTGGTAAACTTCATTCTCTGAGAATCATAGTGTTTCCTTAATAAATAGTAATGTCTGATAAATACATGCACAGTTTTGAAATACATAATTTTGAAAAAAATTAATATTACAAATATAGACAAGCATACTCTATGCATGTGTGTATATACTAAAATACACTAAAAAAATGCCCCATCAAGAATGGATTTTTGTGACAGGAAGTATAAAATTGTAGAAATGTGTACCTGGAATGGGTCTCAACAGCTCGTTTACTCTATTTTCACTGTGAGATCCATCTATAAAAACAGCATCTCTAGTTGAGTGTTTGTTTAGATATTGCTAAATTTATGTAATAAAGGAAACTTTGTAACCTGTTAGGTAACTTCTTTCAGCACTGAGCTCTTTCTGTGCTAGTATGAATCTCATATGTTAACTGTATATATCCTAATATGTAGTGTAAATCTTTGCTGCAAGTTAAGTCTCTGATTTTTTTTTTTTTTTGACTAGTATTCGGTGGACACAAGGGCAAATGATTTTTTTGTTTATTTGTTGTGGCTTTTTAACCTACAAGAAAAGTTCCACTATTCTTTAACCTGGGTGAACAAAACCAGGTCTTTCTAACTTCAGTTATAAGTAGTTTTCTAAATCTCTTGGCAACTTTATTTCTGACCTGGATTCTCTACAGTAGGGCATATTTAATGAAATATGATGCCCAAGCTGGGCAGGGTATTCTTGCTGAGATTCTTCACCAGTGCCTATTACAGCAGAATGTATACTGTTCACTTTGTACATATGATACTCCTGCTAATTTGTTCCCACATGCTGTCTGTCTTTTAATGTTCCTCTATCACTTTTTAATTTATACTTTGATTCCTGGTTAAACTAATCCTCAAGTCCTTTTCTGCAGTTTTCCAATTATTCTGCCAGTTAGGGCCCCTTACATACTGAAGTATTAATCTCTTCTTTTTCTTGTGTGTTCCTTTTCAACAGTTAGAACTTCCTGATTTGCAAACATCTTTTAATTTCCTCTTTGAAATACTTGCTTTTAATTTATCAAGGTTCTTATGCCATTCTACCAGCATGTCTCCCAACTTTAGGTCATGCCTGAATAGTTATCTCAGTATGTCTCCACATTAATGTATTGGTTTGGATGTGCACTTTTGAAATGAATTATGCAATTGTTTCCACACTGTGCTTTGGTTCACCTTGTGGAGCTCTCTGAGCATGCAAACTGGATTCCTTTTGGATAACACTAAACTGGAAAGTATGCTCCATCAGCATCTCTAATTCCGTCTAGGTGCAAATGGGCATTTAATCCGTGGGCTGGGACTAGAGCTAGCTCTGTGTGTTTTGGAAAAAAAACAACAAAACAAACAACGCCCTCCCAACAAACAACCAAAAAACCCCACAAAACCAACAAAACCCACCCAACAACAAAAAACCCCATACCCCACCACAAAAAAAACCAAACAAAAAACCCCAAATCTCACCAAACAAACAGTACTCCCCTGAAATGTGGATGGTGTGGTTGTCAGCTTCTCAACAGCATCTGTTCACTCTACAGCTCTGTTCCTGTTGGCCTAGACTACTTGTCAGTGTAGACACTGTTCTTACGAATATGGTGTTTTAGTAAGCTGTACATATTCCCTATACTAATATCACATAACAGGTTTTTTGAGTGGTATAAACTCTTAGGTGGTAGCTAGTGATTGAGATATTGTTTGTGCCGCTCTGCGGTGTTTTGTGCGTTTCTATTAGTTGAAGGACTCAAATTCATCTCAGTATTTTTTCTGTATTCTGATTTGCATTCCTACCCTGGAATTAATAGTGTTAAATATCTGGTCATAATTATAACTTTTTGAAAAAGCCAAAAAGGTGTTTTTATAGAAAAGGTTAGAGAGTTTTTCATGAAAGAAGCTTTCCTATTAGCTAATGGACTAGTATTTTCACTTCATGTTGCTAGAGCAAGACTTACATGTCCCTTTTTAGTTTTAGCCAGTTTTGTCTTTCTAGTTTAGTCCCTACATGATCCTCCTGCTACCCTCTAATAACTTGACTGTCTCTAGTTCATTAGAGCTGCCCTCGGTAGTAGGTGTAACAGCTGTCATTGAAATGACTTTTGTAACAAGTATGTGGGATGTTTCATGTTTGTAAATCTGCCAGTTATGAATACTTGCACATGTTTTCTGGTTCTATTTTCTCTCTTATTGTTCCTCTGAGGAATTACTGTACAAATACTTGGAGAAAATTACTTTCTCATGTGTTTATATAACACTTCTAAATAGCTTTATAAATTGGAAGCTGGCACTATGCAACTCAAATCACGTTTAATTCAACCTGTAGCAGAAAATGACTTTGAATAGTTAATAACTTTCCAGTCAAAAGTCTTCTGTTTTGATGTTAAAGGTATCTGGTGTGCAACAGAGAACAAATTATAGCCTTTTGCTGAGGGGTAAGCAGTATTATAAATTCATATATGTATATAGTCTGTCATTTTCAGGATACAGAAAAATGAAGGTTGGGATTTTCAGAGTAGTTAAGGAGTATTAATTATGTGATTTCCTTTCAATGTTGAATCTTATTTTCTTCATCTCCTTTGAAAATCCCAGGCTAGAACTATATTCCAACTAATATCAACTTATCACACTTTGATAAGGTAGTGATTTCCCCCCCCCCCGTAAAATGTGGAGATTGATTTTATGGCTTAAAAATGGCAAGCCATAACAGCATACAGAAAGACAGTTTACTTGCCTCCCTGAAGGATGACTAAATGCATGGTAAACCCCCCATGGTTTTAGTTTCCGAATATCGACAATGAGTTCTAGGAAAGCACTAAGTGTGATGTCCTGTGCAGACTGACTCATTAAAATGCTCAGTATGAAGGCTTAGCTAGAGCTCAGGCTTTCTTTACTATTAGAAGTACTTCCTGCAGACTGCAAAGAAGTAAGAAAAGGTGAGCAATTAGGGAAAAAAAAAAAGTTATTGAGAGGTTGTATATTTGGGGAACACAAAATCATGCAAGTGACTTTTTTCTGCTCTGTGGGGAAGCTAGAAGTATCAGAGTGAGAGTGATATAGAAAGATCAAATCTTAGAGTGTTTTTCATTATTATTTGTACTACTTTTAATGTTTGCTGTGTAGGTCTCAAGGACATCTATGTGAAAGCTGATTTTGCCAATTAAATGAAAAAATATAGCAGAATGCTGTTAGCTTGTAAGCCATCTGTAAGAGGTCATGTTTGGTAAAAGAGCGTTCTTGCTTTAGAGTTGTAGCACTGTGTTGCTACTGTTTTTTTTTTTTTTAAGCATCTGATTTGAGAAAGCTTCTTTTGCTGACCACCTCTCTTTGGAGATCTTGAGGTAGAAAAAGACTGGGTTTCTTTGGCTTACCCAAGTTGTAAATCAATTTAAGTGAGCTTTTCAGACCAGATTCAAGTAATTTAATTCTGTTACTACTTACAGAATTGGTTGATAGATCAGAGAGTACTTAAGAATGTGGCAAGCTGCTTTTCCTTTGAGTATTTGTAAACCAAGATCGTTACATTTTGTCTCCCTGGCTAATAATTGCTAAATAGGAAGTTTACTACCAATTTCAAAATCTTACATATGTCAAAACAGCAGTGCAGCAGGTTGTAGCATTTAAGAAGCTGCAGAATGGGTGTGATAGCTGCTTTGTCAGAGTTCTTTATCGTAAAGATTGATTTGTTTGTTTATTCATAACTTTTCTGTCAGGAAGGGAGACTATAACTTCACTAAAGATGAGAGTAACTGCAATATGGGAACATAAGATTAAGTGAGGATAGATTTTTGTTGCTCAGGCAGTACCAGATACTGGCTTTTACTCTGTTGAAACTGGTACAGCACCTTGTGAGTGGGCTTAGTGTCTTTTTAGCAGATGGAGTTGAATATTGTCATGCTAGTGACAATACCCCAGCCTAGGGGTAGCAGATCACAGAAATTAAAGGTTCTGGAGTTTCAGTTTCTTTCTTCAGATTAGTATTTTGTTACCTTCACTCAGGGATCATTTTAATATACCATCATTAATGTTATATTCTGAGTTTTATGAAATACTTTAGAAACTCTGTATGTTTTGCCTTGTGCTAGTGTAACGACTTTTGGACAGAATTTAGCAGCCATTTGTTAGCTCCTTGAAATACTACATGAAGCAGTTGAAATCAGGAGGTAAAATATCATGTTTGTTTAAAAAGAAGTCAAGTGAAATTGCAGGCCCTTTCCCATACAGTTTGGTTGGTGCGCCAGGGCTATCACCCAAACTTATTTGAAGTATGACACAGAGTTTTTACAATTGTATGCCGTTTTGCTTTTTAATTTAGATTTCAACTGAAACCAGTGTTCTGAAGAACATATTCCCCATTTCTGTTGAGCTCCAGTAACATCTCTGATTGTTATCTTAGCTGATATTTAAATATCCTGTGATTGTAGTTATAATTTATCATTTGATTGGAGATTTAACCAGTCTGTTTTCTTATAGTTCAATACTTCTAAAATTTCTGATTTTATTTGTAGAAAGTAAGATTTTATGAAACAAAGGTCACCCTAGCTAAAATTGAAATGAAAAGATATAGCAAAAGGTCAGAATTGAGAGTGTTTTTAGAGTTTTGAAGTGGCTTAAGCAACAGATTTGCACGCTCGAATTGAAGAATTCTGACATAAAAATATGTATTCTGTGTGATAGTTGCATCAGTATTTTTTTAAATTTAAATTTTTTTGCTTGTACTTTTAATGTAAGTTTGTAAGCCAGAAGGAAAATACTTGAGGTCATCAAAGCAGGTATAGCTTTTTGTTTTCCCCGACAAAAAGAGGCTACAGTTTACACGCTGTCCCACTTGTGAACTTTAAATGCAATTAGTTTGTATTATTTTTATGAACTGATTTTTTTATCATGTCTGAACAGGAAATTGTTTTTCAATCAGTGTTTGGGTGTTGCAAGAATAGCACGAGATGCTGTTGGGTATGGAGGAAATCACTGTACACATTTGCACGTAATGTACCACTACTGATCATGTTTGTTTGTATAGATGTAGGGGTAGCTTGTATTATAATTGAATGTTAATGATAGCAATTTTTACCTTAATTTGCAGAGTCAGCTTCAGTATTTTTACAGTTTAAAAAGAACAATGAATATGATGAAATCAATAGTTACAGCTCAGACATGAACTGTATGGTGTAGACAGGAAAACTAGTATTATAGGAATTAAAGGCTCTCGGAATCCGAATGCTAAGCTTCAGTAGGGAGTTAAAAAGCAAAAGGGAAGGTTGCTGCAGAGGTGGAGGTATTGTAGGAGCCACTCTAGGTGTCGAAGGCCACTTGAAAATACTGGAGTTGGTTATTCCGGGGTAAGAGGGATCTCTTGAGAATGGCATGGTTCGGGTAGCAAATGAGAAGATTAATGTTTTATTTCTGACTTAATGTTTGAGATGTTCACTTTCATTTCAGAGTCCTGTTCAACACAGAAACATGTTACCAGCTATAGCTTGCAGAAGGAGTCATAAAAATTTATATAGTTGATTATTTGTAATATTAGTTTTTTAAAATAGTTTTGCTAAGATATGTTTGGAGAGTGAGTAAGGTACTTGAGCCTGTAGCATGTTTGAATGAGAAAATTTTTTAACAAACAGCTCTAAGAAGCCTGGCTGTTTAAAACCCCCTTCCCTCAGCCAAATAAAAATAAAACATTTTATGTACAAAGCAGGAACATACAATTTTAAGCTTCCTTCTAAATACATTTTAGAATTCTTCTAGTAGCTGTTTTTTTGTAGAATGTCTTGTAGGTGTGTTGAAGTATCAGTTTAAGATCCACCAGTTACTGATCTAGTAATCCAAGCCTATCATCTCTAAAAGCAGAGGCAAGAATGTTGTGGAAAGGCCCAGAGATATTTTTGAAGTAGATAGGAGAGAGGAAGAGGAAAAGTAAAAAGTCTGTCTTTTAGGATCTTCCTTAGGCTGGAGGACAAACAGTGATGACTTCAGCTCCTCTTGACTCAGCTGTCCCCAGTGCACAGACTCTGTGGAAGGCATCAGGGTTTTCTGCCCCTAGACCTGCAGCTTTTGATTTTTACAGCTGTCATGGAACTCTTCTCCCAGTAGAGTCTTCTGTTTCTGGTTATCCGTAGCCCTACTTATTCCAACTTGTCTCTCCTCATCTCAACTGACTTTCATTTAAATCTCTTGGACCTTCTTTCTCTTCTCCCAGACTCTTCTAACAAGAGGATCATACTTCTAAACTCATCTGCTCCAGGCTACTTAACTGCTCTGCAGCTCCTTTCCCCACTTTTTCCTGTTGCTTTCTCTGGACTGTTGTCAGTCAGCTTGGGTGAAGCCTTTTCTGTGCTTGTCTGTTACCAGTGTCTCACTGGGCACAGTAGCTGGCCAGCTCTGCCCTCCCGCCTGGCTTTTTCTCCTAGGAAAAAAAGGTGTTGATTATTCCTCAGGTAGGAGTAAAACAAACCAACCCAAGATGCACACTCCATTTAGCAAAAAACTGCCTATTGGAACTTTGCCAAAAAGTACCACATAGCTGGGGAAAAATGATTAGTAATCTTAGAAAAGTCATAACTGCCACAGCTGCTGATTATTTTTTGACATTTGATTTTTATATTTCAAATACAATCAGGATAGAAAATTAAAATGCTGACTATGAAGCTATGTTAATTGTTCTGGCTGACTGAAAGTTACATGCTGGTACCTGTGGTGAGAAGAGAGTGCTTTGGCATATGTCTGTGAGCAGAAGGAGCTATTCTGCTGCATTACTAATGTATTGACAATGAATGAATCAGAAAATTAAAAAGTTCTCTTTCTGAGCTGAGATTTTTGTCCATTTCAAATTATGCAAAAATGGTGATAGTGTTCCAAAATTTGAGTTTAAGATGAGGTAGCCACGTTAATGTTCTTTGAATAAAACTAATAAAACCCCCCCCTGCCACAGCTGCTGATTATTTTTTGACATTTGATTTTTATATTTCAAATACAATCAGGATAGAAAATTAAAATGCTGACTATGAAGCTATGTTAATTGTTCTGGCTGACTGAAAGTTACATGCTGGTACCTGTGGTGAGAAGAGAGTGCTTTGGCATATGTCTGTGAGCAGAAGGAGCTATTCTGCTGCATTACTAATGTATTGACAATGAATGAATCAGAAAATTAAAAAGTTCTCTTTTTGAGCTGAGATTTTTGTCCATTTCAAATTATGCAAAAATGGTGATAGTGTTCCAAAATTTGAGTTTAAGATGAGGTAGCCACGTTAATGTTCTTTGAGAGGTTGTAAATAAATTCCTAGGATTTTTTTAAAAACAAAAAGCCTCTTATGAAGCAAGATAAGGTTCCATAGGCCACTGATGTCATCTGCATTCTGAAATCTTGGACATTAAAAGCCAGCTTGTAATGGGCCTCCGGGACTGAGGGGGGCAGAATGCAAACAGTTGTTAGTGGTTTGAGAACTATTTGCTAAATTTCAGGGGAATCTTGGAAATCGGTATTCTTGGAATTTACTTTTTGATGGGGAGTATTATGTAGATCTTACAAATATCACAGGCGGATTGCATATTCCACTTAAAGGGCAGTATGCTGTACGTCAATCTTGAATTCATTTCATCAGTGTCTGGGTGCTGGTTTTGGCTGGTGTGAGATTTTGCTTATCCTTCTTAGAATCATAGAATCATAGAATAGTTTGGGTTGGAAGGGACCTCTGAAGGTCATCTAGTCCAACCACCCTGCAACGAGCAGGGACATCTTCAACCAGATCAGGTTGCTCAGAGCCCCGTCCAACCTGACCTGGAATGTTTCCAGGGATGGGGCATCCACCACCTCTCGGGGCAACCTGGGCCAGTGCTTCACCACCCTCAGCATAAAACAGTTCTTCCTTAGATCTAGTCTGAATCTATCCTCTTTTAGTTTAAAGCCGTTCTTGTAACAAATTTTATTGGCCTGTCTTAAATTTTAGGATTGAAAGGATCTGCTTAATACTTACAGCTTTGATTTGTATAGAATTGCTGTTCAGTGAAAGAATCCTGTGGTTCATAGCCACACCTCCTCCTGTGAACAGACTCTGCATGTCTGTTAAAATAGTATGTGCTCATGAAAAAATATATTTCCATAGAGCTGTGAGCTTTGATCTGCTTGCATTTTTTTTGGAATTGTCTACTAAGTAATGTAGTTGCAGGTTAATGGTTTGGTTTCTTGAGTATTAAATAAATGACAAAGAAGCAAATGTAAAGAACAGGTATCAGTAAACATGAAATATGATTTTTTTTTTTTTTGTGTACCACAGTTTAATTTCTGTGAAAAAGTAAGAATAAAACTGATACGTTTTAGAACTTGTTTAACTTTGTCTTTATGTCTTCGTTTTAGATTACTCAGTGAAAATAGTGTATAGTACATAGAGAAACTATTGGGGTTTAACCTCTTCAGGTTGGCCCCCAAATTTAAAATGTGCTTAATTAAAAAAAAAAAACCAAACTTTTATTTTGGTCAGATTCCAAGAACCAGTGTTGGACTGTCCTAATAATGAGTATTTCTTTTTACTCCTTGCAACTACTCTTTCCATATCACATCCATTTTTTGTGGGATTTTGCTCTAGATAATGTCATGGGAATACTTTTGCTACTTAACAGGAACAAGTTGCATGCATGAGTTCTCAGTGAAGCTTTCCATTGTTTATGGAGACACAAGACAGTATGTTGCAAGAATAGTACTGACTGCCAAATTTTTGTGGTACTGTAACTTCATTTAAAGATAGGCAGGGTTTTAATTTTGGTTGTTTTTTTTTAATTCAGATAATATTTATTTGAGCGTCTCCAGGTAACTTCAAAAATTCTTATTCCTTTAATTGTTTAGTTCTGATTTTATATTCAGAGAAATAATTGTCTTGAATTACATTCACACAGAACAAAAAATAAAAGGGTTCACTGAGTCTGAGGCAACATATATATCAGTATGTCTTCTACAGTTTAGACAGATTGTAATATTTCCAGTCCAATGTTAGGAAAACTCATTTCATAATCTAGCAAGTAAAGCAAAACAAATTAGTTCGGTAGAACACACCGAATTTTTCTGGTTTAGAACTCCTAACCATAACACAACTTCATTGATTTCAGTGTTGCTGTTTTCATTGGAAATCTCTGCATGTGTTTTGTTATTTGTTGCCAAAAATTCACTGGTTATGCCTGGAAGATCCTACATACTAATACTAGTTCTTCCTTGAGCCAAAACATAACATACCAACAAAAGAATACATCCTTGTCAGGTTTTATTATCATTGTTTTAAATTCAACTGTTTCTTCAAAAAGGGCATATTTAGTATATGAGCAGATACTAATGTGTTTAAGATTGTCGAGACTGTACTTGAGATTTGCTATCAGACTGTAATCTGAGCAGTAATACATGCATTTATTTTTCAGAAAAATGCCTTAGGTCAGTCTTAGGAATCTTAGCATGTGACTTAAGCAGATTGCATCTGGGTGCTTTGAATACCTCTTCACGGATTATCCTAGGATTTAAGAATTTTTCTGCCTATGTACTGTAATAAATTTAAATTAAACATCCTAAAAATATCTGGTGAGTTGCAGTTTTTGATTCATTGTGTGAGAGGAGAGTGATGGTGTTAAGTTTATATTACACTGATAGTATGTTTTGTAATTAATCCAGTATCTTTTGGTTGTGAGAGAGACTCTGCGGAAGTAATTGTATCCAGACTAGTTTAGACATTTAACAGATACTTCAGAGCTGTATGTGTTTACCTTTTGATACAATGCAATTAATTTGTCATGGAATTGTTTGTTACATAAAAATATGTGCTAGGTTAATTTCTTTTGTACAAAGTAACGCAGAATATAATGGAAGCATAATAGAGCCATTGCATAATACATAGGTAATACTACTTTCAAAATTGGGTGTGTAGAATTTTTAGTCATGTTCAAATAGTAATTGTGCTTTGATTTCTAGTAGTTCATTTTTGTTATGGTGCTAACCATCTTTGCCTTCTATTGCCTCTTGCAGATATCTCATGCTGCCTAAAACATAATCAAAGGCAACCAGTTTTCTTTGAGAAACTCAATTTCAGTGACCTTGTGTCCTGGTTTCGGCAGGGATAGAGTTAATTTCCTTCCTAGTAGCTGGTACAGTGCTGTGTTTTGGATTTAGGATGAGAACAAAGTTGATAACACACCGATGTGTTAGTTGTTGCTAGGTAATGCTTACACTAACCAAGGACTTTTTAGTTTTCCATGCTCTACCGACTG
>NW_008795371.1:706884-710163 GCF_000699145.1 Aptenodytes forsteri | reverse complement strand
GGGGGGGGGGGGGGGGGGGGGGGGGGGGGGGGGGGGGGGGGGGGGGGGGGGGGGGCAGTTGCTGACTGAGGTTAAACCATGACACCTTGTTCACCATTAGGCTCATTCTTTTTTTTTTCAAGCTTTACTACTGAAGAAACAACTCTTAATTTTCAGGAAAATTAAGAAGTGCTTCATAATCTGTTAGCTGTTTATCTCAGAGGCACAACTTTTAATGATGGAAACAAATATACATGGGATTCAGTGACAAGTATTTGATGATATTGATTTCTGTTACTTTATGTGGACTTCTTGAACAGTGTAATGGATTGTAGGTTTAGCATAGTAATGCTTATGAAATATGTGAATAGATATGTTAATGTTTTTTCATTTGTCTGAGAACCCTATTGTGTGCACTCATTTGTGCTCTCACTTCTTTTGTTTAGGTTTAAAATGGCCTGCTTAATGTTTGAAAATTCTTTTAAAAAAGCTGAATCAAAATTTCATCTAAGGATCTCTACATGCAGTAAGGTTTACTCAGTGCTGACAGGGAGCCAGTGCAGTTTTATTGTTGTCCATAGGATTTTCACTGTGGTTTGGTGGTTGGGTTTTTTTGGAGGTGTTTTTTGGGTTTTTTTTTTTGTTTTTTTTTTTGTTTGGTTTTTTTTTGCTTTTACACTCGATCCAGAGAATTTAACTGTAAAATGGTATGCAACTTAATTCCAATAAATAAGAGATTTAAGCATTGAAGTTAGAAGAAATACAAAAGAATAGCAAAACAAATTTTTATCAAGTATGCTTGTTTTCAAAAAGAACTTACCTTTTTTTTGCCAGGAAAGAGTTTTGTTTTATCCTTAACTGCTTTTTTAAGATATTAAACCCAATAGTTGTCTACTCATACTGTGAGTTCTGTAGCTCTAAAATGATTTAAAGGGAAAGTTAAGAAGTTTTCTTTCCTACCTATCATACTGAAAGTAGTTATATCATTAATTCCTTCCAATATCTCTTTTTCCAATTCTGTTCTTTCTCATGCTCAGAGCTATTCAGATGCCCTGTTCTTAAACTGTATTAAGTTTAAAAGTACAAAACATTTTTCATAAAGCTTTCACATGAAGGAAATTAAGCTTTATGCAGCCTTTACACAAATGACACCAATAAACTTAATAAGTTGGATTTTACTATTATTCAACATGTCATTATAGGCCATCTGGTTCCCATTTAGTGTGCCAGTGTGAGTTTATATATGTGTTTTAAAGTTCTCAATCACTGGCTACCTCCACAGAGGAAGCCCTAACTGGGAGTATCTAAGCAGTCGTAAAATGTCAACTCTGCCACTTAATTGTTGAAATTGGAGTGAAGATCACCAGTATTCAGTGTATGCAGCATTATTCAACTCGTGAGTTGTTTTTAGTTTAATTGGCTTTTCAAGTAGTCCTGTCAATATAAATGTTCATCTGGGAATACTCCAAAAGAGCTATTGTTTTGTGCTTTCACTTAATAATCTGATGCATGCAACCTTGAAAGTGTGTTGTCTAATTAATTTGTAATTTTTAACAGAAATTCTTTTGAATTATTTGGCTCTGAGTTATGGTACTCAAAGCTGAAATGGTTCCTACAAGTCAAGTTGCAGCTTAGATTTACCATGACTTGAACCTTATTTGCTTTACTGAATATGTTTTGGGTAGGAAGATAGTGCTGTGTATTTAATGTGTGTGCTTCAGAATGTTTAAATTCTTCTGCTGTTTTCCAAACTTGAAGCCTAGGCAGGAGATTCTATACCAGATTGTATATCTCCAAAGTCTTGAGTTAATCACATAATCTTCGACAATTTGAATGTGTTTTGATACAGAATTTACTAGTAATGTTTTAACCAATTCACTAAAAATTATCATTTCAACTCTTCTGAAAAAGCGTGACCCTGTTAAGATACTGCAGAAAATCAAGTCTTTCAGATTATTTTTAAGCTGTACAGGCATGAAGGTTAATTGTTCTGGTGAAATCAAAAGTAGTTTATTATATTTCCTGCACTAAAATATAGCGCCTGGGGAACTTCAACTGGCAATAAAGTATTTTTCATTTCTTGACCTAGATTTTTGAAATGGTGCTTTTAGCTGTTGAACAAAACCTTAAACTTATATCCTGAAGGTGATTGGCACTTTTGGCTGGTGATAATAATAGTGTGAATTTCTTCCCTACATTCAGAGATACTGTGTTAACAATATTTGTAAAGAATGTTAAGATCTTCCCAGAAAAGATCATAGGGCGTTACATATGCTGGTTCTGCCTGCTTGTGTGTGTGAGACAGGACTGGGGCTACGAAAAGGCCACTTTTCTACGGTGTGTAGTAGTGCAGCCAGCAATGTTTGAGATGTGGTAAACTATTTGAGCAGTGTCAACCTTTCTGTATTTGGCTACACTATTGACTAAAACCAAAACAAACTGAAATGTTTTCCTGTTACAAATATTGAAGGTGAACACAGCTTTTATAGAAAAACTTGCTTTTTTAAAAAAGTACATCTATCGGTATAACTTCCCAGTTGATACTTTCAGCAAAGCAATCACATCAGCAGTACCTATTATATCTTTAAAAATAGCATTTCTGTTTTAGAAATAGGAGCTATCAGAAGTTCAATTAAGACCAAAAGTCAGCAATGGTGCAGCTTTTATAAGGAGAGGTCTGTAGTAGGCTTTATTCTTAAGATACATTTACCAGCATGGGATTAACAAAAAAAGAACCTACCACAGACATGCATCTATTTATATACTGTAATGCCACTATGTCCCTGTTTTCAAACACTTTCTTGAAAAGGATGAGCGATTAACATTTATACAGAATAGTTTCTCTATCAGTTTTAGTATCACATGTGTTTCTGTGAGAACCTGGTACAGAAGGAGGTAGAGATTTGTATTCCTCAATTCTTTTCTTGATTCTACTGCTAACGTGTTGTGTTCTCTACTGCTAAAAAGGGTGGATAGTCCACTGTGCTGAGCCTCTGCAATGCATACACCTTTTCAGCAAGATGTAGATTATGCATTTTTGGAGAGAAGATTAATTCTCTGGAATGGCAAAATGTGTTATAAAAGCTTTTTAAAGTATTGTTCATATGAGGTAGTTTTGAAACACTGCAAAAATAAAGAAAATAATTTCCAGATTATTTTTTAAAAATCCAATTTTATTTGGGAAATAATAGAAATATGGATTAGCTTTAGTGTGATAGTATCAGAGCATTATTTTTCCTACTTATAGGAAAAATATTATACAATTATTTTTAATTTATATAATCTATAAAATATAATATA
>NW_008795371.1:706313-706870 GCF_000699145.1 Aptenodytes forsteri | reverse complement strand
ATTTTTATATATAATAAAAGATATAATTATATATAGTATAGCTCTGACTTTTTTTGGTGCAAAATGATGAAATTTGGAGTTTTAGAGTATAGACTCTTGAGAACTAGTATAGAAGAGAGATGGGAGTTAGTAACTGTGTAGATGATCTCAAGAACATCTTCAGTGAATTTGTTTTACAACAATAGTTGCTTCATCTGACATCTTTTTGGATACTGTTTTATGAAGCTGTTGTGTATCAGTGTTCAGTTGCTAGTAGACAGGTGATCATGGCATAACGCTGTTACTACTTCGAGAGATGGGAGTTAGTAACTGTGTAGATGATCTCAAGAACATCTTCAGTGAATTTGTTTTACAACAATAGTTGCTTCATCTGACATCTTTTTGGATACTGTTTTATGAAGCTGTTGTATATCAGTGTTCAGTTGCTAGTAGACAGGTGATCATGGCATAAAGCTGTTACTACTTCTGGCATTGTCCTGGTTTCAGCAGGGATAGAGTTAACTTTCTTCCTAGTAGCTGGTACAGTGCTGTGTTTTGGATTTAGGGTGAGAACAAAG
>NW_008795371.1:658220-686762 GCF_000699145.1 Aptenodytes forsteri | reverse complement strand
CCGCTGCTCGGGGACTGGCTGGGCATCCGTCAGCAGATGGTGAGCAATTGCACTGTGCATCACTTGCTTTGTGTAGTAGTAGTAGTATTACATTATTATTACAATATTATTATTGTTATTATTATTTTATTTCAATTGTTAGACTGTTTTTATCTCAACTCACGATTTTTTCTCACTTCTAGTCTTCCAATTCTCTCCCCCATCCCATGGGGGGGGGGGAAGTGAGCGAGCAGCTGTGTGGTACTCAGTTGCCGACTGAGGTTAAACCACAACAGGCATTAACTGATACTTTAAAATCAGTGTCAGCAAAGAAACAAGGCTTGAAAGGGGTTTGAGGCTGTATCTTTTTATGCAGTAATTTTTTCAGCTTATAGCGCTTAAAAATGGAAGACTAGAAGTTTTACTGGGATTCAAGCTCCAGGTTGAACCGACTGAGGTTAAACCACAACAGGCATTAACTGATACTTTAAAATCAGTGTCAGCAAAGAAACAAGGCTTGAAAGGGGTTTGAGGCTGTATCTTTTTATGCAGTAATTTTTTCAGCTTATAGCGCTTAAAAATGGAAGACTAGAAGTTTTACTGGGATTCAAGCTCCAGGTTGAAACCCCGTTTCTAATTTGCTTAAACTGGAATGTTTGAATGTAGAAGTTTCAAGAAGCTGAGCACTGTTTGAGAATATCGGGATGTACATATCTGCTGTTCAGTGAAGGTGCTTTTTGTTTCATGATGCCAGTTAAAAATATAGATGTATTTTTTCAAGCTGATTCACCTTGTGGAAGAAATGCAAAAGTATGGTTAAGATTGTTTACAAATCCAAACAAAGTGTGGCAATCACTAGCAGGAATAGAGGATGATTAGAAGAGGAATCAAGATATGTTGTAAAATCAATGAACTGAAATAGTAAGGCTTATTTTGAAAAGATGCAAATAACTCAGACGCTAGTACTTAGTGAAAGCTATCACTTTCCAAAATACACACTGGGATTGGTGCCTGTGTTAAATAAAATTGTAATGTTAGTACAGTAAAATTTTTAATATGCTTTTTTATATGCCATGTTACAGGGCAGGAAGTAAGAGTTACTCTGGATATCTGTAATTCAAGTGCACTTGAAATACATGATTCAGTGCTGCACAACTAGATGTTAGAAATGGCTTAAACGAGAGGGAGATTAGAGGATGATAAAAATGATGGTGGTTTCCTAAGTACTTTGTAGTGGGGTGTTTGAGACTCCACAGGTAATATTTATGTACATCTTGTCATCGTTTGCAGTATCAGTTTAATTACTATGACTAGTAGGAGCTTTTTTGATGCTGTCAGCTTTTTCTGAGAGCATTAGAATGCCACCTGTCATTTTGGGATGACTGTAAGAGTTTTCAGCTACAGCTGCTGAAATGTGATGGGAACATTTAATGCTTTGATAATGCATTTCCAAAATGTCATAAACTTTATTGATTTGTATTGTACCTGACTCCTAAATCTCTTCATTAAGAATGCCCTCTTCTAATGTCAACAACAAATTGGCTCTACTCCTCTACTCTGCACCATGCCAATAGAATGGGAAATTGACGTTTTCTGACTATTCATTTACTTACTTAATTTTTTCCTAAAATGCCTGTGTAAAACTCTTAATCTCCTATGAGCCTGAAAATATTAGGTTGCAGTGGATAATATATGGTTTTTAAAACTCTAGTGAAAGAGGAGTGCTGACTTTCAAATCCTTGCAGAAAATAATTGTTTCTGAGAAGTACTGGAACAAAAAGCTTGGCTATTCCATTCTCTGCTATCACTGTGTCACTAGTGTACAATGTCCTTAATCGTAAGCTTAAACTGAACATTACTTTTAAGTTTACTATTTTTGTGCTAGATATTATCTGGAATAATTCTTGTATTTCTCAAATAGTATATGAATTAAGCTGCAGAATGTACTTACAGAAGTGGGACAATGGTGTGGGTTTTGTTTTGGTTGGGTTTTTTTTCTTTTCTGGAAAGGTGGAGAGAGGTTGCTGATAGTGTCTTCTGTCCAAATGTAATTTTGGGGGAGTGACAGAACTCTTTGATGGTAAGGATGACTAATTTAATAGTAGTTGAGGGAACTTCTGTGAACGATGGGAAATACATGCATTGGTTTTGCAGAGGTGGATGTGGATTCATGATTTAGTTTCTGAACTGATGGTATTAACAGTGTCACCAGTTCCACAGTATCATCCAACTGAAATGCTCCCAAAAGTATATTATTTGGCATCTACTAAGCTGATGCTTTTTTATCCCATTGGAGAGTAGGATAGATACTCAGCGTGGTCCTGCAGCTTTCAGATGCACAACTATGTGCATCTCTGTAACTGTGTTTCAAAATACTGATTTAAGTAATGTCTGGGGCCACTTGGTCAAAGAAGATAGGTTTGTCCCATTTCCTGTGACTTGAATAGGCAGTCATGTCTTTAATAGACATGTTTAATGGTCTTCAGAAGTTATCAATATGTTTTAGTTATTTGCATGCTTGCTTTTTCTGCAGAATTTGTCTTGATACTTAAGGAGAATTCAGTGCTAAAGAGTCCTCTATAGTTGGTATTGGAAGATGCAGCAGCTGGTGGAAAAAATCAGCAATGATAACTGGGAAGACAGGTCAATCAAGATTAAGTAATATTTATAAAATATTTATCTAGAAGGAACTGAGAAACTTTTTTGTTGTTGTTGTTGAATTAATAAAATAAGATCCTGTCCCCCCCTCACTCTTGTGGTTCTCCTTCTCTTCCTAATTTCCAAATTCTGGGGTTATTCTGTGGGATTACTTGTAGTGAACACTTTCCTGTATGTGTGAGGTTGTTTCCTTGCTATGTTCTAGTTCATATTTTAGATTGTTTGCATGATTATAACAAGTTTATACAATTCTTATTCCAATAATAATTATGTCAGAGTAGTCTTGTTGTGGTTTAACCTCAGCCGGCAACTAAGCACCACACAGCTGCTCGCTCACTCCCCCCACAGTGGGATGGGGGAGAGAATCGGAAGGGAAAAAGTGAGAAAACTCGTGGGTTGAGATAAAGACAGTTTAATAGGTAAAGCAAAAGCTGCGCACACAAGCAAAGCAAACCCAGGAATTCATTCACTACTTCCCATGGGCAGGCAGGTGTTCAGCCATCTCCAGGAAAGCAGGGCTCCATCATGCGTAACGGTGACTTGGGAAGACAAACGCCATCACTCCGAACGTCCCCCCCTTCCTTCTTCTTCCCCCAGCTTTATATACTGAGCATGACGTCACATGGTATGGAATATCCCTTTGGCCAGTTTGGGTCAGCTGTCCTGGCTGTGCCCCCTCCCAGCTTCTTGTGCACCTCCAGCCTTCTCAGTCGGTAGAGCATGGGAAGCTGAAAAGTCCTTGACTAGTGTAAGCACTACCTAGCAACAACTAAAACATTGGTGTGTTATCAACATTGTTCTTACCCTAAATCCAGAACACAGCACTGTACCAGCTACTAGGAAGGAAATTAACTCTATCCCTGCCAAAACCAGGACAAGTCTTAAAAATTATAGTTCACAGGCTTTGAAACTGTATGAGCAGATTGTCCTTGCTTTCCTCAAATCCTGGAGCACAAGCAACAGAGAGCTGTTGAAGGGAAGGTGAAGCAGGTTATACGCTGCAGTGGGTTTACCCTGGCCAGTAGCTAAGCACCACACAGCCTCTTGCTCGCTCCCCCTGCAGCGGGATGGGGGAGAGAATCGGAAGAGCAAAAGTGAGAAAACTTGTGGGTCGAGATAAAGACAGTTTAATAAGCGAAGGAAAGAGGAAGGAAAAAAAAACAAAGCAAATGATGCAAAGGTAATCACTCACAACCTTCCACAAGTAGACCAATGCCCAGCCAGGCTCTGAGCAGTGGCTACCTCCCACAAAACTCCCTCCCCTCAGTTCTTATTGCTGAGCATGGGATTGTATTGCATGGAATAACCCTTTGGTCAGACTGGGTCAGCTGTCCAGGTTGTGTCCCCTCCCAGCTTCTTGCCTACTCGCTGGGGGTGTTCCCCCAGAGTGGGAAAAAGATAAAGCCTTGACGCTGTGCAAGTACTGCTCAGCAAAAGCCAAGACGCTGGTGTGTTACCAACCCTGTTTTAGTCACAAATTGAAAACATGGCACCATACAACTGCTGTGAGGAAAATTAACTCCATCCCATCCTGACGCAGTACCTCCACTGTTCATGTTATGGTGATTTTCTTTGACAATCTCTTTATCTAAGCGCTGAAGTCTGGAGTGCGCTGGAGTTAACAGTTATCATTAACGTCAGTAAAATCGATGTTCTGCCAATTGTTACTAATCTTTACTTGTAAAAGCTTTCATACTATGAAACAATAGGGTTCTCATTGTTGCTAAAACTTCATACTCCATGTGTAGTTTGGTTTTAGGCAGAGCAGACCTAGCCTCAGTGGTTAAGATATCATTTAATTTTTGCAGAGGTACAAAATAATGTTAACAGTCTTACACTGCAGTTTAATATCTTGTATATTTTAAGTGCAGAACATGTTGGCACCAGGAAATAGAACTTCAGTATAGTGCAATTTAAACTCTTTTGTCATCTGGGAGTTTTCACCATGACAAAAGACTTAAAAATAGTTTCCCTAGTGTGTTGTTGCTCAATACTTGTTTTAATTCAGTTTGTGATACTGCAGGAACTTGTACACATTGTTCCACCTGAGGATACAGAAGATAATGTGAAGGTAGGTGACCTTGGCAAAAGCCTGTCTGTTCACAGTTTAAGGTTCTCTAAGTATAACAGTGAGAAATATTGGGAAAAGTTAGCTAATATTTTAGGGCAACTACCTAAGTAATTTTTGTTCATTTCTGTATTTGTGCGCTAGGTGCAATGCTTTTTTCTGCTAAAATGTTTTAAGTAGTATAGGTATCAATGTCAAAGATGCCTATTAATCATTTATTTCAGATGGTGTTTCCCAGCCTCTCTCCAGGGATAGTGGCAGAATGCAGAGGTTTTACATTCGTAATGATGAGTTTTAGTCTCTGGAGAATTTTCCTGTAGATTTAAATGTCTATAATCACTGACACTACCACCCCCACCCTCCACCTCCCCCCAGATTCTCTATTTGCAGTCCAGCAGAGCAGAGAAGAAATACTTGGTTAAGATTTTATATCTGTACTGAAGGAGAAAACTTTGTGCTGTTTATCTGACATTAGCTGGCATAGCATATGAGATTTTGTTTGGTTTTCGTGTATGGGGATACACCATTTATAAATAAAACTTGTGTTTTCAGATAGGTCTTTCTTTACCTAAAATTTCAACTTTCAATGTAGGAAGTACCATTTATAAATAAAACTTGTGTTTTCAGATAGGTCTTTCTTTACCTAAAATTTCAACTTCTTCAATGTAGATTATGTTAATACGTAACACTGTTGTAGATTGGAACTGCACTCAACTCTCAAAAATACGTTACGTAATTCAAGACTATAGAAGCTGTTTGAGTTAAAACAAAAACAAACAAAACCCCCTGGAATGTATCATAATGCATGTGGAAATTTCCTGCTCTTCACATTTCCAAGCCTACTTCCTCATGCCTTACAGCAGCACAAAATTATTACAGTCCGTTCTTTAATATTCAAGTTGTGTTTATTTTTGTTGTCCTTCTTTTGAAGCTCTCTGTTACTTACACATGCTTAGACGGGCATATGACATTTGGATTCATCAAGGTACGTGATATATTATGTTTTAACAAGTAAATTCCTTTTTCTGCATTCCATGAACTGTGATAGTTCTCTTAAAGATAAATGTTGCCCTTGTGATGTAGCAAATTAATAGTTTTGAAAATGGAGTCTTTTGGGTACAAACAGTAGTAAGCAGTGTGTGTTGGAACGATTTATGCTTTACTGTTTCATGAAGGGTGGCAGGAATTCTGTACTGATGACAGGTCTCAGATAGTTACCTAGTAAACAGGTAAGTTATAAGATATGGTAAGATACCTTTCTTAGCCGTTGTCACCATTGTAGTATTGGCACCATGTCTTCAGAAGTTCAGATGTAGCATAATGCTAAGGAAGGTTGGCGGGAGGGGGTGAGGAATGTTCACTATGTTTAATGTTAGGGATTTAATTTAGATACCCATTTTCTAAACCTATGGTCTTCATAGTTAGTGGAATGTCCAAAAGCATCCTAAAGGAAACAAACAAACAAAAAAAAGGCATTTTACCTTTGAATATGCAGTGGTTCAGCATTTTGACATGTAAACTAAAGTTTTGGAATGCCCTTTATTATATTTAATAATATCATTAGTAATACCCTGACTAACAAACTGTTGTAAACTTTTATCTTATCTTGAGATGTAGCGAGGGATTACTTCTATGTTTTAAGAGCAGCAATGTAGTGATTTTTTTTCTTTGCTGAAACAGTAGAATAAGGTGTTAACTGGACAGGAGTTAGTGCTAGGTTTCACTAAGCGTGGTCCGCATAAGTGCTGGAACAGAAATGAGAAAGTTTTGCAGCCTGCATCGCTTGCCTGACATAAACAAATTACTCTTACATGAATTGTGCATTCTCTCATGCAGGATCTCTGCTGCTTCTCCTTATGTTCACTGATCGTTCAGACATATTTTCTAAAGTTTTCAGAATATGTCTGCATAAGACATAGTTTAGCTTTCATGTCAGATTTCCAGCTTTAAAGGAAATAAATTTTCAGGTACGCAACAGAATATTTTAAATTTTGTTAAAGTTATTTTTATATCTCAAGTACCTTGTTATTTTTTTGCTGATTGCTAGAAAAAATTTGTCCATTTGGCTGTACTTATATTAATAGTTAAAACACTGCTTTTAGTTTTAATGATGGTTTTAAATTGGATCTCCGTGTTTCATGACATTTTTCTGGCTTTACCTCTGCAGTTTTATGACTTCGCTACTCTGGCCCTCTGTTGTTCATATCCCATTTCCCCAGTCCCTGTCTGCTGCAGATCTCCCTGTTTAAGCAGTTATCTGCTTTTACTCTTTTTTGTTTTTAAAAAACAAACAAACAACTACCAACAACAAAAACAAACCCCACTGTTGATTGACAATGCAGTATGCTTCCTGTCTTGGTAATCCACTTTGTTTTGCTACTGTTGCTGATTTCCATGTCTCTTAAGATGGGAAGTCTAGTCCCTCTTCAGAGGGAAGAGACAGGAGAGTTACTGTCTCTTTTTCTTCTTGTTATGAACAGAAGTAGCAGTTTTGCTGCCTCTCCTGCAGTTTTAATGTGCTCTGAACACAACTAATCTGCAAAATGATCAATAATATTCAGCAGTACTGGGTCTTATAAAGCTATCTTGGAATTTCTAGAACAAGTTGTTTTTGAGGTCTTGCTGTAAAACAAAGACTGAAAAAAATGAAGTCTGTTTCTCTGTTTCTCACATGTTTGGCTCTGTTTACCAATGTATGGCCAAAGAAGTTTTCTGTCCCTCAAAGCAATTATTAGCTTTGTGAGAAGGTAATGAAAACACATTAGAACATGAGTGAGGGTCCATGTATCACCACCAAATTTTTGTGGCAGTTTCCATAGGAGGGATGTCGGGATACAGATTAGGAACAGTTTTAGATAACTACAGCTGGGATGAATTATTAATCTATAAAGGTGTCTTTTCTGAAATTATTTTGAAAAAGTACAGTAAAACTTGTTTATTACAACACATTAAAAGCAGAAGCTGATATATGGTATAAGGTGCTCAAGGCACTTCAAAAATTTATTGCAAGTTCATTAAATTTTGCAGCATTACAGTGAATTAGCAAAGAGCTGTCTTAATTTGCAGAGAGCCTGAACCATCGGAAGGTGAGATGACCTACTTAAGTGACAAAGATTTGTGCTTTTCAGAATTGGGAAACCTACTATTTGCAAAAAAACCCCCAGGCTTTCTAGCTTTTTCCTCTGTATTTTCTCTCTTTGATTCTGTCTCATTTTTTTTCTCTGTGTCATTAGACCTTCCAGTAGTTTAAGTGATGCCTTTAGTCATTAATTGTCTGACTGCTCATAACCCTATGAAGAAAAGTGTATGACATTATGGTATGTGATACTGTTTTTGCCAGTGCTATTTGCAAAAAAACCCCCAGGCTTTCTAGCTTTTTCCTCTGTATTTTCTCTCTTTGATTCTGTCTCATTTTTTTTCTCTGTGTCATTAGACCTTCCAGTAGTTTAAGTGATGCCTTTAGTCATTAATTGTCTGACTGCTCATAACCCTATGAAGAAAAGTGTATGACATTATGGTATGTGATACTGTTTTTGCCAGCACAAGGTTAAACCAAGGTTTTATGCTGTGTGTTGTTATGGAGAATCTGTACTGTCTGGGAACACTTTTACAGTGAGTAGGAAGAAAATTCTGAAGCAAGTGGGATGAGAAGATATAGATGAAAGCTCCTTTATATACTGAAATGCAAAAATGGCTGAGAATATAATGATTTTTTTTTTTTTCTACCTCAGGAAACAAAAGTAGTGTCATTTTAAAAGAGTAATTGAATTTTTTTACTAGCATTATTTATTGAGAGAATTGCTAAAATGAAGAAGATTCCCGATCCACATTAATACTGACTGAATACTGGATATCATTGTCTTTTGTTCCTGACAGCCCTCATCATTCTTTACTATTTAATTTCTTTCTTGCTGCTTCTATAAGGAGTATTTAATGAAGTAGAAGCTGTGATTAATTGATGATGTCCATGCTATCTTAGAGATCAAATTGAATTTCAATTATAATTCCCTGTTTCTATGTGTCTCAGGTCTCTTCTAAAGATCTCTTTGACTCCAGAATCAGCAAAAATATATTTTGTTTGGTCTTTGGTATTCTGATCTTGTTATCTGGGCTAATCTTGCATCTAGTCCTGCAACTGAGAAGTGCTGAGGTTGCTAGACTGGCTTAGGATAACAAGGCTCCAATCCCAGGCAGATGCTGTCCATCTCTGATTTAGCTTCTCAACAGGGACTCAAGTGGCTGCAACTGGTTTGGGTTGCTGGGGAATATATACTGGGTCCTTTAAAGTGACTGTACACAGTTGAGACATTTTAAATTTCTTAATGTTCCACTGGCACTCTGTCAGGGTGTTTCATCAAGACTGACATATTCCAGGTCTAGTGCTTTGGTGCAATCTCACTCATGTTTTGGTTATTTGTTCTTGTAAAGTGAGTCACTTGATATTCAGGACTGTCTTATATTCAGACCAGTTTAGCACTTGTCAGCCCTGCAAAATGCATTTAGCAAAAACTAAATACAAATGCCAAATTATGCATGTGCATCCATATACTGTATTGAGGCTCATTTATTGGAGTTGTCTGTAGTCTTATTATTATACTCTTCTAAAGATAAGAGCTGGAGGAGTTTTTTAAACATTGATTTACAGATTGCTTTACGGTTGTTATGTTTCATTCTGTCTGCACTGAGCTAATTTCCCTGTGACCTAGTCAGTATGCTGTCTAAATAAAGATGAGTTTTAGAGGGAAAAATCTCTGAGTAATATACTGGACAAGTTACTTGTTTTCTGGCTCTCAGACGTTGCCGAGTTCCTGTTTGTTAGGATCTCTGCTCTCCTTTCTATAGATTCTACAGTTTTCTTTTTAATTGGAAAGGAATATAAAAGTAGTCATATATAACTTGGCATAAATTCAGCAAAAAGTTTTTGATAAGATGAAGAACTTCATTTTACTGACCCGAGCTCAGAAATTCCTCTCACTTCTAAATTCTTCTAGTTTTAGATTTGGTCATGACTTTTTTTTCTTTTGGTGTAGAAATATTTTCCCTAGAAGTATTAGTTAGGTTTCTTGTTTTAGTGTTACCTTCATTATGAAAAGAATATTGCAGTTGTGGATGAGTTCATTTTCTACCTACTGTTGGCACTTGTGTTCCCTAGAGAGAAAGGCTTCTGAAAGATTCATTCAGTTGAGACTAAGTTACCTAAAATCAGTCAAAGAAAAGATTGCTTTTTCCTTTGTTAAAGCTTACATAAAATAAATAAAAGCATTATTTTTCTTAGTGTGATAACTGGAATTTTTTTTGCAAGCATTCATAAGATAATTTTAAGCAGCTGTGATTTACAAGTGGTAATCTTTCTTGGCCATATTGATGGCTTGCAAATTTGCTTTATTTCCTTGTAAAATTAAATAGAAATCACAGATGGCTGGGGGACTGTCTGTAGTTGGATAGTCTATTATAAATAATGAGTTTCTAAAGAAAATTAAATGATATTGCTGCTACTTACTGAAAATCAGAGTGAAATATTGAGATTTGGGGACTTACTTGGATATTTTTGTGGTAGTTGATACAGATTTGAGGGATTCTAGGGATCAATATTTCTAAATTATTGAATTTGTCTGCTAGAAGGATCCCCTTCACTTTTTTTAAGGAAGTCTCCTCTAAATTCTTGAACAAATATTAATGAATACTCATTATAGACTACTGAATGAATGAAGACTCAAAAGAGAATTGGATGAAAATATTCTATGATTTAATGTTATTTGGATTGTATTTTGAGGCTGAAACAAGAAAAAGGGATCTTTTCCTTTAGTTAGAACAGTACGTTTATGGCTGCATCAGTTATATCCGTTGTTTTTCCTGCAGTCTGAACTCTTATATGTTAGAGCTCATTCAGGTTTGAAGTATTCTTTTCCTTTTGAAATGTGAATAATTTAAAGGAAATTTCTAAAATTAAGGAAATAATCCTTTAGCTTAATGAATTGTTATTCCTCATCTCTTTGTGAGATGGTCTCTGGTCGTCTTGTATTCCTCTGTCTTGTAGAAAGATTTTTTTATTGCTGCTCTACCAGTTTACTAGTTCTATACAGTAATATTAAATATTATTTGTGATTATTTCCCAAGTGCCTTTTTTGGTTTGCTTGCTTGCTTATTTAAAATAGGGCTGCCACACTCAGGACTGTTGTGCCCACTTCATAAATGAGGACCTGGAGTATAAAGAGGCTGACTTGACACCACGTTAAACAGGGAGACAATGACAGGAGACAGATACTTTAAACTGATCTTCTAAATCCTGTGGTAGTACTTCAGGCACCAGACAACTTGAGTAACAAATGACTTGTGACAAGCGTGGAGTGTCATAGTGAAAACCCGATACCTGTGCAGTTATTTGTGGAATGCTCAAAGAAGAATCATTTTCATTTCTGTTGCATCAAGGGTGCAGAAAAGCTCTTGTTATGGGAATGCTGCTATAGAAGGGAAGAGAAAAGATAAGAAATGTTTGTGTCTCCTAGTAATGGCTGAAAAACTCCCATATGAACTAGTGAAAACATTGAGTTTTGATGCATTATGCTGACAAATTCTCACAATTAATTTTCAGTGAATTTGAATGGAATGTTAAAACAGTTTTACAGCAATTTCACCACGGTTTCTTATGTCACAAAATAACTGCAAAGAAATCATTGAGACAGTGCTGTCCCTTATTTTGCTGTCCTCTGCATAAAGATAATAATGCTTCAACTCTAATCTTATTTTTAAGCTTCTCTTTTGTAGCTCAAACTATCAGACAATCTAAAGCAGGTTTTTAGGTAGCTATTTTCAAATGGAAACTAGATTAAGTTTTCTTTCTTGAGAATAACAGAAAATATAGTAAAGGCTTAATCTTAAGTCTTGTTGAAGTTCTTTTGTATTTAGGTTAGTGGTTTTAAATTCTAACCCTTTTTATGATGCTGTGAGAAAATACTATGAATTCAAAGGTATCAGAAGTTTGTAAAGACTCTCTAGGTCACGAAGGCATTCTTTCTAGCAGTTCTGTGTTATATGATTCATGGGCAGGGAAAGGGATACAGAAGAACCAAAGGCATTCATCCCTTTTGGTTTTATAATAGCAAGTTCCTTTGAGGATCTGTTATTCTGTTATTTATTATAAAAGATTTTAATTTTATTATGAAATTAAAGAAACTGATATCCAGAGTGAATTGTTGCGGTTATATGTTACACAAGTAAATAATCTTTCTTTTGTATTTGCAAGCTGAGCACGGCTTTCTTAAAATAATACTATACTGTTGCCATTCCTGGCAAAGCCTAAATAGTGAGTATTCAAATGTACTTTGTCATAAAAATGATTCCAAGAAAATTTAGCAAAAATTATAAATACTGAAGAAGGTAGGTAAAATTGCAGAATGTGTTACATGTTAGAAGTAACAGTTACTTTGACGTTAATAATGTCCTCTGCTTGTTTTTAGAAGCATAGTGATACAAAAAAAGTCCATTTTCAGCTGTTTTCCTAATCATGATTTTGCCATATGTATTTTGTGATAGTGCATACAACTTTGAAGTAACAAATAAGTAAAACTAAGGTTTGTAGCTAGTTTTCTGCTGTTCTATGATGCTGTTTCACAACAGCAACAAACTGTTCAGATGTATTGATTGGATTAAATAGTTTATTACACACATTTTTAAGTTTCAGTGATTCTATGGATTCAAAGAAGTATCTCTGTTTTAAAAATGTATAGGTTCATTGCCAACAGCTATACAAGTATTAAGAATAAATTCTGTATGAATGTAACAGATTTCTTAAGAGTACTTGGATCTGGTTTAGTAAAAAGACTTTTTTTATCTTACTGGATGCTAAATTAGTTTGTTGTTTGTCCTCTTAAAAATTGGGAAAGTTCCAGTGAAATCCATTGATTGTCTATCTGAATTAATTAGACTAAAAAATGGAGATTATAAGTATATAGTCTATCTGCCACAGCTCCTATAGTTGTTCTATGAGACTACGGTGTGGTCCTTGCTAACAGCTGGACTTCTAGGTTTAATAGTTATCTTTACTTTTAGATTTTGCTGTTTATTATTTTTTGAAAATACATCAAATTCTTATAAAAGCCAGCTCATAAAATACAATTGATTATGTAATTTTAAAAGCTCCTAAATGTTGTGAAAAACATCATCTTCTGCTTTACCTAGAATTTTTAGTGTACCTGCAGTTCACTCTTCCTGAGAAATAATTTAACAAACAGCTTAGCAAAACTTGCTATTTGTTTGTTTTTCTCATACATTTCCATTTCCCTTGGAGATCTTTATGATGAATCTAAATGCTGAGCTTTTCCTGCTCAGTCATTTCTTTGTTTCCCTTCTACAGTACATGCTGTGAAATATCTCTTAGACCTAGTATACAAATGAGGACCTTAGTTTAATTTCCTCCAGAAGTGTTCTGGCTGTGTCTCAATAAAATGAGTATTTTCTGCTAGGTCATGGGATAACAATACCCATGCTATTTGACCTACTGTGGAAAGAGGAGCTGGAGAAAAGGTGTTTACACTGCCCAGCTTAACTGACTAAGTTAAAAGGCTCATTTCCTTAGGCTCCAAGTGCAGTCAATGGATAGCAGTAGGTGCCTCCAGAGATTAGTTCTAAGTAGGGTCCTGATACAGCTGCATCCTTTAGAGGAGCCTATCACTTCTGACAGTATGGGAGATGAAGGAATTTAGTTACATGCTTTGGGTAGACCTCCCACATTATTTTTTCCTTTTCTGCTGTGTTCAATGACAGCTGAACCCCGTTCTGTGGCAGGACTGTGCTGCTTTGTATCTGCAGCCCTGCAGTGTGACAGAAAGTGTGTATACTGCTTAAGGTAATACTAAGAAAAATGGTAAATCCCAGGAAAATCCATACTTGCATCACCCTGCAGCTGGTGGCTATGTATAGCTACATAGAAATAATATTAGCACTGCCTTGGTTGATTTTAGAAAATTGATTAAATTGATTGCTGCAAAACCAGTTCTTAAGTTTGGAGAACCATGATTTCACTATAAGCCATAAGGAGCAATACCCATAAGTTATTCCGAAAGTGCAAAATGCATGGGCATTTGGGTGTAGCTCTGTGCTTTTGCCCTTGTTCATTGCTAATGAAATATTAGGAAGCTTGAAATGGTTATGTGCTCAGTATGTATATACTGCAGGAAAGGATTCTTTTTATTTTTCATGCTTAATTTATTCTAATTTTTCCCTCCTCATTGTCTGTCCAGTTGTTTGCATTCGTATCTTCTTTTGAACTGTCTGAACCAACAAGTAGATGAAGGAGGAGAGGAAAGAGAAGATGGGATGTACTGGTTGCATAGACTTAATTTCTGGTGCCCATGTGGTCTATAATCATGTGGCTGCATCTCATTAATTTCTAACCTGTAGCCATCTAGTCATGTCCGCTGTATGGATACATACTGCACATATACCTACAGTGTGCAAAGTTCTTGCACATGCATGTCCGTGCATGAGAGTTTTGGAGAATGGCCAATATCACCTTATGCTAGGGTTTGTGGCAGGAAAGAAGGAGAGTTTCAGCTCTAGATTTCTAGTCTAGATTGCATGTATGTGTGCTATCTCAGATGTATGAAGTCTGTTTTCAGCTGGGATGTGTTAGCTGCCTATATATGGAAAAACTTTCTGAAATAAAAGCTGTGGAAGCTATAGGAAATTTGCATTCTATTTAGTAAGCTTTGAATCTTTTCTTTGACTTTTTGTCTAATGAGAGTCAGTAGTATTCTAGATGCTTTTTAGCAATCTCACATTTCCTGAATCTAGGAATGGAAAAGAAATAGCAGACTATTTGCATAACATTGTAGTTTCTGTTAGTGTGGCTTTCACATTTTTAATGCCTTTTTTTTTTTTTTACGGAGTTATTCTTTTTATTGCTATACTATTTTCTACCCCCTTCTTGTCCTTTCTGCCAGCTTCCTCAACACTTGCATTGATTATTTTTTCTCTTTAAAAAAAAAAAACAAACCACCCCAAAACACTGTCTTTCTGCTAATTTTGTAGTTGGTTGCCACAGTTCTGTCATCTTTGTTTTTTGCCATGTTGTGTTTTCTGTGATACAAGATAGGGTATAATTTGTGTTACAAATTATCCTGTAGAGAATCTTTTCCTAGTTAAGATACCAGTATCTGATATACCCTCTAACCAAAGACTTCTTGAAACACCACACACAGGTCGTCATGTTCCTACAAATCAATAGCAATAACTTGAGAGAATCTTCCTTGACAGCATTGGAGTACTGAGGCTGATTTTCTTCACGTCAGCTGCCAGCTAGGTGTTTGAGATTAGCTCATGGCTTTCACATATCAGTTAATCAGCAAGCTTCAGTGTGGTCCTCAGTCTGTTTGATATTGCTAGAAAGCCAATTTTCTCTGTTAAGTGCTTTTGATACTTGAAGGCTTTATGTCAGGACAACCATCGTTGTCATTGTTTTCCTGTCAACTTTACCAGTGTGTACAAAGAAAAGCTGCTGGCCAGATCAGCATTTGAAGAGGTCCATCTTTCTCAGCATTCTGCAGCTTAAAAATAAAACTTTTGCTTCTCAGATGGTAACTCTGGACAGTTAACACGAGAAGATAGTGGGAAGATAGTTCTAGAAACAGATATTACATGCAAAGTTACCAGCCCATTCTATTATAAGCTTGACGTTAGTAAACTGAAGAACATTTTTTGAAAAGACAGATGACATCTTATCTCCTGGAATAACGACCATCCCATTCTGTTTTGGATTTTGAGAGCTAATTTTCAAAAACATCTAATTTAGATGGAGTCTAAATGCTGAAGTTACTTTGAAGTACAAGTTAAAATTCTCAGTTGTGTTGAAAATCCAGGAATCTTATGTTCCTGCCTTCGTTGATTCTTTCTTCAGGCTGTGTGTCAGTGTGTGTAAAATGTAATAGTCCTAAATCACTTGCAGGTAAGTATTAGTCTGTCTGTCCTGTTTTCAGTTTATCCTGTCTTGAAAAATAAAATATTTCCAGACAACTAAAGTAGGGACAAAGCTTCTTTTATGAAAGTCAGTATGTTACTCTTTTGTTGAGTCTGTGGTCAGCCAGGCTGCGGTAACATAAACATCAAGAGTGTGGGAATCTTACTGGGATGGTAATTTCAAAGCTGCTTTGCGAGTTTTTTGTGGGCAGAGACAAGTAGAACAAACCAAAGAGGCCCTGCCAGTATTTGAAATATAATTGAGTTTGATGAACTGTGTACTCAGTTTTCTTTGCCACTGACCCTGCAAAATTTGTTAAAATGAAGGCATTTGACAGTGTGTGATGAAGTTGGAAAATGGTCACATTTGAGCTTAATCCATTTAATATTATATAAATTTATTGTAATTTTTAAGGATATACTTAAGAAGGTGTTTTAAAGTTTCTGCCAGTGAGTTCTCAAGAGAGTTCAACTGGTCACATTATTAGAACAGGGAACTGAAAAAAAAATGTAGGTGAAGACATCTTAATCTAGCCCTAACCTAAATCAGTTCTGTTCCCAGTTTCTCTGAACATAGTAGTATGTTGATACAGATGTTGTTTCATTAAGACAGAGCAAAGTGTCTATATAAGGGGTGGGGAAGCGATAGAATTGTTGGGGCTCTCTAGATTTCATTGTGATTATGGCATGAACAAAACAAGATCTTCCCCCCCCCCCCCCGGAAGAATACATTTCCCTTGTAAATAAGGTGTGAATTGTAAATAAGATGCACAAGACTTCATTTGAACAGCTTAACTAAGCTGAATTAAAGTGGTTTTTATTACAGTGAGAATCTAACGCTGCTCAGCCTAATGCCCGTATGTGAATGGCTGTACTGTGTGAAATTCATTTAAACTGTAATTTTTGGTCACAGTGGTGGACCCACCACTAAAGGTCATACATAATGCTAGTTAATCTGTAATCCTTGTTAAGCAAGCATGCTTAACATTGCAATGTGAATCACTTTTTCTGGATTTTTTGCTTCTTCCATCTGTGACAATACTGATGTATCTTGTATAGTGTAGCTTTTATTTGCCCATTGATGATGCAGTAAGGAACTGCAGTTTCTGCAGGTCTGAGTTTCTTCTGATGTAGAATGATTCTGTGTAACCCCTGGGAACAAATTTTTAGAATAAAGTGTTTGAATCTAGTGGTAATGTAAAAATGCATAACTACTCTTTTAAGACTACAAGATATTTTTCCTCTTAATCTCAGCACAAAGTGTCCATTATATTTAATGCCCTTAGAGTCAGATTGGAATAAGCCTTTGGACTCTCGGGACTTAATTTTTCAGTGGAGAAAGGGTTTCTGTAGAGTAAGTGAGAGTGAGTTGTGGCTGAATGGCCATTTGCAGCATTAACCCGAGTAGCTGTGAGTATGCCAGGGTGTCAAAAACAACTTGAGAGAGTGTTGGCGTGCAGATAGCAGTGCAAAGCTGTGAAAATTTAATGAAAGTTTGAGCAGTCTTAGCATTTGCATCTAAATTTGGTTTAATTTAGACTCAGTGTTTTGGCTAGCCCAGGAGTGCACTTGAGATCCTTCTCATTCAGTCGTCTTTTGGAAGCATAAAATAGCGTGACCCTCTAGAAGATTAAATAATACTGGAAGGCAGACCACAAGATCTGGCAAATGGGTCTGTGTGATGTGAGGTCTCATATGAAGATTGGTGTTTTATGCTTGCTTTATGTCCAAAATCAAGATGGAAAAAGTTTGAACTTGATGATCCAGCTTGGCTTCATAACCACTGTTGTACAAGATTAATTTCTGTCTCTAATGTTTCAGAGTTCATGTATTTTGACCTTGTTTATGATAAATTACAACTTGCTGTTCAAATGAGTTTAGTGTTATGCATCAGTAATCTCTTTGAATCTCCTACGGAGTGAAAATAGACATCATTTTAGTTACTCTGTTATGTTTCTAGGATTCCCTCTTTCCCCACTCCCACTCCTCTTGCACCTAAAATGTCTCTGGGTTTTGAGTTTGGAAGTAAGGTTATACTTTATTCAGTGTTTGGACTAGTATTGCCCAAATAATCCATTGCATTAAAATCACTGAAATGGTGTGTCACATACTCCCCAAATTTATTGCCTGCTGACAGCTTAAGAAGCCCATATATCAGAATTAGACTTCGACTAGAGGTTTTTTGTTGCTGCTGTTGTTTTTTTAATTCTTGCTTAATGTTTGGCTTGAATTTTGGGGGCATGTCAGATTTCACTAGAAAACAGCTATGCTTTTGCAAAGTGGTTCTGCAGTCTTAAGCTGCAAGTCCATGTCAGCATGCTAACAAAGAGCTTGGTGCGAGAACAACTCTGTTAGCTAGATCATTCCAATAATGTGCGTTCTCTTCTGTGAGCTTGATGGCTTTCATTACACAATGGGATGTCATTGAAAACTCATTTTCTTGTGGCTGCATTGCAGAACTTCATGGATGGTTTGTGTTGTTGGAGTGATACACTGTTTTCTACTTATCCAAGTCCTTTGCTGTTTCTTTAGAAATAGATTTTTATAAAAGTCAGTCTCAAGGGTTGTCACACAACCGACATCTTATGCCTTGTATGCAGCATGTCTAAAATAATGTATTTTAAGTCTTCAATAATAATTGAGAATTATTGTAATTAAGAATAGAGCTAATCCTCTAAATTATTCTAAACACATTACATTCTTTGGTCTATTTTGACGGTGCATCAACATGATTTCATTCATATGATTTGCTGCTGACAGGCTCCGAGTGTCAGGAGTTCAGGCCTCTGAGCATCCTGAGCAGGGACGTGGCTGAAATGTAGTACAGCTGCTACTGGCTGCTGATGGCACCTGGCTTTCCATTCTGTGGCATCCAGGCTGGACAGGATGAGGTGGAGGTGGTTCCTGATGTTGTCTGAGAAGAAAACTGGTTGAAATAGGATTTGCTTTTGGGGGTAGGTGTTGAGAAACATTCTCTAGTCGTAGCATAGATGTACCCAATCAAACCAATGTGTTTCTGCATAGTATCAGTGCTGACCGCATTTCATATTGGTGAGGTAACATAACATGAACTTGCTGTTGCAGTCTAAGGGAAAGAGGTATTCTGACTTAACACAGTATGGATTAATATACTGGATAGTTTTCTAGTACTGTCTGTAAAAATTAAGCAAAAACCCAGAATGACTTGGATTGCTGGTGGATTCTGCAGTTTAATTAAAAAAAAAAAAAGGCAAAAAAGAAAAAAAAGAATGCATTAGTGTGCTATTTCTGAGTTAAGAATAAAAAAAAACTTGGGAAAAACAAGGACATTTGCATAGAAAAATGTACCTGACACAGTAACGGGGGGGATGGACGGAAGAATTGAAAGCTTAAAAGATTGAACAGTCACACCAAACTTTGTTAAATATAAATATCTCATTTAAAGAGTAGCTAAATTTGCCCCTTCTCATCCTTCTTGATTAGTAAATTTGGAAGAAACAAGCTAGTTATGTAAGCAGTTGTGCTTGAGAACCCGTGTATGATTCTTTCTGAAATATAGAGCTTTTGTTAATAACTTTCTCTTGTAAAGTTTATGGATAAAAATTGATTATATTGATTATATGTCTGTACATGTATTATAAACATGTAAATATGTTTATTTGAAATATATAGCTCATTATAACACTTTTTAAAAGATGGAATAGCAGTGGAATACACAGAGTATATTGCATTTCTGGTTTATATCCACATATTTGTATATGTGCACGTACAGAGAAGGGAGCAATAAAAAGTAGAAAAGAAAAATGAAAAACTATTTTCAGTGAGGCTTCTTTGGAAAGGAGGATGAAATAAAACTGCAGGTGGAAGTTGGTATACAGAGTTCTATAGAGTTGAAAAGGAAACTGCTAAGTAGAGGAGAAGCTAGGCAGCTTGCAGTCTTCAGAGTATTTTGAGGTAAAACCAAATTGAAAGAAGATCTAGGTTTTGATCTTGAACCTGTTAATGGGAGATGAGAGTAATTTTACTGCATTTCCTAAAACGACTCTAGAAAGCAAGGGTTATAATAAAGCCTTTCTCACTTGTATGTGTCTAGTGACAGCCTTAAAATGGTAGAAAATATTTTGTTGTCCTGAGAGTGCACGTTTGTAATAGGATTATGAAACATTTGAGTTTTGGTTATGGTCCACACCTGTAGTTATTAGATTCTACTACCACGTGAAGTTTGCTGTAGATTTTGTAAAATGTATGAAGTTCAATTTGAAGCAGGTGTTCACACATTTTAAAAAAAAAAAAATGCAGTGTAACAACTGACACAAATGAGAAACATCTCAGCAGTGAAGCCAATGGATAGATGGGTGTATGGTTTTAATTATTCTCTTTGGGTGGTAGTTGAGAGACATTAAGTGGGATAGAAAGGTGAGAGCTGAAGAGTTGCTGCCTGCACCATTAGTAAATAATGAGCAGGAGGCTCTAAAACACTTGGTTTGATGTGTTCTGTGAGCTTTCAATTTATCCTTTAAAAATGTAACCATTTATAACAGAAGCCATAATGACTAAAAGGGAGTGTATTACTTTAGGTCCCGAGGTAGTTACTGCACTGTAGCTGCAGAGCAACAAAAATGAAATTATTGTATCATTTTTTTTGACATGGGACAGAGTTCTTCTGAAGGTCAGAGATGATTGGTGGTTTGTACTAGCTATTCAGCTAGTAAAACACAGGGAGGTTGGTAATATTAAAAAAAAAAAAAAAAAAAATTTTTAACTGGCCTGCGATTAAAAAAAAAAAAAAAAGATTTTAACCTGGCTTCAGGGAAAGTATGTGCATTTGTATCTCTAAATCCTGTTAAGTTAAAATAGATTCTCTGTTATCTTGTCAGGGAAGAAGCTGTAAGTATCACATAAACTTGATGATTTTGGAGCAAAGTCTTTGGAATGAGTCTTGCTAGTGTCCTCGCTACCTGCCATTTAAAGCATTTCTTGCCTTACTGTGTTTCATTTAACAGCTTAACCTTGAGGTGCATGTTACTTGAGTTTTTGATATTCAAGAGGACTTCTTATTGTTAATGTGTAATTTCATTAAGTATTAGTTATACTAATTGTTTTTCTAAGAACAGAAATTTTAAGTCCAAACAAGAGAAACACTGTAGGCTTCAGATATACTAATTCTACTAATTAATAGTAATAAATTACTTTGAATAGAGTTTCTAGAATAGTGGGATCCTTTGAGAAAAACAGCTTTAAAAATTACCAGGTAGAAACATGATGTTAGAGACATGAAATTCATCTTTAGAACCCTTGGATTGTCAGGGTGTTTGGAAGGCATCTATCCATCCTGATATTAATCTGTGCTTGTACAAACTCATTTGTCCTTTCTCTCGTAAGTACCATCTTGGACATGGTGACTAACAGTCTGTCATGGTTATAGATGCCTGGGAAGGGTGTTTTAGAAAAGGTGATAAATGCAGTAGTGTAGACGGCAGAGTGTGACAAAAGTCAGTAGGCTAAGGATGGAGATAGCGTCTATCTGTTATGACTGTTCAGTATTTGCTCTGTCCCTTTCTATCTTTAGCCTCAGTCTGTGCATCCTTAACCTTTTCTTTTATCAGGTAGTGTGGCCGTGAGGCGAGTCACTAATCATGCTCGTTAGAGTATGAGGTTTATTACTTTTTGATTAACCTTTTTCTATGTGCCCTTGTGGCAGTTAGGAAAATAACTCCAAATGATCTAAGGAACTGGAGGACCGGAGCTTACTGTGTACTAGTGATATGCAGAAGCACTGGATTTTATCTGCATTTGGAAGCTCTTCTGAGTTTGAGGCAAAGAAAATACTGTTATTCTTGATGTTAGATCACTTTACAATGCACCTCAGCTTTCATCCCTTGAGAAATTGTGTCTGTAATTGAAAGAGCCATCGTCTCATTTCACTTATCTAAAGCAATCTCAGTCTTCATTCTTATAATTATTGGAAGAGCCCAGCAGCAAAAATCTGATTAGTGATTTCCTAATGCTACTGGAAAACAACATTTCTAGAATAATATTCTGTACTGAGTCAATGATACAAGTCAAGATTAGTGAGAAAACAGATTAGAAAATGTCTAAAGAAATTTATCACAATATTTTTCTTTGTCACAGCAACATGATAGATATCATAATTTTTTTTGGTAACTGAAACATTAAATGAAAATTCTGGAAGTCAGGTCCTCATAGCTGGGTAATATCTTTGCCTTTGTAATGGAAAAATCATGGAATCTTTTGTTACTGGAGTTAAGATAAAGTTTACACATTCTCAGCCCTTGAAGAAATTTAACTGTAATGACATTACAAAGAATTTAAAAAGTACCAGTATTTTTGGAAAGGAAATTCAGTATACTGTTAGGCTTGGAGGTGTTTTTCCCCTCATAGAAATAACCTTGTAATCTGTCATATGGACTGCACATAAAGACCAAGAAAATAAATATTCAGATGAGAAAACATTAACACTTGAGTGTACAATATCTGTATACAGATCTATCATATTGGACAAACTGCTTCTAATTTCACTGATTTCTTTGGTTCACTGCATTTTAATTATGCTTTTGACTGCTGCCTCAGTAAAACCTTCCTGCTTCAACGGATTTTGATAAGCTATGCAGAGTTGATCTGAGCTATTGTAGAGATGTTGAATAGCACGTATGGGCAGCAAATTTCTTCAGTCAATTATTTTTAAAAGAATTACTTGTTTTAGTTTTCATTTTGAACATTATGAAACATTCAGCGATTGGTTATGCAATAGTGTTGCTGGTGGTGTTACTCAAAAGTAGTAGTGTTCTTTTGATTCATTCATAGGTCATTCTAGAGGAAGAAAGTTGCTCAAGTTCTGTGGGGAACCTCATTTTAATTTTAAAGAACTGCCAGAAAAGCTTCTTACGGGATCTGTTATAATATCTCTATAGCTCTTCACCTATGAAACAGCATGTATTGAGCTAGGTCATCTGTTTATTTCAAGTTTATTCGTAAATGATCTAATAAATTTGAAAGCATGGAGGACTGGTTGCAAACTGCTTAGTTTCCTTTCTGTTTAAATACCCTTATGCTAATGGCTGTGCGCCTTATTAATACTCATGGATTACAATATGGGACGTATAAAATAATGTAATAGTGTGTTCTGTGAATGTGCGTAATAAAAAACAGATTAGAATTAAGGCTATTGTGAGTCACTGACTTATCAGCTCTGTACTTAATATCTTATCTAAATCCCTGTCCATTGCTATTAATATAGTTTGCGTATTGTAGTGAAGTCGAGCATAACAGATCTGAACCACTTGGAAGAGTAACAAAGACAGAATGTATGATTTTTGTTCATAATTGCAAAATATATTATTCTGATGTATATGTGCTCCATCAGCCCTTGTTTTTCTCTGTATGTCAAAGGAAAAAATATCTTTTTGGATTAATCCTTTTTCTACAAAAATATTTAGAGGGTGTACTGTAATTTTATATTAATTGTTGGTTGCTTCCATAAACAAACTACAGATGTAAAACAAGCAGATTTCTGAGGGGTATGGAGCATATTTAATAGGAAAACAAAGACAAAACAAAAAAAGTTCACCCTAGAGCTTAAAATGAGATCAAAATTGCGTAGTGTTAATACATTCTGGTAGCTGTGTCAATGTATAGGTAATTTTACTGTCCTGTTCTTTTGGGGCGCCAAGGGATTTTTTCTCTGCTCCTGTTTCCATGGCAATTAGAATTAGATTAGTTTAGGTTCACAGTGGGTAAATGAGAGAGATTAAGCTATGATGCAGTGTTTGTGAGTTTGGAACATACTAAGTCTCTTTAGAAAATAGCTCAAAACTGTGCTTAAGTTGTTGCTTTTTCGGTTACTGTTGACTTGCTTGTATTTATCTTGCAGTGTACAGATCTTTTGCTTGTGGTTAGGCAGTCTGGTGGTACTTGTGCTCTTTTTGTTCATAGTGATGTAGTCTTTAAACAAGAGAACGGTCCCTGTATTCTAGTGATAGCTGCATGTTGAAGAGTCAGTTTGCATATCTGCAAATAAATAGCTATATGAACTGTTTTAAAAATTCTTTAGCCTATGACTGATTTTTGCAGTATTTTGAATGTGGTGGAATGGTACGATTTTTATCAGCACTCACCATTTAGGATGACTTTTTTGAAAGACCGTTCCAAAATCATGCCACTGTTCTGTGTTTGTCCATGCAGTTTTTGTGTGTGTGTATGCATACAGAAATATATAATTTTTTTTTTTCTTCTGATACTTGTTAATACATTCCAGTACCCTCAACCCAAGAGATTTTTATCCTCACTATTTTTCCAGGAATTGGGATGGAGAATTATGTTACTGGTAGATTATTCTAGTCCCCTTTTAGCTAATTCCCATGCTGTCACAGTTCTTTTTCCTATAGCTTGTATTTCACTTACCATCATTTTGCACTAATGGATTGCAGAGAGAATCATAGAATCATTTGGATTCGAAAAGACCTTTAAGATCATCAAGTCCAACCGTTAATGCAGGTAGATGCTGCAAGGAGTATTATTATAAGAATTCATACTCTGGTACTAATGTGTCACACATTTGTAGTCTCTGAGTGTATGATATTTGTGACATTGCTCCCGTAATATTTAATACTTGTATTTTGTTAAATAATGCCTGCTACAAGGGCTACTATAGATTTCACAGAAACATCATCCTTGAAGATATTTCAGGTGTTGATTTAGTCTCTCTGTGTGAGGTACACCTAAACCCAAAGGTAGTTGAGGATATCAATACTTTTTAGTTTTTCAGGTACAATTGAACTTCACCTTTCCAGGAACATTTGAGTTGACAAAATTAAACCTTGCAGCAGTCTGTACTCCTGTAGAGGGGAGAGGGGAACCTTGGGAAGCGTTAGTGGTTTCAGGCTCTTTTGAAGAGAAGCAGTTGCTGTAGCGCTTTGCTGACAGAAAGCTCTAGATGATACTACTGCTGGAAGTGTTGGTATTTACCTCCTTAGGTATAGTAAACTAGGTAGCCTGCTTACTGCTCTGCCCTCTCCATTCAGCTGCCTTGCGCATCTGCCTGTTTGTGCTATGCCTGGTTCTGCCTGGCCCACCTTGATGGATGTTTGTCTAACGTGTTGTTAACAAATTCTGGTGATGGGACTTCTATAACCTACCCCTTCTACCAATGTTGAAGTGTCTTGAGCATTAGAAAGTTTTTCTTAGTGTCCAACCTGAATCTCCGTTAGTGCAAATGTAAATCAATTATTTCTCATTCAGCCCTTAATGTACTTGAACAATTGATCAATCTCTCCTTTGTAACAATCTTGTTTATTTTTGAAACTGCTGTTATGTTCCATCTCAGTCTTCTCTCCTATAAAACCAACTTGCTTCAACCTCTCCTCATAGGCATACTATTTCAAAAGATGCATTCAAATCAAAAGTGTCTGGAGAATGACAACAAAATGGGAATTTGAAGTGGAGACCTTTATTTTGCATAAGACATCCCTGTCAAAACTTTATTTTAACCTTAAGACCTCCTAAGCAAGGCTTCTCATTTTCCAGAGCAAATAAACAGAAAATTGAAAAATTCTAGCATGCATTAGAAAAACATTAGAAAATAATGATACAGAAACTCACAGTGACATACAATGTTGTTTGTTTATTCCACTTTGAGTACAGCAGATTAAATACAATATCAAAATGTAAACATACCCTTGGACTTGCTGAAGAATTACAGTACTGACAGTTGATCTCCTTAATGCTTGGGAGAAAAGGAGAAAATGAAATCTGAGTTCCAGAAAGCTGCAAGTCCTGAAATTATGAAGAGGAGTGATTTATGGTTTCTTAACTGCATCTCAACTCCTGTTATTAAGAATAATTAAAGGTGACTGACAGCTGTATATATTGTTCCTCATTTGTAAAAGTATTCCTTTCTTTGACACCTGTTTTGTTACCTTTTGTCTTACTATTCTGCATACCGGCTTGACAAATCTGCTGTTACAAAATAGCAAAAAAGCCTTTCTTAAGAAAGCATGACAAGTAATATGTTTTGCAACCCACTTTTTTAATCTAGATTGAGATGAAAATGGAAGATTTTTTGGTAATTGTGCCAATTTAATGTTCTTCTTAATACTAGGCTCTTTACAGCAGCACATTGAGGGACAAGAGGCAATGGGTGTAAATTGAAACAAGAGAGTTTTGAAAATAGCAAAAAAGCCTTTCTTAAGAAAGCATGACAAGTAATATGTTTTGCAACCCACTTTTTTAATCTAGATTGAGATGAAAATGGAAGATTTTTTGGTAATTGTGCCAATTTAATGTTCTTCTTAATACTAGGCTCTTTACAGCAGCACATTGAGGGACAAGAGGCAATGGGTGTAAATTGAAACAAGAGAGTTTTGGACTGGGTCGGGGGGGGGGAAGGGGGGGAATTCTCCATGGGGACAGTGACAGTGTTGGTAGGTCTTGGAGGACATGTGTAGATAGGTTTTATAGTTTCTAGGTTATCTAGATACATTCACAACATACATTTTTGAAAGCATATACATACACATCTGTGAACATGTAAATTTAGCTCTTATGGCCATTAAATTTTTCTGATACTTCTATGATCATAAGTCTATTGGTGATCATAATCATACAATGTGTAATCGAAATTTCTCTTCTGTTTTTCATTTAGTGTCGCCAAAGTTCTTGTATATAATCATGTTAATTTTTCATATCACAACTCTCAAAATAGTTTTCTAACCTTTCATTTTAAAAGATTCATTAAATCTGTTTACAAAATTATGTATGGATATTTGTATTGTTAGAAACATGATTAGATTGCCCCAAACTTTTTATTTATGCCCAATGCAATACCACACAGAATTTTGGCTTAGTGTTTTAAAAAAACATTCTGATTGTTTATGGGTAAAGCTTTTTTTTTTAATGAGCATTTTGAACTGAAATCACACCAAAAATACTATGTTGCTGGATTGTATGGGAAACATGGAGTCCAAGGGAAACCATGGTCAAATGCTATGCGGTGTGGAACAAGCCAGTTGAGATCAACCAGTTCAGGGACAAACCTCCTTCTTGTGGTTCCAAAGAGATTACAAAATTAGCAAGTACTTCAAGGGCCCGGTTTATTCTGTGAGGCTGAAAGATTTAATTAAGGTGCTCGTGTCTATTAGATTTAGTTGGGATGCAGTTGAATAGAGAGTTGTAATACTTCTCTTGCATGCACTTTGCTGTTTTAAGTTGACTTCTTATGGCCGACTGCCATCCTTCTCTTTTCAGACAAAAGGTGTCTGATACAAGGGAGATCATGGCTCTCTTGCAGGCACTTTCACCTTCGTGGGCTGTAGATACTTTGAAATACCACCAAGTGGTATATAATAGGTAGATACAAAAATAATGAAGTAATTCTGAAATAACATACTGGAAGTCCAAAATATATTCAGAAATCAGAATTCAAAGGACATTTAAAAAACCCAAACCAAAACAACCAACCAAGAGTCTGCACCCTAATTTAAAAAAAGATTAGATGTCAAAATCACAATGCTTTCCAAAAGCTGGAATTTCACCAGGAAGGTGGTATATCTTTCAGTCTTGGCTCTGAGCCACACAGGTAGTATCTAGAACCCTTGCACAACTTTGGTCATCCTTAGACCTTGTGTTATATGACTATTTGATTAACAACTAAATAAAAATGATGAGACCTGAGTAATGAGAACTATGCATCTTCTCTCACTTTCTTTTGATTTTAGTACACAGCAAGTGGTGCCATATAACTTACCTACAGGTAGAGGTAAATCACTTGAAATTGACTTTATCTGAAACTGATCACGCTCCATAAAGGTGTGATAACTCATAGTGTTCAATAACACTACTTGATCACTGCAGTACGGTGTAGCTGTTGCATACCGTGGTTCCAAAGACTACTGCCATCTCTTCACCATCTCTTCAGTTTCTTTGTTGATTCTAGTCTCAAGTCTTGAAATCTGGTCATTCATAGTCAGGTAGCAGCATGAGTGTTGTCTGCTCCATTAGTTTGGACTGCATGGTTAGTGTTTAAATAGAGGTAAGCTGAACGTGATGGGTACATGTGTATCCAAAGTTATTCACCCTCTGAGATTCCAAAGAACCACTCGCTGGGCACCTGTATGTGTCAGGTTTTCACTTCAGACTTAACTGTCAAAGGAGAGATGTTTTCTCAAAAAGCCATAGAGTTTCAGGAATATACTGCCCTCTACTGTTTCTTCTATGTAAGTGAGCCTTGAATTTCCTCGGCGTGGAGGAGAGATGGCCTGAACTGGTGCTGAAGGGCAGGTATATATACCTTTCTTTGCGGGTTGGGTTATATGAGCACCTGAGCTCAGCCATTACCATATTTCATAGTTCAAAGAAGGAGGAGAGTTTTTAAGAGAGTCCTTTGACTCCTTTCTTTCTGCTTGTCTGAACAGATGGAGTTTCAATAGTCTTCTCAGCTGTTGTATTTTCTCTATCCTGTAATAAGACCCTTGTGACTTTGGAAACTCATTTAAGCCCTATTTATGTAGTTGTGCCTTTTTTTACTTTAGTATATTACTACCTCGTCTTTTCTAAGGCACTTGGAATAACTTGCATTTGCTAGTGGTACGAGGCCATCTATTACACTGCAAAATAAAGGGTTTGATGTTGCTTTATCAATTATACCTAGCCTGTTAATATATTACAGGTGATTTAAAGAGACAAGAGCTTCCATTTTATTTTTAATTTCAGTTATTACTAGAGCTCATTCATACAGCTGGGATTGGCTTCCCTCCCCACCCCCTGCAGGAATACTCCATGCATTTAGTAGGACAATTAAGCTCTCTAAATTACATGTTGTAATGTTTCTCCTTTCTTCTAAAATTAGTTTATTTCAATATAGAATCATAGAATCATTGAGGTTGGAAAAG
>NW_008795371.1:642524-655480 GCF_000699145.1 Aptenodytes forsteri | reverse complement strand
GCACCTCCCCTGGTAGGCTCCCTTACCAGCTGTGTCAGGAAGTTGTCTTCCACACACTCCAGGAACCTCCTAGACTGCTTCCTCTCTGCCGTGTTGTATTTCCAGCAGACATCCGGGAAGTTGAAGTAATAGATATATATTATAATAATATAATTGAATTGTCATGTGTTTGAATTGACGTGCAGCATATTGTCATATGTTTTGATTGGAAGGAAATGCAGATACATAGGATGTGCTATGCTATTTCTGTTTATTCAGATAACATAGGAACTAAGGATAGCCACTATTTGCATTATTTACTATCTGGAAGAAGGGATAGCCACTATTTGCATTATTTACTATCTTGGAAGAAGGCTAAGAAGGAGTTTCTGCAATTAATGGGAACAACTTGTATGCTTATTTTAACGGTAACTGAATCCACTGACTGGAGAATTTGTCATGTTTACAAGCTGAAAAAGTGAGGAAACCTTTAATTTGCAGAAAAGGAGCAGATGACTTGACATATGGTATATCAGCCTGATTAAGAAAGCAGGAATAAGAATAGACAATAAAACTTGGAGTTTCCTGTAACTCATATGCTCTATATTAGACTAGAAAAGCATTGCAAGATCCCAAGTTGTACTGAGAAAAAGAGAGATAATTTGTTTTATTAAGCAAATCATTACTTAAAAATCAGTAATTTTACATTTATAGAAATGTCTTTACCTTGATAGTGTTTCACTATATTCAATGTGGTTTTAATTAAATTAATATTTATATAAATACATGTTTTATGTAGTTCAGAAAAGAAGTTTAAAGGAAGCATACTAGAGAGCGTATTATGTACAACAACCATTTTGGAGGTGAAGACTTGGAAAGCAGATGGTTTAAGATATATTGACAGACTGCATCATCTGATCTGTCCCATATTCAAAATCAGAGCCCTCTAAATTTCTAGAGACCTACCTGAGTGTGGAGGATTGAAAATGCTGGAAAAGACACCATCAAGGGCTTTTTAAAAAAATCCTTTGTTTGCAGTCCCTGTACTGGAAAGTAATTTTACCTTCTGTTTTTGTCCTGCCTCAGTATGTGCCTATTAAAGTAAATGCATCTTTTTCATGCATGAGCACAACTTGCATTAATGATAATGGAGCTTTCATATGCATGTTGAAAGTTGTTCATACCTAATGTTACTGCATTTCTAGTGCTGCAGAAGTCAAAACTGATGTATTCTGTTTATTTTTTGCTCTGTGAATCAGCACTGTTGTTATAGTCAGCAGGTACATACACCTGTAGGAATTCTGCTCAAGGAAGCTGGCAAATCTATGGTTTTTTAAACACATTTTTAGTAGCTTTGATTTATTTTGATTATTATGTGATGGGGGGTTCGCTGTAATTCAGCAGATAGAAGTTAGGTCCAAGATACTAGATAAATGTGCTGTACAGGCTCTGAAATCAAACCATGTTGCTAAAGTTAAGTGGGCAAGTTGTTAAAATCATCAAACTCCAATTTATTTTCAATTTAAGAAAGAAAAAACCTGTGCACAGCATACATATGATGTAGTGATTTCTGAAAAACATTAGAAGACCTATAGATTGTAATGTTGAGCTATAGGTATTTAGGAAATGATGGTGTGTTAATTAATGGTGTAAAAATAACTCACTTATCTTGTGCCTATGTTTCTTGGCCCTTAACCTTGTGAAACCAAGTATGTGTTTTACATGCTGCTTCCACTGAAGTAAGCATTGGATATTCTGAGCGACTATTGTAAGGTCTTTTGGGTCTGTAAGTGGCATACTACTTTTCAAATAATTCCTACTTTTGTATATAAACCAAGTATAGTTCTATTTACTTTATTCAATATTGGCATTGTATTTATAAGAAGTAAAAACTGAAGAGGAAAACAAAATGTTAAGGGTGGTTTGTTTGGTTTTTTTATTTTTAAATTAATGGTCTTCTGCAAGACCGAGAGAAATCTTCTTTAGATTTCTATTTTGATAGAGTCATTTGGTGTATTCTAACAAATGTTGGTATGTGATGTTCTCTGTGTGCTTTTTTCCCAATTATATAGTTGTGTGTACTGTGGTCTAAAGTGTTGAAGGTGCTTGGCACTGGAAATAACTACATCTCAAAGCAAAATAAGCTTTTGGGTAACTACAGTGATATTGGGGAATAATGAGGTTTGGCAAATTACATTACAGCACTGTTGAGGTGGACTCTTGTAATGACAGTATTAAAGACACAGGTGGAACACAGAGTTTTAGTGTCTATCATCAGTGCATATTAAGAGTTTATCAACTGACCTGACTGTGCTTGACCTTTTGCACGGTGAGCCAGTAGGGTGAGTGCCAGGAAGCTCTCTCTTTCCAAACAAAAACACATGTACCTCTTTCATCTTGCAAAGCTTCTGTAAAGGTCAAACACAGTTGTAGTTCAGCTGAACAAAAAGGATCATCTCCTTTCTCCACCTTCAGGGACTCATAATGCCACAGATATGTCAGACAGGAGGGGGAGAGGTTTAACAGGGACGTAGCACAGTAAAGGAAAGTAAGGATTTGCTACTCATAGGTAACGCACTAGAATATCTTGACTCTGAACGTATGACTTGGTGACTGAGAAATACTGGCTTATGTATGAGTATTTTATGTATCAATACGTAATCTGTTTTGGAAGGCAATTTCTTATTTTTCCTAAAGGGTTTTCTTTAATAACTTCACAATTTCAGCCATCCCATTTATTTAATTGAGAGCATGTTGCTGTCTAGCCTGCAGTCAAAATAGCTAACTCTGTCATTTTACCTTCTTGAGTGCAGTTTCACATTACAGGACACTCAGCCTAGAGACAGTTATCATACAGCAATAATAAGCTAATGCAGCTGTGTGAGCAAATTTAATTAACTGCAAAAATGGAATTCTCAGCTTTTCCCTGGCTTGGCCAACATCCAGAAGTATGTAGCTGGTATGTAGCTTTTATGCTGTAGGAAATGCTGTAGAATACAAACTATGCACATTTGCATGCAGGGATTATCTGCATAGTTTTTGGTATCCATAACCTGATTTTGGTTCATTTTTTACTGTGCGTTTATGGCTTCCCATCTGTTGCATTTGTACTTGGCTTAAAAACTAACATTGAGGTTTTACTATGAAACCTCATTTGAGGTTTTTTTCATGGCATAGCTGCTAAAGAAAATATCAAAAGGTGCATTTTCCGACATGCTTTCTTCCTGAATAATGTTTTCAACAACTGCAGCAGCTGTGGATATTATAAAGTTGTAAAATATGTTTGAAACATGCTCACAATATGAATGTCCACAGACTATACATAAGAAAGCTTAAACTGGGCACTCCATAACCCAACTTCTCCATATAACCAACAGCTTTTTCTCCCACATTCCCAACAAGCATCAGTAGACAGAATGTTTCCAGCCTGGTTCCCAGTACAGTATACGTTGCTTCTGTAGTGGCTAGATATAGATGCGTTTTTAATTATTATGCTCTACTATTATTATACCTAAAAGATTGCTAGTAAAGCGTGACGTAGTGGGAATGGTGACTTTCTGGCATTTGAATTTCAACAAACCTTGAATATAATTTTGTGGAAAAGGGTATTCATTAGCTTCTGGGCTTCCTCCCTTTTGAATATCAAAGGTCTGTAGAGAGCAGTAACAATATTAGAGCTTATTCTAAGCATTCACAGGAGGATTTCATAATGATTGTATTAGGCTAGCTAAGTATATGAGTTACTGTTAGACAAATTCTTTATACAAGCTGAGGTGAAAAAATGACACTGCAGACTCATGAAATAAATACATCATCCGTTCTTTTCTCTGCAATTTATTTGTATTCTAGTTTACTATTTTTTTAAATTAAATGTTCTAATGAAAAGGTTCCTCCTTGTCCTTTTTTTTTTTTCCACCCCAGGGTCAATACCCCTCACCCCATTGCTCCAATTTCTCTATTTTCCGCTCTCTATTTTTAACTGTATGTAAAGCTTATGGTGTCTCAACTGTAACTTGCATGTTATTTTAAAGTACCTAAGATCAGCTTAGGTGTATCGAGGTCTGATTTCCACTTGCTTTTGGCTTGTAGTGGAGGGGGTAATGTATATGTGTTAATTATAGGTTTTAATTGAATGTATGTGGGCTTTTCCAAGCATAAGCTCAAGTAGTGTGGTTCTTTGGGTGGCTGGGTGGAACAAAACAAAAAACCCCTTTTGCTAATTTAGCCAGATACCCTGGCTGATTTTGTGATTGTCCTATCTTTACTCCCCTTCTTGAGAGGTAATTTTTGATGATGCTAAGAAACCACAAGAAAATTTACCCTAAACATTTATTCTCCTTTAGTGCTGATAACATTTGGGACTTGGAGAGAAGATGTTTGAAAACCTATTGTGATCTGATCAGAACTAATTGGATCTGGCAGCTGGATTGAAATTTGTTTTAAAAACAGCTTAGTAGTACTTTTGTTTATTTTTTATTGAGACTGAAATGAAAACAACATCTCTCTAGCAGTTTGTTTCTAGCACTCTGGAAATACACATCATGACTGTGTGTTAAACTTCATCTTAATACTTAGTATTTTTTAATGACACTGGTATAAACCCCATGTCTCTTTGGTGACTCTGCTCTCTTTATTACAGGTACTGTTGTCAGGATTGATTGGTGTTGTTTCATGGAAGAGGCCCCTTTCACTTGTGGTGAGTAGCAATGTGGCTTTAATCATGTTGTACAGACTTTAGATAAGTGACTAAAGAATTCTGTGGAAGTAACTACCAGTGGTTTTGTCTTTATGTAGAAGCCTAATAGCTGCTGGGGATGATTTTCCAGTGCTGTTATGTATCCTAATATTTATAAACACTTCGTACAAAAATTTTGGGACTTTGAGGTTGTATTACATAAACGATCTAAGTGACAGTAATATTTTTCTTCTATCTGTACTTAAGTCTTGGAGAGCCGTGATATTTATTATGTGTAAAAGAGTGCAGATATCTACTGCCCCTTCCTTGCCATTGTTACAGTTCTACCTTTCTTTTTAAAAGGGATAGTATATGGTTTAGTAATTTAAATGTAAGAACTAATGAAGCATAAATATTTTGATAAATGTGTATGTTTAAAGAACGGCAACAATCATACTGTAGTTGACGGTGTGAAATTAAAAATGGCTGAAAATAGTGAGCATTGCTGCCTAGTAGGTACACTCGATGTTGCGTTATGGCTTGGATTACTAGATATTCATGAAATATGTTATAATTTTCAATAATTTGTTTATTAATATATTTTAAAAATTAATACTGAACTTAGAAAAGTGCTTAGTCTTCACTATTGTTCTAGACAAACAGACTGTTGGTCTGCATTTATCTTTGCATTTAACTTGCCTAAAATTGCACCACAGAGAAATCTTTTTAACCAGTTATCGAGATGGCAAAAAAGCATATTCCAAATTAGTAGCCGTTCTTCTTTGTCTGCAAAACAATTTTCAGCTACATTATTTATTCTGTTGAGAGATTCATGTAGTTACTTAATGATGAAAAGTAATTTATGCTTTCTATATGCATGCTAATGATAGGTGAGATGACTGTGTCAATAAGGATGTATTAGCAGGTAAATATTGCCTTTGAAAAAGTGTGCATATGTAACATAGTAACATATGTAACATTTGTAACATGTTAATACTGAAGATAGTCCCAAGAAAAAAGAATACAATGGAAAGTATGAAATGGGAAGACCTGTATTAATAAGAATAAGCCTAATTAGAACTTCAGGTATATCCTTCAGTATTATGAACTAAAGCAGTAGTGTTAGAGCTTCTGACATATTTTTTTCTTTTTTCTTTCCCTTTCCATAATTCACTTTTCATTGTTATTAAAGAAAGGACAGATTGAGTTTGTATTTATTTACTGGTTTGTGTTTTTACCAACAGATGAACTCTATATGATGTAGAAAGCTGCCTGATGGCAAGATAAATGTGCCCAAAATGAGGTCAAAGGGAAGCAAATTAGTGAAACTAATGAGTGCCCATGAGAAAGGTAGCAGGCAGGTTTCTGGACTAAAACACAAAAAAAGACAGATTTTTATTCACTATAGATGAGGAGGGAGAGCTTTCACATTAGAACATATCAAAGGACTGATATGTCATGAATGAGTAGTCATCAAGTAAAAATATTCAGAAGTTCTCAGTATTTTCCATTTAACTTTTTACAAACAGACAAACAATGAATGTGTATATGAGAATACACGGACAGGATGGGAGCGGTCATTTGGTTGCCCCAGTATTTCTCTGGTTATCTCTTGCTGGGCAGGAGCAGAAAGAGGAGGAGAAAACTATTTTTTTCCTGGTGTTACCAAAAGGGAGCATGGCCCAAAGTGCTGTTTGCTCCATTAGTCCGTCAGTAACGTAGTTCATATTGGAGATTTTGCAGGTTTGCAGTCTTGTTTAGAGTAAGAATGTGTATCTCTCGGTAAAGATTGGACTAAATTTCTGCTCAGTGTTATGACAAATAGCTGGTATACCTACCTGTTTTTATTCCAATATATTTTATTCTACCTTATTGGCTTTGTTAATAATAATTCTCTACCTGGTACCTGGGAATGCTGCCTCTTTGATTGAATAAAACTAAATAGAATTGTAATAGTATTACCTCTTAGAAATACTTCAAAAGAAAAAGTTCTCAATAGTGAAAGAATCATCAAAGTGTATGTTTGGTACCCAAATCTCATTTCATTTTTATTTGTTACACTTTACTGTTCACATATAACAAACTATTAAAACTAAAATAATTCCTCTGAATTGAGTGCTTGTACAACTGTGAAGTCTAACTAAACCTAAGACTTTTCAAAATAGTTGCTCGTAAGCTACTCTAATTGCTGTTTACATCATTGGAATAAACAATATTCATGCATCAGAAATGTTATTCAGGCCTATTAAGACTTGGCTTCTTTGATTCCTGAACACTTGCATATTGTAAATTCAGCCAGGCTTTCAGATATCAATTCATTCAGTGAAATGTAAATAGGCAGTCGTGGTCAGTATCATTCAAGGAAATAAATATAAAAGGGAAGAAATAGTAAATGGTAGCATTAATACTCTCAGAAGAGCTCACCTTCCTAAAATCCACTCTAGGAAATTATTTATTTCCAAGAGTAAGCTTAGTGACGATGAGTTAGATCCTGATTGTTTTTCTTCTGTATTTCTGTATTGGCACTTGGTGGTAGTATACTAATGAGTTGGAGGAATAGGGGACAGGGATGATGTTTTTTGCCTCTGTGTGCGATTAAGCTGTGCGATAGCCAGTGCTAATAATTTTGCAGTGGCTACATAATATCTGTTTTTCCTTGTTGAATTGTAAATACCTTTTAGCAGCTAGAACCTATGTGTGCAGGATGACTATTTGTTCTGAGTAAGCAATTAATCCTGTGTAACTTTACAACCTTATAGCACAAAGTACCATTGACATGCTAATGAGTCATATTTCTTGTGATCTGCTTATACAATACATATGCAAAATACATATGGTCAATAATTACCTTTTAACCTAATTTATAGTATTATAAACAACTATATAATCGATTACAATATACACTTTTTTTTTGCAGTGTGTTACAAAATCTGTCATTGCAAAGAGTGATAACAAAAAGAAAGATAGCTTTATCATTTGAAGCCATGAATAAAGTTTTATAACATTAAACTGTACACCATCTGTGACATTCTGAAAACTGGTGAAACTCTGATAATATTTTAAGATGCCAGTTTCCTGCTTGTTTTGGATTTGTGACTAAAACAGGATTGATAACATACCAGTGTTTTGGCTATTGCTGAGCAGTACTTGCACAATATCAAGGCTTTCTCTTTTTCCCACTCTGCATCACTTGCTTTGGCTTTTTCCTTCCCCTTTCCTTCACTTGTTAAACTATCCTTATCTTGACTCATAAGTTTTTTCACTTTTGCTCTTCCAATTCTCTTCCCATCCTGCTGCAAGGGGAGTGAGTGAGTGGCTGTGTGGTGCTTAGCTGCTGGCCAGGGTCAGCCCCTCACACTACTGATTCTGGTTTGCTCATCGCTGTATTCATACAATTTTTTTCACAGATGCAGAGTCTTGTCTTTGAAAATTTATTATTTTCTGCAGGCAAAAAGAGGAAGTCGAAGAAGCAATAAACACAAATAGTACTTCATTAACCATTAACTTCTGACTGTATCTTACCAGAAATGTGTTATGTGGTATTGGTATAGAAACGAGTGGGTGGTTGCATGGTTTAACACCTTGGAACCAAAGTCAAAACTGAGAATAGTTGTATATTTCCAAGACATTAGCAAGGGTGGTGTTTTGTATTGTACGTTCAGTAGAAGATTTACAAATGTGTACGCACTAAGGAAATTTTACTGTGATGTTAATGTGCAGAAATTTAATTACACATAGTAGCTCTCATGCTGAAGTGTCTTTGCATAGCTTAATTATCTGAAGGATTCACCAGATTTTGTTAGTTTATCTGAATTTTATTGGTCACCACCTAGCCATCAGTTGCTTATGTTGCCAAAATGCTTTATATATACAAGGAATCAGTGTCTGTTATCAAACCAGTATTTACATTTACCAGAGGAGACACCTGTGCAAAGGAGATCTTTAAATTGTTTATGCATTAATTTTGAACAGTATTTTCCATATATTTTGGATGTTTCCTCATTAAGCTTTCTGTATTTTTAATTACAAAATCTCAGAGAATTTGTAGTGCTTTGGGGAAATCTTTCAAGAGTCCCTTATTTGGAAACTAAGCGCTGGCTTTGTCAGTACCACTGCTTAAGGTTAAAATGCTGTGTTAAAATAGGAATTTCTTTCCTCGTGGTTTATGGAAGTGTCTGACAACTGGAGGAGAGCTTGTGCAGCTCCTGTGGTTGAATTACCTTGTACAAAACTAACTGTGCAGTGAGATTATTTTTCTGTTACAGTCTATGGTAATTGCAAATCTATTTGTGCTAAGGAGATTAATTCAGCTGGTGAATTGAGTAGAAAGCTTCTCTGTTGCCATCTGGCATTTGGGTGATCCCAGAAAAATATTTTTACATTTCTAACTGAAAGCTTTTACAATAAACTGATAGATTTAATATTTTTTTCAAGGAACAGAAGTGTATTTTTTAATGTCTGTGAATGTCAGTGAACACAACACAAAAATTATTAATAAGTCATCTTGATTACTCAGAATAGCTATTTAAAAGCATGTCCTATGAAATCTGCATTCCAGATACAGTTCCATGCATCAGTGAACATGCAAATCTGTGCATATACCTTTAGTAACTAGCCTGGGTATAAAGGCTCAAAAATCTGGTCTGTACGTTTGTTTTTCAGGATGTTTTCTTTCTTTTGGCTTAAATGGAAAGGGACACTCTGCTTTCAATGCATTATCCCTTCAAATGAACCATTACTTCGTGCTTTTTTTTTTTTTTTTGGCTAAGCAGATAGGAGTTTCATCATTTAAGAAAAATAAAAGAGGAGTCATCCTAAATAGCAGCAGTTCAACCTGCACGTCAGGCACAAGGATGAACTGCTGTGCAAGGTCTCAGACTGCACCTGTGGTAGGAATCAGTCAAATACTGAGCTGACTTTGTTAGAAAATATTCGTCTTGGGCCAGCTTGGTAGTTTGTTGCAAAATGAGAGATTGTCTTTCTAGAAGTCCTGTGAAAAACTTGAACTATTTGAATACCAGGCTTAAATCAGTTTCTTTTTTCAGTAAAAATCAGTAGAAAAAGATCTATACCTTTTGTAAAAAAGAATTTACTAATAATATTAAATAAATACATCTGTATACACACTTGCCCCACAAGATGCATGGATATGTAAAACTGGTCCAAATATTTTCTCATTGATTATCTCCTATCGCTAGGAGATACCATTGCTGAGTATAGCAGAAACAACCAAACTCCAGGAAACAAATGATACGTAAAATGTATAGAAATAACATGTAAGTAAGTTTCCCATAGTCTTCTCAGTGATATGGGGTGTTGACATGTTCCTGGCCATACTACTTAACCTGAGGTTCTAGAGTAGCTTAAGTGACGAGACATGCATTTTTAAACTCTTGTAAGAGAATTTACAGCTTCCTTTCAGATGAAATCTGATTGAAATTTTTGAATTAAAAAAAAAAGTCTCCCCTCCCCAAGCAGAGATTTGGTTTTGGCAGCTGGAATATATAGATAATCTGTGTAGTGGAGAGGCAATGTTAGCATAAATGGGTCAAGACCGTAAGAAAAACAAGTGAAAAAATATACACCTGGGGAGAATGGCAGAGTTTAAAGGCATCCATCACCTTGTATGTCTTTGTTGGCTTTGACACTTGTGTGATGTTGAGATGAGATGCAGAATATCACTCTGCTTTAACATATCCCTTGATCACTCTGCAGTATCATTTCAGCATGCATATTCTTTGAATTCGTTGATCAAGATGTTCATTAGGAACCCTGCTATTGGACAAACAGTTGTCTTTGAGGCTGAAGCATTAGTTTAAAGGTTAACAAAACACTGGGTAAAAACAACTACATCTTACATACCAGAGTTTTGCAAAGTTTCTGATAAACTGGGATATGGTTCAATGCTGAGTATTGCTTGCTTTCAAAAAGCTTGGAAAGCTGTAATCGCTTCTAGTTGCAAACCAAATCCAATGCTGGTTCACAAAGTAGCTCTTCTAATATAAAGCTGTAAATTTTGCTCAGAGCTGCTGTGGACTGGAGTGTGAACCCAGGCTTTGGAATTGAGAGCAGAGTGTTTTTCTTTGACCTCTTTTCTAGGAGCATGGAAGGAAAATACTCAGATTCAGAGGAGCTGAATGCTAAATCAAGGGGAAGAGAAAGGCAGAGGACTATGACAGGAGGGAGGAATTAAAATATGAGTCTGGCAACACGAGGGAGACTGAGATCAAAAGCTGTGCGAAGAACAGGACCTAGATGAGCAGAGAGGAGTGCTAGTGGACCAAAAGCATGCCAATAAGAAATCACACAATGGAATCTCTGGTTTTTCAGTGTAATTCTTAAATATAGTGTCATAAGAACTGTAACTAATTAATCCTGACTTATAATAGATTTGTATCTTAGGTTTGAATGACTTTGGTGAAGGAAGTGTGAGCTGTAAATAATCTTTTCCTATAGGTGGGACATACAGTTAAGTTTTCTTTGTCTCTTCCCTTCCTCTTCTCCCATTCACTGAGAGCTACTTGTGTAAAGCACTAACATGACTATACTGTTCTCGTAACCAAACTAGATCAACTGTCTCTGCATACTACTGGAGTGTGACTGCAGTTATACCAAAAGTCTGTGAGACAGTATCTAAAAATGAGGTTAATGTATTTATTGATAACCACATTCCAGGTTGCATCAATTTGAAAGCAGATTTAAAATATATTTCTGTTTCTGTCAAAGCTGCTTCTGTTTGTTAGTTATTCCAAGCAGATTCTCAAACAAAGTAGTTAAACCTGAATGTTTTTTTTTTTTGCAGTAAATTCTCTTTCCTTATTAAAAAAAAACAATTTTCCACCAAACCAGGCTAGTGAATATCAGATTTTGGGGCCTTTTCAACCAGTCAGTGACTGTCATTCTTTCATTCCTGCTCCTTCCTTACTTGCTTCCAAGGACGTATGTACCTTTCCTACCCTGGTTCTAGTAACTGTGCCAGTGGTCTGTAGGAGACTTCTTGAGAGAAATACAAGTACTTGTCATTTATGTGGCTACATTCCAGGACCCTATGTAAAATGCATGGCAGAAGCTGTGGACCTCTTTTGTGTCTTCTCGTGGCGAATTTGGGTCGGTAAGTATTCAGATGTTCCAAGGGGAGCATTTTTAATTTACTGAATGCTGTTCTTGGACTGGAGACTTCAGTGAAAAGAGCAGCTGAAGAAGAATAGGAGAGAATAGAAACAGAACTGCAGTTGAACAGGTCTGCTTTAGGCATCCTTAGCCGCATCCTGATTGAGCCATTCCCACAAATTTGGTTGTAGATCTTTCAAATTTTTTTCTTTCCTCGGCTTCTGGCAGCAAAGTTTCAGTAGTAGCAGGACAACCACAATGTTTACTCTTTCTTTTCATAAGGGTATTTTATGCTCTATGTGTAAATTTTCATTTCCAAATACTTGAAGAAATAACCAACTGTATGAGAAACAAATGGGGATTTCTTAGGGTTTTGTTACATAAATTACCTTGGTGAATAACATAACTAGGTAAAAAAATTATAAATATTTTATATAGCTATGCTATATTTAGCGACTAGTTTTGGCTGTACTTGTGCTGGTTTTTGTGATTTGTTTTTCAGTGAAGATTCAAGTGATCAGATCTTACTGGAGCACTTCTCAGAAAGTAGATTTCAAAGATACTTGTAAAAGATGCATATAATTTTAGATGTGCATATGCAGGAATGTGCCCTAGTGATGTTTGTGCAGTTATTCAGAAAATAGAAGTTATCTGATCAGCCACACTTGCACAATCCAGCTTGAACTTTGATATTGGTGATCAGTCTGTGGAAATTAATAGCATGCAGTATTTCATTTACTATGCATTAACACAATGAGATAAATTATATTTTCTCCAAAACTCTTTAATAGTGCAGTTAAGCTTAATTTTATTCTTAGGTTAAAGTGCTACAATCCCTGGATGCCGTTTCTGGCTTTAGCCTTTTCTGATGGCCTTCTGAGGCCTTTTCTGATGCTATGCATGGATCATAAATGGGGAGTTTCTCTTAGGGAGTAACTTTGGGTGGTGTCCTGGTTTTGGCTGGGATAGAGTTAATTTTCTTCCTAGTAGCTGGTACAGTGCTGTGTTTTGGATTTAGTATGAGAACAATATTGATGACACACCGATGTTTTAGCTGTTGCTGAGTAGTGCTTACACTAGCCAAGGACTTTTCCGCTTCCCGTGCTCTACCGACTGAGAAGGCTGGAGGTGCACAAGAAGCTGGGAGGGGGCACAGCCAGGACAGCTGACCCAAACTGGCCAAAGGGACATT
>NW_008795371.1:641664-642449 GCF_000699145.1 Aptenodytes forsteri | reverse complement strand
TTATTATTATTATTACTATTATTATTATTGTTAGGATTTTATTTTATTTCAATTATTAAACTGTTTTTATCTCAACCCACAAGTTTTCTCACTTTTGCTCTCCCGATTCTCTCCCCCATCTCACCGGGGCTGGGGGGGTGTGAGCGAGCAGATATGTGGTGCTCAGTTGCTGACTGAGGTTAAACCACGACAGGTGGCTAGAAAGTAGTCTGTCAAATATTATCAGCTTTCCTATATGAATCCTCTTGATAGATGTCTGTGCCTTAAATCTGAAGCTTTTGAGGGTTTTGTTTTGTTTTCTTTCTAGAGTGGATCTTTTCTGAATCTTTATTAGTTTGGGACACTCTTACTGACTCGTTTCCTCTTACTTAAGCTGTTGGTCTTGCATTTCTCCAGTCTTCCTCTCTATTACCAAGTGTAAGTGTTGTGCTTTAGTGCAACTTTTGGTTGCCAAAAAGAGCTTTTACATGTGTGCACACATGTTTGTGTGAAGTGGGGAAGTCAGAGGTTGGCTGGAATTTCCACCTGTGTCCCCTGCCCTGAGAGATGTTTTCCCAGTGTATGAACTGCTGCTTTAGACTATGAATTAATGCCTCTGGTTGGATTGAGTAGGGGATCTGGAAAGTGTGATCTTCAAAGTTTGCAATTAGAGTGCGTGTAAACTGATCATGTTCATGTCCCAAATTGCTTTTTGCATGTAGATTAAAAAGATTTACCTTTTTAACAGTGTGCTGTCTCACCTATTGCTGTCTCTTTTTTTTTTTTTTTCCCCCAAAACCCCCACT
>NW_008795371.1:623721-641649 GCF_000699145.1 Aptenodytes forsteri | reverse complement strand
TTTTTTTCCCCCTAAGACTGCCAATTCCCTTCTTTCTTCTCTAGTATATGGAAACAACTGAATGAAAAACCTACCCCCACTGCCAGTTTATTAGAATATACCTGACAGAAGAGGAAGAAGGAAAAAATGATGAAGGACCCAGTAAAGCTGTGAACTGGGAGAGAAAGAAACAACACTTGAGATGAAAACAGAGGAAGTGAATCAAAGAAATCTTTATAAAGGGGGAGAAAAGGCGTCACAGAGTGAAGCATCTATTTAGAATGAACATTCTATGTCCCCTTTTACAGCTTAACGCTTCTTACAGCTTTTTCTTGCCTGGGTCAGTCTGTCTGCATCTCTCTGCTACCCTTTCTACGAAGCCTGCCTCCTGTTCCTGGGCCCAGCTGCCACCAGCTGTCACCCATGTCAGAATCTAGACTCCTCTGTTGAGCATCCATCTGCTAATTAGTTATCCCCAGTGGCAAAATTTTAAAAGATCACAAGCACCTTTTCCTGAAGAGCAGACAAAGCCTGCTGGGGTGTAACACTTGCCCCTTCCTAAACAACCACGTCTTAATTACCCTTAAACAGATCCTTCCACTCCCCATCTGCTCCCATTGCATCGTGTTGCCATGGCAGCAGTTAATGCTAGCACAGTACCATGCAATAGGAAGCTGTCACAGTTCCAGTATCACTGCTGCTTACAATGAAGTGTATGCTATGGGTGCTACCTTTGCCTCTCTTCAGTCCATCAGTAATTCCCCTGTTCTCACACGCTTTCTAAATATATCTGCTAATGGTTCTTCCATCTCATTTGCTGCTCCTTTTAGAAATGCAGGCTGCATCCCATCTGGTCCCGGAGTTTTTGGCAGCCTGTGCACAGTCTAATTTCTTCAACTCTTTCTTGATGTGAGTCTGGTTTCCTTCAGCATTTCTTCTTCCTCCTTGGAATTAATCTTGGTTTCTGACATCTGCCTCACTTCCTTTCTAAGCACTGAGGATAATAAATTATTTTTGTTTAGGGATGTCTCTATCTGTCTTTCAGTAAAATACTACGTTCATTCTTTAGAAGTCTGCAGTCATCTTTATTGTTCACTTTTTGTTTATATGTTGGAAATGTCGCATTATTTACCTTTGCTTCCGTAAGTAACTTTCCTTTCAGTCTTGAGTAATTTTTTCATGTTATGGATATTTAAGTCCCTTTCCTGTTCTTAATTTTATCATGTGTAGCTTCTGACCATAAAGCCATAAGGAATGAAAGAATTAACTACCCATAAATCCTGAGAGTTGGTTATAACTTTATATTTTAGGCACTACTATGGTTAAATGCATTTCACAAGATGAATAAGAAATGTTTGTTTTGGGGTATTTCAAAGACTAGATACAAGTATAGAAATGTTAAAAGGCTAAAAAATTAGTCACTCATTTTACAAAAATATACCTTCATAGAAAGGAACAGATCTAATTGTTAATGTGTATTTGGTAAAACATTTGAGATGTGCAGGAAAAGCACATTGTTTACTTTCTTGAGTGTAGTTCATGAAAGTGCAGGCAGACGTGTCAAGTGGAGAAAACATCTGAGGGAAAGCAAGCCCCAAATTCTCAAAGTAAAGTGAACATTAAATATAAGATACCTTAAATTTATTATTACTCCTGGTATTATGGCAAGTAAAACCCTGTACTTGCATTTTTGACATATGAATGATAGTGACTAAAAAAAGGATTTTACCACAAGAACAAACCTATTCACATCATAGAGAAAAGGTGTTTGTGAGAGTTAGTAGGAAATCTGAAATGTTTGAGGGACTCAGAAGGAGAAAACATGTTAAAACCTGTTGAGGGAGAGGTTAGTGGGGGTTTTGGTGTGTTCTGTTTGTTTATTTTTTCTAAACAAGTAAGATTAATAATTTGATGCTGAGTATTCAAAAAGAAAGTTGTTTCAATTCCAGCAGTTTCATTAACAGCTGTAGAGGTTTCTGAAAATAGTAAAAAGTAGTAAGACAAGTCATTGCACTTTATCAGAAATTATGTGGAGATGATGGAGAGATAAATGACGATATTTTTAGTTTTCAGAATACAAAAAAGAAATATCATTACTTTGGGCCCTGATAGTTGGTGTAGTCTCAAGAATTTTGGAAGCACTGAAGGGTTTCTAAAGTCAAAAGAAGCCAGATATGAGCTCTGAGAGTAAAGGAGTCAATATATTTTAAAATTGTAAATACATATATTGAACAAAATATGTGCAAAACCAACAACTGCTACTAATTTTTCACATTTCTACTAGTTTTGGCATCTCTACCTTGTAGAGTACCAGTACGAAAATGATTACACACAGTGTAATGTAGCAGTAGATTGATAATAGAAGCAAAAGCTATTTTGGTATCTGTGATTCATTTCCTACTGAATTCCTACAGCTACTAGATTCAGATTTCCACTGAACTCAACTGATCCCTGTTTATTTACAGTGTATAAAGCATAATCATTGCAGAAGATTTTTAAACTCATGACTTAAAATGACTTAGCAGACTTACCTGGATCCCAGATTGAGACAAATTATGTTTATGGTTCAACATTTTAGTTGCTCATATATTGCAATATTTAGTTGCTTAGTGTTGCAAAATCTTTGGGTAGAAAAGCTGCACAAATCTATAATAACACAAGCAGAAATAGACCGCACTCAGTTGGATGCTATGCTTTCTATTTCTACACCATAAAATAATATGGTTTTAGAGGTGAAACTATATAGTTTGTCTCTAGATATGTAGTTAAACACTGTTCAGAACAGAAAGAAGTTTTTCTGCATTTTGTCATATTTTATATTTTTCATTCAAAAGGATCTGTTTAATCTCTTCATCGTTGTCATAATACAGTTTCATATTAGGAAAGGAAAAGACTGATATCTATAAACAATACAGGTGTATATAATATAGGTGTATATAATATAGGTGAATAGTATTCAAAAGTAGAAGTGCAAAAGCATTTTAATACTTTTTAAAATATGGGATCTAACATAGTGTTAGATAGAACCAGGCAGTGATTGGTTTTCTACCATATAGTAGATTTTATATAGCCATGAGCAGCAGTAATAATTTATCCATATCTATGTTGTAAGATGCTTAATTCTAAATTGTATGTATCTATTTTGTGCTCAGGAAAAGAGACGGTACATCCTGACATCCAAAGAAACATAGTAAACAACAATTTTTAATTTAGCTTCTCCTAAATGTGTTTGCTTTCAAATGTTTTATGGTTACATATAAATTTTCTACTAAATACATGACTTTTATTCACCAGAAGTAAAGAATCTTATCTCTTCGGGGGGTGGGGCTAAACAGGCTCTGCAAACTCTATGAAAGAAACAAAAAACCAACCACCACCCCAAAAAAAAGTTCTCGTCTTCTGAACTGGCCAGACTTTAAGCTTGCCATAGTCGTGCTCTTCAGGGCAGTGCTGTATGTGATCAAACAGAGCCACCTCCAAAAAGGGAAGGAGAAGGACGTCAAAGACAGTAAGCAATGAAAATTGTCCTCTCAGAGTATTCCAGAGCCTTGAACTCTCTGTGTGCGTGTGGCAGCGCAACACAAATTGACTGCTGCCTCTGAGATGCTGCCATAGTGGCTTTATTCTACAGAGGCCCATGAAGATACTAAATCCTTTAAGCTCCTGTAATTTCTGTTCCCAGTATGGCAGGGGCATGGATATGGGCAGCACAGTCAGAAGGTCGGAAGCAGTCTTTTAGCTGTTTTTAACCTGTGGTTTTACAGGTGTTCTCTCTTTGCCGATTTCCATAGCATTACGTTGATTTCCATAGCATTACAGTATTGAAAGCTGATTAAGAGAAAAAGCAACTGAGTCTTTTGACTTATTTTGATCTCTCTTCAGCTGCTATGTTTGGTCATCAGCCTGGCTTCTTTATTAATACTATTATCATGTTTGGTCTCCTTGAAGAGCAATGTAATTAAAAAGTTGATTTGTTGATGCATTTTTATTTCCATTTGAGTTGAAGATGGATTAGATCTCGTTTCTTTTAACTTGTCATTTTTAATGAAAAAATCAGCCCTTCGGAGCAATTCAGTGGCTTTATCCTGTTTGAGGAGACCTGCAGTTTAGGGTAGTACAAGTGACCACAGCATATACATGTTTTTGAGTGTACTTCTATATACAAAGATAAACGTATCATGAAGTTACCAATCTCTCTTTCTCTCTGTTGTTTTGCCATATGATTTCCAAAAAAAGCTTTATTGTAATATCCACTACTAAAATTTTTAAAAGCTATACTGTATCTGCTTGTTTTGCATTCATATTATAATGTCTATAGTCGTATCAGCATTTTATGTATGTAGGGATTTGCTTTTTAATACAAATTAGTGACAACTATCAGGAATTGGTAGGAAAACGTTCATGCTTTCTGACCTAGTACTAGAAAAGTTGGAAATACAGGATAGTATATGTTAATCTGCTGTATGCATAAGAACCACGGTAGAGAATCAGTATTTGCATTTGATTGGAAAAACAACACATTTGCTTCTTGTTAATGGAGCTTTATTTGCAATAGGAAAACATATACTGTTTTTTTTCCGGTACTTTTTCAGACAGTACCTTTTAAATTTAATCCTTCAAATTTCAGAGAAAACAGCAAAAACCTGACTACTTTTTGCAAGAATGGTCCTTGCATGTAAAAGTGGATACAACAATAAAAAGGACCTATATGGAATGGCTCAAGACATTGTATACTTTCTCTAATACTAAAGTGGCAAAAGAATTAGAGATACATAATATAGGCAGTCTGTCTGCCCTCCCCCTTTTGTTGTTCCCCTTACCCTGATAAATTTTCACTTGTATATGGACAGAATGGAGGAGCAGAAACTTAACTTATGCACAGAGCTAAAGAAATGTATATGCACATTCACACAGATGCGCAAACACGTCTGCAGCGCAGTATATGATAGGGATTGTGCGGGAGGGGAAGGGAGGTGTGTGAACTCTTGTTGATAGGGCTCAGTGAGCAGCTATGGGGTATTGTTGCCAGTAGGAAACAGCCTTGTGTAATCAACATTATAGCCAGTCCCCTCCATTAGGGTTTGTAGAGCAAAACATGTTGGTTAGAGCTTACCTTGGGAAGGTGAGAAAACCCCCTGTGTTGGACAGGCCACTCCTGGAGTCTAGAGAGTTGGAGTGGTCCTAGTGTCACAGTGGAGAAATGAGAAATCATTCTGCACACACTGCTGAGTCATGTAGGAAAGGAAGCCTGGGAGGGAGAGCTGGCAATTTGATGCTGCGCTGCGGCTCTTAGTCAGCGTAGACCGTCCCTCTGCTGATCAGGTCCTTTTTAATGGTCATCAGCTTTTCATTGAACTGTTCTTCAGAACCGGTAAATAGAAATACGTTATTCATGTCATTTCCCATGTCCTCCTGGTATAGGATTTTCTTCCATCGTAAACAGTATATGCTATAATAACATAAAAAATTAAAGTCTGCTTCTAATCTAGGAAAAGAAAATTTTAATTTGATGTGTTTTGTTTTATCCATGTATGTAAAGGCAAAACTGGTGACTGTTTTTCATCCTCTGATTTGGATAACTGGAGTAAAGCTGCATCTATATGGTATCACTGGAGCTAGTTAGTTGGGCAGCATGGAAAGTATTTGTTAAACTTTTATATTTTGATGTAGAATGGTGAGGAAACAATAACTTCAGAAATTTATTTTAGATGAGATGAATTGCATTTGAAATGTTTTTATTTAAAAGTAAAATAAAAATTTGCAAGAACTTATACAAAGTATTTTGGGGAGGGTGATGGGGTTGGGGGTGGATACCTCATTCTTTGTACAATCAAAACTCATGTGATTTCAGTTTTGCTTGTGCAACAGATGGAAGGAAATGCACCATTATCCAAAGAGAACCTAATTATTCTGTGCTTGTTGAAGAAAAATACTTTAATTTCAGTGGGATTTGTTTGCCAGGTGAATCACAGTTTAGATCCTGAGTTAGACATGCCTGTGATCAAGTGGTTGGGTTTCCTTACTACAGATGCTATAAAATCTCGCACAACCTTATGGATTCAGTTCTACCTCAAATATATGAGTGAAGGGCTTAGAAATTTTAAAGTTCATGTCTTGATGGATGTCCATCAAATTATTCTTGTGAGTCTTCCACAGAGATGTGTGTGCAATTTTTCTTTAAACGGCCAAAGCTATAATGAGGTTACATTAGAATTGAATTTGGAAAACCCGCTGTCCACATTGAAGCCTTGCCTCACAAACTGGTGCTGAAAATGCTGATGTACTGTTGATAAAATTTGGCAGTCATGGCTTGCTGACCTTGCTTACCTGACAGAAGCCTTCTTCCTTAATGATGAAAGTAAAAGTATTCTGGTGTGATAGCTTTCAGAGAGACCACACAATTGTTCATTAATAAGAATAATTGCGCATGAGTAGTTAATTGCTATTAGTATTTTGGGAAAGGCAGATGCAAAATATCTGTGTATCTGACCTTTACAACCTGCTTCTCTCTAATTATGCTGCTGCCAGGAAGGGCTGCTTGCCTAGCCTTTTGATGCCTGTCCTTGTCAGCAGGACAACATGAGCTTTTATTTCCTCAGGGTATTCTGCTACAGATGTTACAGAAGGTTAATTTATATGGAGTAGCATTTCACTGACACTTCCACGGAGGTGAATCCTTCAAGCAATGTAACACTTGCAAAAAGTAATATATTGTATATATGGAGGACCCTATTAATGCAGTTGCTATGAATTATATATTCAGTCTTATGTAGATTTATTTTAAAGTTACTAGACTACTCACACTTTTTTTTAAAATATATTAATTTCTAATTACTGATTTAGCTGTCTGTTTTGTTTAAATATGGATTGCTTTGTTATATACAAAACTAATTTAGAAAAATGTCTTCTTTCCTAACCTAACCATGTTCTGCCATTGTCATGGAACAGTTTTGAGAAATAGTATTTTATTAGGTAATTTAAAAAAGTTTCAATTTTTATTTCCTCAGAGAATATGTTGGAAGAAAAATTAAACTGGTATGGCTGAGGTAGTTGCAAGTTTTAAATCAGGCTTATGTGGTCAAATCTATTCGGGGGAAAGAGGCTTATGTGGTCAAAATTCAATTCGGGAAAGCATTTATGTTTGAAGTGTTTATGATCACACTGGATATAAACTCTGCTTTTTCCACCTGATTGTAGAGCTGCAGCAGTCATTTTTGAAGCATTTCAAATTGACAACATTTTGAGTGGCATTAAAATAGGTTAGTGCTGTTTGCTTTCTTTCTCTTTCAAAATAATATTTTAAGTTAGATTTCACGTGCATGGATTTTCTATTTAGGGAGGCACTGGGGTATAAATGGAAATGTCAGTGGTAAAAATTAGACAATATAAACTACTATATAGAACAATTTTTTGTCAAAAGGACTTCCGTTGACTGCCTGTGCATATAGTAAAGATTATCTGATTGATTTTGTTGCAATATTAACTGCAGATCATTGAAAGTTTCTTTTGAGTGCTTATTTTCATGTAGCAAACTTTGTGTGAGGTTCTGTAGTGTACCCGTTGTTACTCCCCCTTGCCCTTTTAATAGATTATTTGACAAAACTGAAACTTGTTCTTTGCTGTAAAATCATTACCAGCAAACTTAGCTTTGTTAAAATTGCTGTTGAAAGTGTGTTGCATTACTTCAGTACTTGAAGAGATAGCTTGAATTTTATCTGCAAAAAAGTAAATCTCCTCTTCTTGTTCCTCTTTTATATAGTAGTAGCCTGTGGGCCACTGATGTTAAGATAAGTATAAAATGCACTCTTCAAATAAGTGAATGTGAAAAGTAGTACGTCATATTGTCTATTTTAAGTTTTAAATATATTTAATAGTAAAATACAATATATTGTATATACAATATGCATGATGTAGTTATATAATTTATATTTTACAATATAATTTGTTATTTTATATTTATGTATGTTTTATATATTTGTATATTTATTGGAAGCCCTGAAAGTTTGGATACTTTGTAGCGAGGGTCAACATGCAGAATCTTAGAGAATTTGAGGGAACCAGTTTCAGCATGTAAACACTGAGGGGGCAAAGGGGTGCGTTTCTCACTCATGGAATAGATTGACACAATCAAACACCTTATAGGCCCAAGGTTTCTAGCAGACACAAAATCTGTTCATTTTAGGAACCTTTGCTGCAAAGGTCTTGAAAGCAAATGGTAAGACTTTTAGTATGAATTTGCATAAAGCAGTGGTAATGTCTTTGCCTGATACATGTTCATCCTCACGTAGCAAATGGATGCCAAAGCAGTGCAGAGAGTATAGGGCTCCCTTTTGGAAAGGATCCCGTTGCAGTGTGGCTGCAAAATCCTTTTACTTTTTGCTTTGTCAGAATTTCTTCAGCTGTTGCTGTGATCAGCACCTTAGCAAAGAATGGAAAAATAGAAGCAAATATGCCTGAAACCTGCAAGTTAACTTCTGTTGCTGTACACTGGGGTGGGGGAGAAAGGGGGGGACAAGAGAGGAATGGATTATTGTTAGGGTATGAAAAGGGTTTGAAACAGGCTGAAAAGTTTTTAGATATCAAAATTAATTACTGCAGATCTAGATCAAGAAGTGTTTGCTGCCCTTCTAAGAATGGTAGGGAGATGATATAACTGGCAGAGCAACTAATAAAATTATCTGTTTGGACTAAGCTTTTAATTTTCAAATAGGACTGAAAGTTATCCGGTGCTTCATTCTGAAATTACAGCTCAAGTACTCCATGAGCTGTAAGATTCTGTATAGTAGCTTTTGTTTATGCTTCAGGGGAAAAATGCTTTGGTTACCAAGCTTCCTAGAATTACTCTTTGTTCCTTTTAACACACTTCAGAAAGGTGCAGATGTTAAAAGTGTTAATTAGAATCAAAATAGCAGAAAATTAATAGATGCTGAAGTATTTAGTTTTGACAAATTTCTACTCAATGTTTCTGAGTTGAGAGCACAAGGGCTTTATTACTAAATCAGGCCCTCTGTTACACTTCCCTAAAAAATATTAAAATCAACTGTAAATTGATACTGCTGTAATATAGCATTACAGAAATAACAAACACATATTGTTGTATGTAGAATATGACAATGCTAAACTCACTGTTGCGTTGCAGTCCTTTAATCTGATCACACTTGAGGAAATAATCTGTATGGCCATCAGAATTTCCACCTATGCAAATTGCCTTTACTGACAGCAAATTTCTTGAAGGTATTGAATGGAATACTCTTATTATGAGATATTAGAGGAGATTTGTTTTGATATAAATAGATCTTTCCCTTTATCTGTCACTCTGTACTCCTGTATACGGAGACAAGGTCGTGTTTTGGATTCCAGGGTTCTTGAAAAGCCTGGGAACCATTACCAACTTCATTATTATTGTTGTTATTTACTACACAATGATACAGGAGGAAACTAAACTAGTTGTTCTGGTCTTTAAATAGATGTTGTTCTTTGTAAGGCAAATCCTACTGGAAACACACAGTGCCCCTTTCTGTTGTGCACTGTGCTCTTGTCAACGGCTTTCAGATAATTGTTTTGAAGATATGACTTGCTGACTCTGGTCAAAGCTGATTGCTACTCTAACAATAAATAAAATAGAGTAGGAGAGAGGCATAATTTTTTCTTGTAAATTAAAACCAGTAGCATTCATTATAATCTCAAATAGCATAATTTTTGAAGTTCAAGTTAGGTTTTTCCACAGAAATTTTTTATACAGAAATATAGAAATGAAGATACAACCAAGCAACTAGTAATAAATTAATTAAATTACAAGATCTATTTGAATGAAAACAAGTTAATAGGACCATAACATGGTCAATAAAATCATGTACACCAAGTTTAATTTTAGAAGTTTTCATCTGAAATATTTAGCTTTGAAATTAGAAATAGTTACATGTATTTTAGTATGTATACCAAGGTTTCAGCTTTCTCTTAAAAAGTTAAATAGCCTCATTAGACCTAGTCAAAAGAAATTTTATCTGGAGGAAATGTAATTTAATTTAATAATGACTGGAATTGAATGGTTTTATATATTTTAGGATAAAACAGAATATAATTTATGGTACTTGACATAAAAGCATTAAAATCTTTAACCTGATGCTGTGCCACACAGCAGGGAATATTTCTGCCTATTTAATATAGAACATGGCTTTAGACCTAGAGAAAATATTTTTGTTTAAACCTTTATTTTAATTTAGGCAAAGGACATGGAATGCTGAATTAAACAGATCTGAAATGCCAACACTTTTTCATTATCAGTCTCTTCTTGGCAAGTGTTGAGAAATAATTTTGAAATTGATATAATTGAATCATGAAACAAAAGAATCACTATTATGAGGCAAATAATGGGAAGCTGAATTTTCTTGTTTCTTGTGCACTTGCAAACCGTTAGTTAACAGTGTTGGTTTGATTGCCATTTCTGTATAGTAAGTTTTTTAGATGGGGTCAGTTTAAAATTAAGTGTGAGTTTATTTAATTCTATAATCTGTAATTAAATGAAGTTTGAGTTTTATCTTCCGATACTTTTGTGTTGTATACTTTATAGCTGAATAAATTACAAGAGCAGAAGGGATCAATAAAATCACGTACTATGACCTCTTAAAATAATAGCCCAAACAACCTTGATCATGAACTGCAAAACTTCCTTTGGAGTTGTGGCATACAGTCCAAAATATTTTTTAAAATATTTCAAAAAATGCTATCTAGTGTTGCCTTTGTGATGAACACTCAATCATGCTCATAAATACAGTATTCCAATGGATAATAAATCTTACTAAAAATCAATATCTTAGTCTAAATGTGTCTAGTTTTGGCTTCCCACTATTACTAGTTGCTTGTGCTTCTTTTTACTTAGTTGAAGAGCTGCACTTTGTTCATAGTGTAGGACTTGGTGTAGGCCAGGGATTTGAGGTAGAGCTGTCTAGGCATTCTACTATAGTGAACTGGGTAGAGAAGATCAATATGTTTTTAAAGCCAGTTTTTCTTGGAATAAAAACGATAATAGTTACCTTTTATAATGGAACTAGAGAAGAGAGGATAGACATTTTTAAAGGATTTTTATATGAATCTTCTCAGAATCCAGGTAGCTTTGTGGGGCATCCTTTCTAGTTTGCTTTCCTCAGTAATTTTCTGAGTGGCAGCACACCGCTCTGTTTCTTTCTGTCAGGTTCCTAAGACGGTTTCGTCTCTCCTCTGTGCAGTCTGCCTGTTACTGCCTGCTTTGCCTGCTCCTCGAGCTCTGCTCCGTGCAGAGTCCCTCTGGCCCACATCTTGCAGTCCCAGCAATCTTCCCTCTCTTGAGTAAGCCCAGTTGCTCAGTAGGAGGAAGCTCATCTGGGACAGGCTCCACCTCAGGCTTGAATCAACACAGGTGCTTCTTAATGTACATGGCACCATGCTGAACAGACGCAAGAGACACTGCTCATCAAGTCTTTTAGTCTATGGATTCTGTGATTTAAGAGGCGCTTTTGGTTGGGTTTTTTTTTCCCTCCATCTTTGATTTCTGATTGCAGAAGCAGGCAAAATTTGAGTGTATTTATTCTGAACTCTCTTTTCATGAATGAATGATTTGAGAATACAGAAAAGAATTGGATCAGAGATATTGAAATATAAAAATATCAATTAGATCATTAAGATAATAATAGTAATAATTTAAATTATTGTAACCCTATTCTTAGGGTTATATATTGATAAATTTTTGAGTTTCTGCAAAGCTTTCGAAGGGACCGTTGGAAGAGAGTGTATATATAGACTATTATCTGTTACTCAGTATAACAGATCTTAAAACTTCATCATGCTTATTATTAGAGGTGTGAAAGAAGTGTTAGTCTGAAATAAGATAAGGTATGAATGTACAGTGCTTCGACTGCTCACATACATTTCCCATGAGCGCGGTATTAGCCATAAAAATGTTATTTATCCCTTGGTGAACTGAGATGAGCTGCTTGTCTGCATTGCAGGGAAAGAGAATGCACATGTGTTTATTGTGGAGAAGATGACTTCACAGAAAAGTCAGAAATCTTCATATTAAATTCAGCATCTGGCTGATCCAACACGTAGCTTGTGTCTGTACCCCAGATAATCTTGCATTAACTTAGTACTGGCACAGTTGCTGATCTCACCGCTTCATAATGCTTGGTGCTCATAAATTTTCATTTTTGCTTCTGGTTGTGTCCTTCTGCATCTCTGTCAGGGAAACCATAAATTCTGTAGAATAAACAATAATAAATGTTACTATGTGTAGACCATGTAAGCCAAAGCTTTGTGAGCAAAATACCTTGCTGCAAGTTTTTAATCTACTTATCCAGTAGTTTACAGAGACAAGCACATTTACCTCTGGCTATTCGTGCTGCTTCACAAATCATAAATGTGTGTATTAAAATGTATATATCTTAAACCACATTAAATATATGCATACATATTTAGTGTGGTTGGAAAAAGTCTGTAATACCTAATGTCAAACTACAGTATCTCAAAAAACTTGCTTTCTACAAAATATTTCAATAATGTAAAAAAAAAAAAAAGTTCATTCAAGGATGAGTTTACGACCTTTCAGAGAACTACAAGACAGGAATTAACGGGAAGAAACACATAGATGCAGTATTACAAGTACAGAGGATTGGCAGGTTTGCAGAAGCAAGCTTAACATGTCAATTCCTGATTTTTCTCAAAGTACACTACACAGCAGTGTTGAGTAATATGTTTCATCAGCACAGAAGGTAACATTTGCTAACTGTTAGTGTCTTGACTATCAAACCACTGAAAGCCATGAGGGGAAGTAGTGATTGAAATGCCAGCAATGAAAAGAAAATCCTGTTTTGTATATATCTCCAAAATGAAAGTGTGAGGAATTAAATAAAAGCTTGCTTTTACAAATATTGTTTCATCTGATACAATATTTACATCACTTTTGGAGGACTTTAATTACTTTGCATATAGAGACTTCTTCCTCTTTGTAGTAGTAAGTCATTCTTCAAACCATATTTAATGTATGCTCTTCCTTTTTACTGTGCTCCTGATTTATTCATATGCAGTAGTTATTTTGTTTTACACGTTTGCCTATTTTCTTCCATATAGCAGGCATAAAGGTACGTGCACCCCCGTGGTATCAGGTACTGAAAACATAAGGATGCTATGTATTTGATATAATTGCTTATGGCTAAAGTTTTCAGTGAGTCAGCTTTCACACAGTTGCGTTTGATGTGAGGTTGTGTTGTATTTTGACATTCAGTTCAAAGCGAAGGTGCAAACTACACCTGGGAAGATGGCTCGTTCTGGAATGGCTTATTCATCATTGAAACTTTTTCTTCAAACACTTTAAGGGGCTTTGTAGCAGAAAAATGCTCTATATGTGCTTTAGTCAGCAAAACAAATGGGTGTTTGCCCATAAGAAGCGGTACAGTAAGATTCAACACGTCGCCAAAAGAAACTTTTGAAGCTCACTGAGTTCAAGCTCACAAGGCTGGACCTGTAGAAATCTGAAGGAGCTCTTGATTTATGTATTCTGGTACATAAATGCTTGATTCATACTTTTTGCAAATAGTTAATACAGTCACATGCATGAAGGTCCTTATGAAGTTATATGGTCTCAAAGTTCTCACTTCACATCTATGAAGGCATTCAGTTGAAGTAGCTTGCCTGGGGCCAAACAGCTGGTCGTTAGCAGAGCCAGAGTTAGGAGACAGACATGCTACCCTGTGAAATCTGTTTGTTCCTCTGCCGTTACTTCCTTCCAGCATTGCTTTGTACTTGAATGTTGCTATATCAGAAATATATGTACTAGGTATCCTGTGTATGACTTATTGCTAGTGGGGTAAATGCTACAGAGGAGGACTTAAAAGTTGAATTATGATAAATGCTGTATGATGGAGAAGTTCAATACAATACTCAATTACGGAGAAGTAACACACATAAAATGCTAGGTGTTATTAGGAAAGAAATACAGAACAAGCCATAATGTCTTGTTATGTATGTCACAGTTTAAACCCACGTATTGAATGCTGAGTGTAGTTCCAGTTATCTCATTGGAGAAGTGTAAAAGAAAGGTGACAGGAATAGTGATAGGTATGATGACTCTCTGTCTTGAATAAGACAGATCCAATTTTACAAAAGGCATTACTGGCCTGGAAAAGGTCAATAGGGCATAATTAAAAGTGGCACCAAATGAAATGGCAAGTTTTAGAACAAGGGAAGTATTTTTTGGGACAGCTCATAATGAGATCATGGAACCTGTTGTAAGGAAGCTAGTTTAACCATTTTTTTATCTAAACTTCATGCCTACAGTTTTGAAGCGTTGCTTTAGGCATTGGTTATCAGAACAACATTACTCTACCTGCATGGGAGTTAGCACTTCCAAAGTGCACACTAACTTGTTACATCCCTAGCTGAAAGATTTAGGGGTGCTCCTCTCTCCTTACAAGCATCAATTAATTTTGGACCGTGTCAAGTCCTGGTATGAGACCACTGAGTAGATACTCATCCAGTGTGCAGTGTTAGCTGTGCTGGGTCTCAGTGTGTATCAGTATTGTTACTGACAAAAGCCTTCATCCTTGACACCCACAGAAAATTGTCATTTGAGATGCCGTTGAGATTTTTATCTAGCACAATCTTTACAGAGAGCTGTGGGGATTAGGCTTCTGTTGGTGGAATTGTCCTGTGATTCATTTCACTTGGAGGGCACTGATAATCATCTCTGGGTAATTCGTGGTAATAGAGGAGGATAGTATTTATAATTATCCAGAAAGTGGATATTAATAACATGGATAGTATTTAGAATTACCCAGGAAGTGAATATTAAGAACATGGAGAAGAAACCAGAGTTACTTACCGGTAGTTAAGAGTTCAGGAAGAATTTTCTGTATGCACCCTTCACCTCCATTTTTTTGTAGTTTGGACCTCTTTGATTTCTTGCTTGAAAGGAAACAATATAGTATAGTCTTTGTGCAAATATGGAACAAAAAGAAGGGCCTGTTAATGAACTGTAATATAGATATTCATTAGGCACAAAATGTTTGGCCTTGAATGGTTGTAATACATGATTATGCGCTGTATGGCTGTGCAAACGCCACATATTGGTCATAATCTTACAGGTTTTTTTAAGAATTTTGCTCCTTCAGTCTTAATTACGTATTGTCATGTCAGATGCATAGTCCACACTTTCAATGACTTATTTGATCTTGAAATGAAAGCTTTGACCAGTTTCATATTTGGCAAATTTATTTCTAAAATTCATGAGCAGAATTTTTGGTATATTAGCAGTATTAATTGAAAAGATTACATAGCAATGTAGAGGAATGCATTAGCACTTACATAATGCTTTGATATACTTACAGTTAGCATGGACCTTTTTGGAGTATTTCCTGGTTGTAGAAATTTAATAATGTCTGTTAGTTTATATTTTGATTATAATATGATGCATTTAATTAAAAATTTAACATTCAGATATCGTGAGGGCCATATCTTTGCAAGTATTAATTCTGCAGTCAGGATTCCCTAGATATGTATTTTACTAGCAGTTTTAACTTTTTTTTTTTTTGAAGAACATGGATGGTACTGAATTATCATTGTAATGGAATCTGAAGTTCTCTCGTTATTAAATTTTTCTTCTTTTGCATAAGAAACTGTCTCTCCTCAACTTACTTCTTTAGAGTAGTACTAGCACACTATAGCTTCTCTAGTACGTTTTTTGCTTTGATGTACAACTTCAAGGAATATTACTTTTTGGTAGAAAGCTGTAAGTTGACAGAAAATGTGAAATGTTAACGTCTTCTGTTGCAAGTCACAAACTGCAGTGTATGCTAGAGTTGGTTGTTCTTTTATTTCTCCCCTTTTTTCCTCCTAACAATTCAAGAATAAATTATGAAAGACACAGTCAGAGTAAGGGCAAAAAGGTGGTTTGAGTCAACTATCTCAAGGATTAAAGATTTCAGTTTTGCAGGTAATACAGTTTTAACTGTGCCCTTGGGAAACAAGATGAAAGGAAGTCTAAAGATTATGGCAAAAACAAAAGAGAAGAAATTACTTGAGGCCAATTGTGGGGAGAAAAAGCAATATTGAGAGACAAAAATGAAAGTGATGAAAAAGAATGGAGGGAGATAAATCAGGTTCTCCATAAAATTAAGATCATCTACTTTGGGACATTCTGAAGGCAGGTGTATGGTTGTATCTACATTTAAGAAACGTGCGGGAAAAACGTTCACAAATAATCTTGCTGAGAATACTAATAATTTTCTAAAAGGTGCTAGTTCTCAGAGTGCTTTAGCCATACTCTCTACTATTCTTAAAAATTGCCTTAAAAATGAACTATATTTTGAACACAATAAAATGGCAAAATATGTTGATCTGTAATCATACATGATTTTGTACAGTATCACTATTCAAGTAGAAACTTCCTTACAGCCAAAAATGTTACATTATGAGAAATAAGGAATCTCAAAGTTTTCATAGGAGACGGACATCTGAGAGCTGCCATTGTGTGTGTATTCGCCATGCAAGAAGATACTTGTATTGAAAAGGTTCGTTATCCTTCAGCTTTTTTCAATTGTCCCATGTTATGACAAAAGCAATTTTCAGACCAAAAAATGCTTTAAACCAGAGTTATGGGTAAGAGAAGCTTATGATACATTAAAATAAATTTGCAGACATGCTCTAATCAAAACATTATTCATTTTTACAGAAACCTGGTTCTCCACAGATATGGAAGTGTAGATTTAGGGCTACCAACCTCTCTTTGCCCTAGAATCTTCAGACTTTCCACATTCCCAGATCTTCTGAATTGCTGTGTACAAACCTGTGTTCCAGTATTTTTCTAAAGAAACAGTATTTATAAAGTCTCTTTCTTTGTCTGCTGTTTCTCCGTAGTAATATTTGAGCCAACAGAACAATTTCAATGAAATCTGACAGACGAGTATAGGTTTTAAAGAGAGAAAAATCCCTGAAGTATAGATAAAATTGGTAACTGAGTAGAGGATATAACCTGAATGAGTGTACCCACTAAGGGAAAGACTGTAGCATGACTTGAACACTTTTTTTCCTATTTGGTTGGCTAACTGATCTGCCAACTGCACCCACGTTGGTCAGACAGCACACGCAGTTTGCAACTGGTCACAGACCCACAGTGTTTCTTGTATGGTGGCAGATAGCTGGACAATGGAAAGGTAGAAGGAAAAGGAATTTGAGACTCTTTAAGAGGAGAGGTGGTAAGAAAACATAGAAGAATGCAATGTGAGTAAGAAATGTGGTTGAAACAAAACTTCATAGGAAACTAGGCTTTATTTGTTACGGTACTCATAGAATAACTGGTTTATTTTTAGGACTGTTTTTCCACATTGTTCTTCAGAAGTTAAGGTTTCTTCCAAATGTAATTTTAAGTATAGCTGTAGTGATCATCACAAAAAAGCTTTTGACCATGACTGAACATTTTAATATTAATTGTTTTTAAAGAGACATTTTACTTTCCTTTTAACCACCAGTCATAAGGTCACTGATGAGAATAGAGAAGGTACCGTAAATGTCCTATGTTAGCATTTTTAGACTCTATAAGTTTAGCTTTAATGGTGAACTTTTGGCAACATAAAAATTGCAAGCCATTTTTAGTCTCTTCTCCCCAAAATCCAGGTGTAGTATAGGTGGGCAGAAGTTCTTTTGTCACTGCAGCAGATTTAAGGCACCATAGTGCCTTTTAATCAAGCTCTGTTACGATGCAAGAACCATCTCTCACAAAGATCATATTCCGTCTTTCTGCTTTTTGAGAACTGAAGTAGTTGCTCAAATGAGAATAAAGTTGGCATAAATGACCTTTGTTATGGAAGTATTAGAGCTTCTGCAATATTTTGCTGGAATATAATTACAAGGAGGTGGGAAGGGAGAAGAAAGAAAATTAGAACAGTGTATGGTTCTGAAAAGCATATTCCCCCCCCCCCCCCG
>NW_008795371.1:576647-623675 GCF_000699145.1 Aptenodytes forsteri | reverse complement strand
GTCAGTAAAATGATTTTCTTGAGTCCAGGACAATAAGGAACTAATAAGGAAAACAGAAACAATTTCTATGGTGATATACAAATGGATTCTCTCACATACTACTTTATCTGGTGGGGAACGACCCTACCTTATAGATGACTTTTAAATTAACACTTCATATCTCAGAAGCAACCAGACACCAGTGTAGATGCAGGTTTCATACAGCTGCAGACTGTCAGGCAATATGGTGGTTTTTAAATGTTCTCTTTACCGTATTCAAATGTGCATTTCATAGACTTAATCAAATAAAAATATGTCCTTATCGTATCTGTGTGAGGGTTTTTGGTATTAAAGTACTAAGTTCATTTCTGTTGTTGAAAAGTCATGAATGACCAGTATTGGAATAATCAAGATACCAGGAAGATAGCTGTTTGTTTGTATTATTGTTTTATAAAATGCGAGTGCAATGCATATTCATAGTTGCACTTTAGATCTTTTTGTGGGGTGTTTCTCCATTTTGCCAAACTGCCTTTTTTAGTATTGCTGCTGGAAATTCTTCCTTCCTGACAGAGATTGCACTGTGAAAGTATTGACTATTGAATAGTAATATAATCTTCAGTTTTTGTTCTCTTGCAATATGATTAACAACCATTTTGACATTGATTTAAGCTGTGTATTAGTGTCAAACGAGTGAGTGAGTTCTGGGGAATATAGCTGTCTTTCAGATTAGTTTTTCATGTTTTATTGCTCAAATTACGGTGACTGAAAAATACAAGGTGGAATTGTGACATTGTGTCGTGGTTTAATCTCAGTTGGCAACTGAGCACCATGCAGCCGCTCACTCACTCCCCCCCACCCGGTGGGATGGGGGAGAGAATTGGAAGAGCACAGGTAAGAAAAAAACCCGTGGGTTGAGATAAAAATTCCCCAGTTTATGTACTGAGCATGACGTCACATGGCATGGAATGTCCCTTTGGGCAGTTTGGCCGTGCCCCCTCCCAGCTTCTTGTGCAGCTGCAGCCTGCTCAGTCGGTAGAGCATGGAAAACTAAAAAGTCCTTGGCTAGTGTAAGCATTACCTAGCAACAACTAAAACATCGGTGCGTTATCAACTTTGTTCTCATCCTAAATCCAAAACACTGTACCAGCTACTAGAAAGGAAATTAACTCTATCCCTGCCAAAACCAGGACACATTGATAAGACAAATGTTCTTGTGATGGCATATGCAGTCTGTAAAATAACAATTATATTTACGTATTTTCATATTATTTATTAAATACATATGCATTCTTAGACTTCTGTCCTCTTGAAGTTGAGAACATTGCAGAAAATTCTGCTGTGACATGGCTAGAAAGTGATGTTTGCAAAAGTTCTTTCCTCATTTTTAGTATATTCTAGTGAATAAGTTTTCCAAATTACGCTTTAAATATTTTATTTCTTCTTAATGAGTTATCAAAAATAGCATTGTGTCAGAAACATGAAAAAGGAATAACAGTGATCAGAGTAGGAGAAATAAGTGATAACTGCACTGTATTTTCAATAATTTTCAGTATATCCAGGCCTCCTTAGTCTTAATGATTTCCATGGTACTCTTTATTTATTTTTAGAGGCACGTTTACAAATCTTACTAAAGGTAGGACTACAGATAACTTCCTTTATAGTGGAAAGATAACATAACCTGTTAGGGTTAGGGCTTAAATATTTTTTTTTTCCTTTCAATATGGAAGGTCCCCTATTACAGGCTGTCGCTTGTAAAGGCATGGTGAGAACTGATTTTTCATTCTGTGCAGATGTGTGTGTTGTGGCCTTTTATTAAGGTGCATGTAGGGACTGCAATGGTAAAAACTAATTCTTGATATACTCTGCATATTTATACTCAAACAGTTTTAAGAAATGTGTAATTCAATTAAAACCAATTTCTGGAATATTTACCTATTACAGGCTGTCGCTTGTAAAGGCATGGTGAGAACTGATTTTTCATTCTGTGCAGATGTGTGTGTTGTGGCCTTTTATTAAGGTGCATGTAGGGACTGCAATGGTAAAAACTAATTCTTGATATACTCTGCATATTTATACTCAAACAGTTTTAAGAAATGTGTAATTCAATTAAAACCAATTTCTGGAATATTTAAGTGGGTTACTTCCTTGCCAAATTTGTTTGCTTTCTTTAGCTAAAGCCTATCCTACAGTATCCCTTGTATTTTGCAAAATATTTTGCATGAGGTTGGTACTGCAGAAATAATCAAGGCTTATCAGAGCACTTGTAGATAAATGAACCTTTTTCTTTTGATTGGGATCATCCTTTCTAGTAACTCTGGTTGTTTGCCAGAGAGGTCGTCAAAAGAGAATTTACAGAGGAGTGCATATGTTCATTATAGTTGAATGGATAGCATTAGGCCAGAGGCTGCTAACTGCCTCCTTGTTAGAATCCCAGAATGTAGTATTTCCATTTGTAGATCTGTGTATGGTGGGTGCTCTTTCTTGGCATCATTCGAGTAATTCAGAAGCAGAGGTTATCCTGAATACCCAATGTATGATTCCCTTTTCTAAGGACGCAGAAATTACTTGTCCTGGTTTCAGCTGGGATAGAGTTAATTTTCTTCCTGGTAGCTGGTACAGTGCTGTGTTTTGGATTTAGGATGAGAATAATATTGATGACACACCAATGTTTTAGTTGTTGCTAGGTAGTGCTTACACTAGTCAAGGACTTCTCAGCTTCCCATGCTCTACCGACTGAGAAGGCTGGAGGTGCACAAGAAGCTGGGAGGGGGCACAGCCAGGACAGCTGACCCCAACTGGCCAAAGGGACATTCCATCCCACGGGACGTCGTGCTCAGTACATAAACTGGGGGGAGTTGGCCAGAGGGGATGACTGCTGCTTGGGAACTGGCTGGGCATTGGTTGGTGGGCGGTGAGCAATTGCATTACTTATTTTTCCTGAGTTTTGTTCCTCTCTTTCTCTCTGTTGTTGTTTTCCTTTTCATTACATCATTATTATTATTATTATTATTATTATTATTATTATTATTATTATTATTTCTTCAATTATTTAACTGTTCTTATCTCAACCCATGAGTTTTCTTACTTTTGCTCTTCTGATTCTCTCCCTCATCCCACTGGGGAGAGGGTGGGGAGGGTGGGCGAGCAGCTGTGTGGCGCTTGGTTGCCAACTGGGGTTAAACAACGACAGACTGAAAGACAAAGTTTCCCCTGTTCTTTGTTTCAAAAGTAATTCACCTTTGAATTAATGAGGTGTTCATTCTACTGGAGGACATAAAAAAAGTCTTCTGTGATCCTGCATGTCTTTTATTTATGCTTTGTTCAGTGATCTGATCAGTCAGATGAAGACCTGTATAGATACTTGGTCTAGCAAAGAAGTCTCTAGAGGTGACCCCTGTATGAAATAACCCAATATGCTTAATTTCTTTCTCTCAAAAGGCAATGTACCTACCTCAGACATGAATCTTTATCTAGATAGTAAATCTTAACAAAACACAATGGAATCACTTCAAAGCATTTGCAATACTCTAGAAAAAAAATGCATAAAAGCATAAATATGTGGAATATGTATATAGATATATTATTCAAAGAAACATGAATAGAATTATGATAATCTTTTTTCTTTCACTATATTAATCTTAATGCTTTATGTTCTTTTTTATGCTTACAGGTTAACACAAAAGGGGAGGAGATTAAGCAGTTGTGTTAGTGAAGCATGAACGTGTGGTGGGCAGAGTGAACAGCAGGACTGTGTGTGATCTGGCATCTCTCTTCTGTTTTCTTTGTTGTTGCTGCTGAAGGAATGAAATAAGCCAGTGCATGTTTTACTTAGTAAAAAGATAAGCTTCATAAATACTGGTGGCTGGCAATCTGGTTAGTCCTTGAATGTGTATTACTCCTGTTTTATATCTATATGAAAATTCTTGTTTTGTGATTCTCCACCAGCACAAGCTGCATAATGGTTGATAATTTCCCGTGTTCTGTACCCTAAACAGTTCTTTCCTCACTCAGTAGAAGGAGGAAACGAAAGGTATTTGGCTGTCTTGTTTTTGTTTTGTACTGTATCATTTCACCAAAAGGTCTTACTACTAAAATTCGTATCTGGAAAAAACCCAGAAGAATCTAATGGTTAATTCTTATTCTTTTGAAGGATGACGTTCAGTACTGTTGCTCTGAGCATTGTTTCTCTTTTAAGCTAATGTTATTATATTTGAAAATTTCAGTAATGCAAATTAAAGCCAGATTCTTCTTGCCTGTGAGGGAGTGTAAAGGGGAGTCTCATGTGGTTCTGCCCTTCCTTATTCCCTGGGATGGCTCTTCAGATCTTCTGCCATAGCATGGGACCAATGCAGCCTTTTTTACAGTGCTGCATTCTGCCGGCTTTCTGAAGGAATAAAGAGTAATCAGTTGAGAAATTGTTTGAATTGTAAATTTATTTTTGACTCTACTCCGAAGTTTTGGGAAGTATAACTCTTCCAGCACTGGAAGGAAAGATACCTACATCAAATACCTAGGTATAGACCTAAGACTGAACAAAATCATACTGAATTTCCCAGGGCACTGTTGAAACAAAGCAACATCATAGTTTAGCTAAAGACAAAAATCACAAATAATCCTTCATTAATTGGTTTACCTCTAAATTAATTATTCAATCTGATGTATACAACATTTTTGTTTGACTGATAAGGAAAATGGGAATTCTGTAAAAGTTTAGGAACAAAACAATAGTATGAATGTAGACTGTTTCCAAAATACAAATGGTGAAAATAATACATACCCTTCTGAAGAAGATTTTTCATCAATAAATTTCAAACCACTCTGCAAAAGGTTTTGTGTTCACATTCCCATTTTACTGATAGTCCAGCTGTATGTGTAAATCTATAATTAAATAAAGCCAGAAACTTTGACTGGGAAGGAGTCTGACAGAACCTGGATAATTTGTTAGTGTGACCTGGTCCCTAAACTTTCATTGAGGCTTTGATTCATGAATAGGCGGAACAAAAGGAAAGATAAGGTTGTTCCCTATCTTTTCCACTACAGCTGTTTTTGGTGCTGTGGTAGGAATTTCAAAGACCAGCTCTAGTTGTGTTAAACTCAACTGTTGAAATTTCATGACATAGACTTAAAATTCACCAGCTTTCTTTTAATAAATTGGGTGGAGGGGGCTGGTTTTGAAACTTGTAGTCTTGGATCGGGCTTTTTAACTTTTTTATGTGATGATCAAGTAGCCTAGAAAGTGTTTTATTTTAGATGAAATCTGAGAGATTCACGTAATCGTATGATCATAGAAGTTGAGACTTCTGCAAAGAAACAATGTAATTGATGATTAAATAGAAACTGGTAAGGTTGCTTGCTGTTGCAATGTATTCCTACAATCAAAAGTCCTTCGTCCCTGTCTTTCAGGAGTACGGCAAAGATATTCTATTAGGCTCTGGCCCCAGCCTCCCTTTGCATTGGAAAATTTTTTCTCCTTTTGGTGGAGAGCTGCTGTGAAGGCTTGATCTTTAAATAGTTTTATTCTTAAAGACAAAAGTTATGAGAAGGCCAAGAGAACTTTTTTCATGTAACCTGAATCTCAAAATTATTGAAAAAAACAAATGAAAGAAGCAGACTAAAGTAGTGAAGAGAATTAAGCTAGTTTATTATTCCAGGTGCAAGATGACATCTCAAATTGTGAGTTGTTATATAATTTTAAATCATTGCTGCAGAGCTAATTAGTTTCATAGAATTAGTTTAGGACTTTGGTAATGTTTAAGTAGGAAGTCCTATTAACACTTCTTCTATAGAGTGCTTTGTATAGAATATCAACTTTGACTTCTCCAATTAATTCTGCTAACTTCATGCTGTCATAATAAATCAGTTGGCTTAGCTTTTTGTTTATGTACTAATTCTTGGTGGCTCTAAAGCTTTTGGAGCTCAGGGGTATTAATGCATCTTCCTGAATTCTAGGAATATTTTATCTTGTTTATATGCTGTAGCTAGAAAGGTAAAGAACATAATACTGTAGTTTTAAAGCGGCATTAAGATGTCATAGCCCTTCAGTGTCTGACGCTTAATTCTGTGTTTTCTTCAGTGTAAGCTCTTGCCCTTGGTCATTGGGTTAACTGCATCTTACACTCTTTCCTAATAGTTTCATACTGCTCCTGCAAGTATGTCACACTGAGCTCTCAAAGCAAACATTCAGTAGCTCACTTTCTGAGGAAAATTTTAATGTGGAAATTAGACATACTTAATTTCACGAATAATGTATATCTAACTTCATCTACAGAGTTTCATAATGTGGTGTTGGCTCTCCATCATCATCCTCAATGACCACTCCTTCAAAGGGTTGCAGATATGTTTATCTTTACTGCTGTACTTGTGCCAGTGTTAGAAAAGACTGATTTGTGATAAAAACATTATACGCACTGAACTTTTTTTTTTTTTAATGCCTGTTAATGTGGTAATTGATATTTTTATGTCTCCTTTTCACTGTTGTGGCTTCCAGCATGGTGGTGAACTTTCACCTCAAAAGTTGTGGTAACAGCATAACAGGTGTGTCCTATTCCATCAGTGGAAAGCTTTTTTGGTATTTATCTGAGAAGCTTTAAGGAAGGATATTGGAAATATTTACAATGCTTTGATTAGGCTGTTTGTGCTCTGCAAGAAGCAAGGTAGTTGCAGAAGGCTTGCATGCAACCCCTGTTTTCCCTTCTAACTACATGCCCAACCCAGCTTAGGTAATGCCTTGCCTGGGACATTGAGAAGTGAGGCATAAAATAGCAAAACTGGGTAAGATAAGTGTGAAAAAGAACTCCACTGTTTGATATGTGACCGTGTCACTGGTGGCTGTCACTTTTAAATGCAACTTCTATACAGAATGTGAGACTTAGACCCACAGAGAAGAGCAGAAATTGTAAGAGCCTGCTACATGATTTTGACAGTGCGGGATCCTTCTCTCTTGTCTTTGCATGTGACAAGAGGAAGAGGTTACTTTGGAAATGCCAAGAGGGGTTTATCATTAATGAATGCTGATACGGAGAAAGTACAGTAAAGATAGATAAACCTGACGTAGGTTCTAAACCTTGTTGTCAGCTGTGACGCTTGGAAGAAATGTGAAGCTGGCAACTAAAATTTGTAACACAGCTTCTGTCTTTTGGTTAATAATGTGGAGATTATAGGGGTGTTTTGTTTGCTTTTCCAAAAAAGTGCTTGTGGTAGTTTTCAAAAACTGTTTGGGACCCTTCTTTTCCTGAAGGTATGTGACTAATGAAAGGCATTTGGAGCAGAGTTGATACAGTAGGTGTTCCTTCAGCATAGGGGACTCTATTTTCTTTGAGCTTTCAGAACTTTGTAGACTTTGTTAGCTGAGGAAGGATCTTTGAGTAGCAAGTGCTGCATTGGTTCTGCCAGGGATTAATGAGGGGACAACTGAATAAATAAGGAAAGTGTTTTAACCATGAAGAATTAACTACTCTTCGGTGTTGTAGCAGGAGAGCTATAAAGGGGATTTGGTGTTGAGATTCTACACAGTTCTGATGACTTTATATGGAACTTATATGTCGGCAAAGGACTGGATTCATCAGCCTTAGCATCATACCATGTATTTTTCATTTCCTGTGAGCCTACCGAAGTCAATCAACATGAAGTTAGAGGATGTTTGCCTTCTGTTACTTTGGTGGTTTTTGAAATGGCTGAAGTTTCATATGTGAACTGTACTTGTCAGAGAAAAGGTGTCTGATGTTTAAATTTTTTTGAATCAAATTTTGATGTCCATTTACACACCTGGTTACTCCTTTCTGTAAGGCAAGCAGGACTTCTTTAAAGATGTAAATTTTCAGGAACATGTGTATGGTTCATAACAGGAATATGATATAGCCAGTAATGTGGATTTACTCCAGGAGAATTTGCAGTACAAGGTTAGCAATTGAAGTACTGGCAACATAAAAAATAAACAACAAAACAAATAAATAAAAAGAAATCAATTTCATATTTTTGGTAAAAGTTCTATTAACTGTTCAAATGAATTTGCAGTTAAAGGGCTAGAACAAGTATGTTAAAAATCATGTTTAGTATGTTAGAAAGCTCAATGTTTTAACAACTATCACTATCAAGTATATTAATTTTTGCCTCTTTTAGCAAAAATAAGAGCATAAAGCTCTTGGGGTTACAATGATTAAATACACAGAAATGAAGAAATAATAAAATGAGGTGACATATAAATATTGAATCTGCAAGGTATCCATTAGGGCAGATTTTATACTACTTACAGTATCAGTGTTTCTCAGAATATGTGACAATATACAGAGACACAGATATTACCTAGTTGCCCATTATTATATGGTAGCAGTATGTCTTTTATTCTAGAAGTTTTGACTTTGACACAGATTTGTCGCAGATTCTTTTTCATACACACAATATAGGAGTGCTAAATTGTAAAAATACTTGAAATCTTGTTTTCTATCAGAATATGCAATGAAGATATAATTTAACCCTTGGATGTATCAATTGGGAATTTTTCTGTCAAGGAAGGCTTAGGTTGGTGAAGAGGGAAATTATTCACATTCTTGTTTTTCATTTGAAAAACACTAAAAAAGATCCAGCCATTTTGGATTTAAGGTTGCCAAAAATATTTGTACCATATGCATTGATGGAAGATAACATCTTGTGAGAACAGTGACCGGAAAGATTGTAAACTATGGGCATGCGTACGGAAAAAAGATGCAACAGAATTTCTTACTAATTTCGGATAACTTAATAGGAATATAAGTGTTATATGGCAACGTGAACACTGAATATTTAAGGTGGCCACATATTGAGCACATGTTTATTCTTGGCCTCTTACTGCTTGTGCCTTCCTATTTCCCTACCTATTGAGTTCCCTACATACTGAGATTTCTGTCTGCCCACACTGGGCCAGGTTTTTTATGTTTAAAGCAATAAAATGATAGTTAAGCTGATGCAGTCAAGTTAATGATTGTTTTGACATATTTTGAAAAGAGGGGAAAGGAGTAATTAACGCAACGGGTAATTCATATGGAGGATGCTGCTTAAATTGCAATTGTTTAAAAATCAAGTAGTTATATATATATCCAGAATTTTATTCACCTTTTGTTCCCCAACTTGTACAAACTCATGATACATGATATTCACAAATACTTTTCCTCTTTAAGATACCCATATCCTCATCAAAAGGGATTTAAATTGCTTTAAGACTACTTTTGATTATAAAAATACCTTTTTCAAATCTTACTTGTTATTAATGCTAATTCATAAAACCCATTAAACTTTCAGAGCGTGTGATAAAAGTGGGAAATAAATGGATGATTTTGAAATGGCTGAAGGAAAACAGATGATAGTCAAGTCTAGTTTTGATTTAGCTTTCTCTTACAGTGTGAGACTCAGGATGTTGTCAGATGAAAGAATACTCTACTTTCTTCTTTAAAATGTATAAAATATTACCATCCATGTAATTGTATGACAGGCTGGAAGTTCTTGAATGTCTAAATGATATTTTTTTCTTGTTTGCCTCTTGCAGTGAATAATAATAGGCTGTTTGGTTTTTTCCCAGATAACTTTTTTCATGCTGCTGTCTGCAGTGTGTGTAATGCTGAACTTGGCTGGTTCCATTCTCTCTTGTCAGAACGCTCAGCTGGTAAAGTCCCTGGAAGGATGTCAGTTGGTGAGTAATGAAAAACAAGTCTCTTATAAAGGGCAATGGATTTTATTTTTCATTTGTTTGGTTTTTATACACATATTCCTTTAATTTTCAAAACATGTCTTTAGTAGAGCCATCTATAGGCATTACAACATGAAAAATCATGTTGGGAAAAGTTTGAGAGTTAAAGTGCTAATGTATTTACAGTGTTTTGTCACCTCAAAAAGTAAGTTGTAACATGAGAAAGACTTGCTTCTTAGTGTCATGGTACAGATGACGCTTAAACAGCATAGGTGGAATACAGGCCACATCAAAGCAACGCAGTGATTACCGTTTGATATCAGCAGTATCAGGATTTCATCCAATAGCTCCTTATACTAACAGTGTGTTTCACAGATGTACTGATAGTAATGTTTTGGTATGTGTATGTTAATATTTTATTTGCCAACCTAAATTAGTTCTTTTTTTTAATTTCTAAAGCAAATGTATGTTACTTATGTTAAATAAAATACAGAATAATAAAAATTATCATGATGTGGCATGCTCTAAATTATTAAAAGATACAGTATACTAAAGTCTTTATGTTTTTATCTCAGGAAAAAGGTACATATACACTGAACTCTAATATATCTTCTGACATAAACTGACAAAGATGTCTACAGAACTAAACTCATGTCTGAAATCTCTGATTTAAAGTAAATAATAAAACAATTATTCCCTCCCCCAACCCCCAAATTCAGGAAACAAATGACATTAAATTGTAAGATTGACAAATGGACTGGAGAATGTTTATGGCTATGCATCAGTGCTCTTTTTCGTATAATCTGGCTGTCAGTAGACCAATGAAACTGTTTAAAGTGTATGAGTATGCACTCATAGGATTCATTAAGTATTAGGAATATGTGCACATACACACCCCAAGACATTGATTTGAATGATAAAGAGAAAGGTATTTTTCTCTCTAATGCCAACAGATGATGCCACAATATGCTTGTGCACCTCTTCTATTCAGCCATTGTTTTGCTCCTTTGTTCTAAGGTTTTTGTCCAGTAAAACTCTTCAGGCTTCTGTTTGCACACAATATATTTAATAAAACTAAGTTAAAATAATATAAAATGTTTCAGCAAATATTTCAAAGGCACATGAAAAATACAGAACAGGAAACCATTTGGGTGTGACGTGTCGCATGCCTTCACCTTGTTTAGTCAGCTTTTAAGCCTGTGTTCTGTTTTCCTATCACCCATCCTGTTTCAGAGGGGTGTGTCTGCAGCTCCATCAGTTAGGTAGTCTGGAAAAGCTTGGGTATTCTGCTAAACTTTCTACGGTGTTTGTGATTTCCAGGTGTGATTGGGGTAAAGGCTTTATGGAACCAGATGGACAGAGCCAGATAGCTGACTCAGTGGAAAACCAGTAGTGACCCAAAGAGAGGAAGGGAGGGTTTTCCCTTTAAAATACTTGATCTGGGAAATTCTTGATAAAGTTCCTGGCTCTCATTTTGATGGGAAGTTGGAGTTGTGCTGCAGAGCTGGAAAAAACCAACTGGTGGAACCTGGAGCTGTTGTAAGATGTATGCTGTACTTTAGAGTGCTATGAGAAAATAGCTTTTTGTTGTGGGGTTTGTTGGTTATTTTCATGAAAAAAAGAAGCATCATAGGTATTTTTTGTGGGAGATCTTTGAAGTGAGTCTTACTAATTCGTTTTGAGATCCTTGCTTTGATATTAGGACTATTTAGAAGTTACTTTGAAGGACTGTGTTTAAATAAGAACTTCCCATGAAGACTTACAAAAATGGCTTCGTATGTGCATTGAAGAAACAATAAATAGTCTCTCAAAATGAATGCTTTCCTAACTATATAATGCAACTACATAACATATATTATGTGACCTATCTGCTATAATTTTCAAACACAGTATTTTTGTCCTGGGAGCATCATTGTAATGAATACCTTAGGCTTGTGTCTAGATGTCGTGCTCTGTTGGTTGATACATGGTGTTCCATATTCTCATGCAATGCCATCTTGCCACATCTTTCATGTAGGATAGTATTAAAGCCCTAAAGAAAAGAAAGGAAGGAACACTGGAATTTTGGAAACATGAATTTACCTCTTCCTTGCTCAATAGCTCATTGTTTGCTTTGTTGGCAAAATCCCCTAGAATTTCTGTACTGTTTGATACATAAATTATTTCAGAACCAACATACTCTTAACTACTTACTGGTTTTGACATTTAATTGACTATCATTTGTACTCGTGTGTGCAGTCTTTCACCTCTGACTCAGTAGTAACCAGTGTCATTACTGACACACTTTTGACAGATGTCCAGTAAGCTGTGTGAATAGAATTTAAACAGCAAATCCTGTCCCAGATGGAGAGGAATGCATGTAGCAAGAACAGTGCCATTGGTGCTGTCGCGACTTAGTGCATGCATGGGTCTTGCTGTGTGTGTATGTCTGCTTTTTTAGTTCCTTTTAGGCAGCCATTAGCAAACAGGGCTACTCAGCAAAGCCTACTGAAAAATCCCTACGCCTACAATTCAGTTGCTTACTCAGACTACTGTTAACTGTGATTATGTATGTGCTTGTTGGAGTCTATGTTTAAAAATGTTGACAGTATTTATCATTTAATAATACCACCTAGCTGTATGTGATCTCTGTTCTGGGATGTATTGTGATAATGTATTTGTGTTTAGGATTCCTCATAGGCCTTTGCACCAAGCAGAAAGACTCAGACAAATTAAAGTAAGCGTTTTAATTTGTCCTAATACAAGCTATAATAGAGGTGTAGGACAAAAGGAAGAAAATCACATCAATGAGAATCAACAAAGTGGCATTGCAGGGACAGAAAGTTGAAATAAGCAAAGTTCTGCTTAATTAGCACATTCATAGACAAAGAAAGCACTGGCTCCAGACAGTGGTTAGATGTTCACTACCAAGAAAAAGACCTAAGTTAACAGAAAGTCTTTTTAGTCTTTCAAATGTTCTGTTCAGTGACCTCTCTTCTGGTTATTAACCCCATGTCTCTTCTTCAATTTTGGTCAGAATCACCACATCTAATAGGAAAACTACTACTGCAGAAGTAAACAGTGACTGAGCTTTGCAGTTGGATTCACAAATCATTGATGAAAATTAAAAGGAATAAATTTGTTTTGGATAAGGTGAAATTTAGAAGGAAAAAAAAAAGCTCATTCAGAAAGAATTGCTTTTTTTTTTTTCCTTCGGCTTTTTGAAAAAATTGTTTCAGTTGTTTGGGATGCTTTCCACTTGGAAATTTGATGTTGTTTCAAAATATCCTAGATTCAGTGATTTTCGTGGGACCACATTTGTTCTGAACTTTAAAATAGCCTTGGGTTTTTTAACTGTAAGATCATAGAATAAATAAGATCATAGAATCATATAGGTTGGAAAAGATCTTTAAGATCATTGAATCCAACCATTAACCTAGCACTGTGAAGTCACCACTAACCATGTCCCTAAGCACCACATCTACATGTCTTTTAAATACCTCCAGGGATGGTGACTCAACAAGCTTTCCTGGGCAGCCTGTTCCAATGCTTGACAGCCCTTTCGGTGAAGAAATTTTTCCTCACGTCCAATCTAAACCTCCCCTGGCGCAACTTGAGGCCATTTCCTCTCGTCCTATCGCTTGTTACTTGGGAGAAGAGACCGACACCCACCTCGCTACAACCTCCTTTCAGGTAGTTGTAGAGAGCGATGAGGTCTCCCCTCAGCCTCCTTTTCTCCAGGCTAAACAACCCCAGTTCCCTCAGCCACTCCTCATGAGACTTGTTCTCCAGACCCTTCACCAGCTTCGTTGCCATTCTTTGGGCATGCTGTATATTTGCCCCCCTTCTTCCCCTCCTATGTCTTGCCTCCTCCAGTCTTGTTCTAATGAATGGTGAGGGAGGGGCATGGTATAAAACAAATGCTTTCAGTGGGCTGGCAGAGAATTCACAGGTGGAAGCAGGCTTTGCCCTTGGGTAGGCATTTTGGGATTAAGAGGTTTGGTGGGTGGGCATGTAGGAACTTCCTGAGGAGGTGCTTTCCCCATTTGTTCTCTTGTGGCAGAATTCAAAGGAAACCTTTTCTTGTTTCTCCAGGTTAATGGAAGATTGTCACTTAAGCAAGAATCTTGCAAATAGTGTTTTGCATTCTTTCCAAAGCCCAGTGTACTTGGCTAATAAATTAAGAGGCAACAGTTACATTTCATTTGTACTTCCCTGAGCTTTTAATTCCTGCTACAGATGGAATGTGCAAATTTTCCTCTGGACTAATGAAATGCTGAGCTGGCAAAAGAAGATAAAACAAATGTTCAAACTGCTAGTTTCAATTTTCAGAGCATGATGAAATACGAAATAGCTTTGCCACAGTGTGTTGTACTAGAAGAGGGCAATTTAATTTCATTGTGACTGTTTATCATATCATAATTGTTTTAAAAAACATACAGTTTCTTCTGCCCAGACCTTACTTTTTAGATTTTCCTTACTCAAAATCACATTTCAGTCAGGTTGGGGACTTGCAAGTGAATACATTATATCGCCATGTTGAAGTGCTCATACGGATGAAATTCTAGATTTCTGTTCTTGGACGCTGCCCACTGGGAGAGACGCACTGTAGTGAACAACACTGCTTTATGATTAAGTGCAGGATTTGACTCAGAATTTGATAGTGTATTAGGTTGAACATACATAATTATTTTATTACCATTTTTCACTCAAAAAGGAAAAATACCAGTTTCTTAACAACTTGTTCTAAGCTTATATTTCATGTTAATTCCTTAGATAGCTCACGTTAGTGTTGTAGGTCTGTTGTAGTGCAGTCAAGCACTATGTGACTGGGTGTACGTTATCAGAGAGCTCTAAATCCTTTGATTGCCTTCTAGGATACAAATTTACTTTCTAGAATACAAATTTACAGCGAAGCAGCTCTAGGAGTCTTTCGTAGACATGCAGTTTGAGATGTAGTTAACATCCCATTTAACTGTATCAGACAAAAATACGCTAGTAAATTCCCAAGCATTGTACAGTACAAAAGTTAAATTCAAAATAAATTACATTTTACTCGTAGTATTTCTGTCAAACTCATTCATGCTGAATGTATGCCTTTAAAAATGGTAATAGTATCTACTGTACTGTGGAGTTTAAATTCAGAAGTGTTTCACATGTAGAGGAGTAGTTTGAAGAAAAAGAATGAGACACAGGGTCTTATTTTGCTTTGAACACTGGGGATTTATTGTAGATTCCATAATATATATTTTTGTGTGAATTTGAAAAATGTGCTCACCATATGTTAGCATTTTGAATGTGTAATTTGTGAATTTAGTATTTGTGCTCTTTATCCTGCAGCTTAGCAACATACAACATTGAGGAACAAAAAAAATACCAGTAGCTTTAATGGCTTGTTACAAAAATTTAATTGGAATTTTTTTCCCCATGATTAGCTGTAGATCCTGCAGCCAAAACCTCAAGATACTGCTTTAAGTTAGTGAGAGTAGGATGCGTACAGAGCAGTTACACACTCAAGCTGTTCATTAATGTGTGTATGAGAAACAATATTTGTCTTACAAATTTATTTTTCAAAAAAAAAATCTCTAAAAATTGTGCTTAATATACGTGGGTAGAGCAATTTGTACATTTTAATTTATATTCTATTACTGCACAAGATAGAATTTTGTTAGTGATGTTTTATTTCTTAGTCTTTATTTGTCTTTTAATGGGTGTACCTGTCTTATTGTAAGCCACTTATTCATTTAAAAATAAATGCTCTAGTTTTAATCAAATTTACAGCTGCTTATTATTCAGAAAAATAATGATAGTGTCTGTCTCCGGATAGAAAGATTGCTTATAACTTATTTTTCAGTTTTACAGCTGAAATTGTCCTGTGGTTACAGTAACATATAAAGGAAGACTCCTTTTTCCCCCTGAATTATGTTTAGCTGGAATAGGCAAAGCAAGGAAAAGCAAAGCCGAGTGCAGGTTCACATAGAGATGAATGGCATAGCCCAGTTCCAGAACTGAGGTTTCTTTGTATTCTATTTTGTGCTGTAGCTACGTTCAATTCTGTGCATATTGAAAAACAATTTTTAAAATTCCAGGAAAATAAATGTACTTTTTTGTTCTTATTCACTTGTCAGTTTTTTCTCTTGAGATTTCCCTACCACTCAACTTTATTCCTTACTAGATCCTCCTGCTCTTTCTCTTCGCGTAAGCTGCTATAATTGACTCAAGTTCCTTCCCATAAACATATCAGTGAGGCTTTCTTGCACTTCACTGCCTTGTTTTCAACTTTTGAACTTTATATTTCGTTTTGAAATTTTGTTCTGCTGTTTTTATGTTCCCTATAAAAAACCCTGAAGGTTGATTTAGAAGACAAAGTAAAATCTATTACTACTTTTACTGGAAGTTTTAAATTTGTAATAGGGAAAGGGTAGAATGCAAAGTAATACTGTTACTTCATCCCTAACTTACCTTTTTTGGTGAGAATGTCTGTGCACTCAGCAGTAATTTCTTCTTTGTTAACACATCTTTAATAACTAGACAGCATTTAATTAATTGATACAGATGAAAACAATCTGGTCTGCACACATTTTTGTTACTTTATTGTAACATAGGGGGCTTTGTGTGTGTGTGTACATATATATGTATTTTTAATAAGTCTGAAGTTCTCTGTGTTCTTTGTTGTTGGAGGATCCTTTACTTTTTTGATCCTCTGCTACATAAAAGTCAGATTTTAATGGGTTTTATCACTTTTGAAGTAACAGTACTGCTTTTTGGCAAAACAAAATAAACTTAAAAGACAATTTATGCATGTAGGCAGCTCAGGCTGATGTTTGAAATCTTAAATATGGTTTGGATGAGGGTGTACTGTGCAACTGTCATAAATATGAAAGTACACAAACTATACTGTGATTACTGACTATGCTTACTAGCATGAGTAAGAATCACAAAGCGGAATGCAAATATATACAGGAAAACTGATGGTGGGGAGTACGTGCAGGGGATGAAGTGAATGATGCTTTATTCTTGAGCTCTGCCAACCAAAAAGAGATTTAAACACAGCAGAGAGAGGAGAAAACAGTTTTGGAGGCACTGCTGACATAATCGTGTCTGAGGCTGGCAAACACCAGCTCTGCAGCTGGAAGGAGTAATCCCAACTCCTTCTCCCTGTACCAATGTAGCTCTATTGTTTGTGCCACTGTCTGTATTTATGAAGCCACACAATGAATGACATTTGAGGTCTGATCTGGACTAAAAATAAGCCACTCCCACACAAAATAAGAAAAGTTAGTGTTGACAACGTTTAGGTCACAGGATAGCTGTAAGAATTCTTGATCCTGCCTGCACAAGTGTGAGACAGCACTAGGGCAGGGATGAGCATTCTGGAGCATGAGGGCTCAAAACTGCTTTCAGGTGCGGTATTGTTGAAAGCATGAACGCAATGACATGCTCAGCCTTTTGTACTGCTCCCCATTACAAAAACAAAAGTTAGCAAAGATGTCACTTCACAAACATTTGAAGGAAAAGGTGCACAATGGGGGAAATTGTTAAAAGCTCTCCAAAAATGTATGTCTAAGATTAAAATAGAGTTTTGTTTTGCAGTCCGGTTGCAAATCTTAGGTGTTTTTGAATATGCTATGATTTTTAAGATGTCTCTATGTTTTGCAGGAACTTTCATGTAAACAATTCTCTTTTAACTATTTTCAAGAATTGAGTTAAAGGGAGAGTTACTGGGCAGTACAAAGTTATGGAACATCTTTCAGAATGAGTTGAGAATCTCTCATAGATGGGGAATCTTGACCAAGAAAGTATTTCTCTTTTTAGCCTTATTTCTGTGACAACTGTTCATTACATGAGATAAAAGTAGACTTGGGACCTCTATTTCGTATTAGAAATGTCAATACATCCCATCATGAGTCAGTGACTATCTTTCATTGAACAGGGGCAGAATTCATTGAACATGAATCAGAGAGCAAATGATCCTGCAGTAGCTAGCTTTGTCTGAAGTCCATTTTCCTCATTATAAAAAGTTTTTAGTGGCTGAAGACTATATTGATTTGCTCTATGCCTGGTGCTGGTAGAGCAGGTGTGCTGTAGCATTCTGGCCACTGAATTTGACACAGCTCTAAATTCAAAGTGTAAGTTTTGAACTTCCTCTGTAGCATTTATCTAACAGTTGACACCATTTCCAGAGAGATTCAGGAGCAAGACCTCCCCAGTGGCATTTAGTGCTTTGTATTTTCCATTGATTTGAAGAGCTGAGGTTATCTGGTCATAAACCATGTAGTTGGGTTTTGTTCAGATGTTTCACTTTTTAAAAGAAGGTATTAAAAGATTACAGGAATTGAAAAAAGTCCACTGTCTGAAATTGTTAAAGCAACTTTGTGAATTAAATTGTATGCTAATTAGAAATAACACAACTATTATAAAGGTGCTCGCTCAAACTATTTTTTTTTTTTCTTTATTTCTTTTACAGTGTCTATGACTTAGGGTATGACCAGTCTCTGTGAGTTGCCATAGATGATTATTTCCAGTGCTGCCTTTGAGTATATAGGAAATGGTATAATTTACATACCCATATTTTTTTTTAAAGCCTTTTTACAAATTATACTGGCTAGAGGGCAATCTGGAGTCTCAGGAATTGAAACCCACTGAGATAGCATTCTGCCCTGAGCATGTGTCGTGGTTTGACCCCAGCCAGCAACTAAGCACCCCACAGCCCCTTGCCCACTCCCCCCTGGTGGAATGGGGGAGGGAATCGGAAAAGTAAAAGTGAGAAGACTCAGGGGGTGAGATAGAGACAGTTTAATAGGTAAAGCAAAAGCTGCGCACACAAGCAAAGCAAAACAAGGAATTCATTCACCACTTCCCATCGGCAGGCAGGTGTTCAGCCATCTCCAGGAAAGCAGGGCTCCATCACGCGTAACGGTTACTGGGGAAGACAAACACCATCACTCTGAACGTCCCCCCCTTCCTCCTTCTTCCCCCAGCTTTATATGCTGAGCATGATGTTGTATGGTGTGGAATCTCCCTTTGGGCAGTTGGGGTCAGCTGTCCCGGCCGTGTCCCCTCCCACCTTCTTGTGCACCCCCAGCCTGCTCGCTGGTGGGGTGGGGTGAGAAGCAGAAAAGGCCTTGACTCTGTGTCAGCACTGCTCAGCAGTAACGAAAACATCCCTGTATTATCAACAGTGTTTCACACAGCACAAATCCAAAACATAGCCCCATACTAGCTACTGTGAAGAAAATTAACTCTACCCCAGCCAAAACCAGCACAGCATGCCTTCATCACTGTATATGGCAAGCATTCATTCATCTGCATCTCGTCTGGTAAAGTTTATTATGTTTTTTTAAAGGACTCTTATTTCTGCTCCTCCTACTGCTGCTCTGGTCACCAACATGTAAGCAGAGAGCACTAGATAAGCCTGATAGGGGTGACACTAAAAAAAATACATATACTTAAATATGCAGCTATTAAGATTATATGAACAATTTAAACATTCCTCAAGGTCTTAAGCAAAAATATTCTATTGAAATGATTCTACGTATAAGGCTGTGTGAGGTAATTCTACAAGGAATCATAGAATCACAGAATAGTTTGGGTTGGAAGGGACCTCTAAAGGTCATCTAGGCCAACCCCCCTGCCGTGGGCAGGGACATCTTCAACTAGATCAGGTTGCTCAGAGCCCCGTCCAACCTGACCTGGAATGTTTCCAGGGATGGGGCATCCACCACCTCTCTGGGCAACCTGGGCCAGTGTTTCACCACCCTCAGCGTCAAAAATGTCTTCCTTATATCTAGTCTGAATCTACCCCCCTTTAGTTTAAAGCCATTCCCCCTTGTCCTGTCGCAACAGGCCCTGCTAAAAAGTCTGCTGCCATCTTTTTTATAAGCCCCCTTTAAGTACTGCTAGGCTGCAATAAGGTCTCCCTGAAGCCTTCTCTTCTCCAGGCTGAACAACCCCAACTCTCTCAGCCTTTCTTCACAGGAGAGCTGTTCCATCCCCCTGATCATTTTTGTGGCCCTCCTCTAGACCCGCTCCAACAGGTCCGTGTCTTTCTTGTGCTGAGGGCTCCAGAGCTGGACGCAGGACTCCAGGTGGGGTCTCACCAGGGCAGAGTAGAGGGGCAGAATCACCTCCCTCGACCTGCTGGCCACGCTGCTTTTGATGCAGCCCAGAATGCTGCTATCTATCTTTGTTCAAGAAATTGGCAACATTCTAGGGAGAATTTGAATTAAAAATAGTAAATGCATATTTGCATTAGGAAATTTTTTGCAGATTTGTGTCTGGAAAATGTGGTAGGATTTTTGGTTGGGTTTTTTTTTGTGTGGCTTTTTTTTTTTTGGTAAAAGAGTAAGTAACGTGGTGATTTGGATCTCTCACCACCCAGACACTCTGCTTCTGTCTTTACTTGGAGGAATACAGGACTGATTGAGTATGCCTGAATGGTACATTGAATCTTTTATTCTTTACATAAAAAGCCATGGAAGTTTCTCATGAGTGTCATTCTTACTACTGGTTATTGGAGTATAGAAACCTGGGATCTGGTATTTTTAAACTCATAGTTCAAGGAACTCCCATGTGATACTAATTATTTTTCTCAATACTAACCTGGATTGAATTGCAGCTAGTGACCTGGAGGAGTGAGGAGTAAGGTATTGTATCCCATTGTTAGCCCTTTAAATTACCTGCAAAAATGGGAATGGAGAAAGCATAGAAATACGCAACTGAGAAAATTTAAAGCAATGACAGTTCATATTAACAGACTAGGTAAAAACATGTACGGAGTTACGTTTTGGCTTTAAAAAAGTCTTTGTCGGAAGGAAGCAGAAAAATAAACATTGCTATGGATTTTGTTTTTGGGGTTTTTTTGTTTGTTTTTGGTTTTTTTAATGAGGAAGTCAGAATCAGTATAGTGAATATTTTCATTGAGCTGAATGGGATTATTTTAGAATCACTCATAGATAACTAATTTACTTTTTAAGAATGGTCAGGGTTCGTTATTTGCATGCAAGGCATGCTTTAATGCAAGTCTTTGAAGAATAGAATGCATAATGCCTTTTAAAATATAAAAACATTGCATGCTTATTGTATTAAAGACAAACTGAACATAGGAAAATAGAGAGCAAACCTTTTCCAAGGTAAAAATACATACGAGATGACATGTACCTCTTACATCCTCCACTTTTTCTTCATGCTGTGTTCTCTTTTCTCAAGTATATGTCATGGTTTCTTTTATAATTATTTTTCCATGTTTGTGTAAGTATGCTACATTTGTGATCATGACTGCTTCATGTATTTTCTGACTTTTTTCTATTATTTTTTGTCTTTATCCTGTTGGGTATGATTTGATGTTTATTCACTTGAGTTACTCTGGTTTCATCTGCCCTGTAAAGCAAATTTTTTTCAAAAAGAGGCATAAAAGTTAACACTCTTCTTTGGTATTGTATCCTCTTTCTGTATTTTACCTGGTTTTATAGCTTATGTTAGCCAATGGAAGGCATTCTGCTTCAGGGGATTCTGCATAGAGACTTTAATTTTGCATTTCGTAGTCATTACTGTCACAATAAGTGTAAATATAATTTTTGGGAAGTGTATTTCTGTTGATTTATACTTTCTCTAACTTTTTTTTTTCCTCCACAGATTAAATTCGACAGCGATGGCGTCTGTGTTTGCTGTGAAATGCAGCATCAAACATCAGGCTGCAGTAACCTGGGAGAAACGCTGAAACTGAACCCTCTGCAGGAGTGTAATGTTGTGAGGCTGACCCTAAAGGTGCGTTAGGAGAAGAACTAACAGTTTATTTCAGTTTTAAGTAGTGAGTACTTAGCAAGACAGAAGTGTGTGATGAAAGGAGTAGCAGCTGGTGTTCTCTGTGTTCGTACACTCTTACATGCAAAAAGAAAAATTATCTTCATCCAACACAATTTAGTGCTTCTATGCATGAAAATGGTTTTATGTTACACACTCGATATCTGTATTTGTATAGGTAACTATTTTGTTAGACGTTATTTAAGAAACAGAAGTTACAATTGGTTATGACTGATGCTGGAGGGTATAAGAACAAGTATCTTTCATGTTACTGTTCAAGAAAGCTAGAATCACAGGTGGTGGTTGGCGTTGTTTAGTAATGTTATGGTAGACTGCAAAGAAATACAAAGTATTAGCAGAGTGATGAAGTATTTCATGATGTACTGCTAACACAAAGTATTAGTATTTCAGATGGAAGTTACTTTGGGAGAGAATAGTAAGTGTTCTTCTGGGATAATGCTGGAAACATGCTTATAGACTGTTCTGCAATATTATAAGAAGTTTAAATCCTGTAGCAATTTGTGTTACAACTACCCAGAGAAAAAATTGAGAGCAAATATTAAGAATATTGTTTGAGTGAGTTATATTCCGGTGCAATTGCCCACATCATTGCATCACTTCATTGTCACCAAACTAGCAAGACATGGTGTTACATTGGTTTGGAAAACAGTAAGGAATTCATGAAAGAATTGGTCAGAGAAAAGAACCCTAGTCTGAGAGACAGATATTGATTCATTTTAGGTTTCATTTAATGATCAACAGAACTAACTCTGCATCTGTGGCTCTCAATTTCAAAGTATGTATTTTAATAAAGTTAATAGAATATAATGGAGTAAAGTAGTGAAATTCAATGTGATAAGGATCTTAGGGATTTAGACTATAGTGTGAGGCCTGAAAATGCTAAGTTATGTTGATATTTGAAGCTATATATTAAAGTTTGGAACAGGTAGAAATCCTGCAAAAGGTATATAATAAATATCTAAATGTTCTTTAGCTTTGTTAAGAAAAAGAAAAAAAGAAAAACAACTACTAAGTGATAAGGATCAGGTAGAAATTAAAACAATTTGATATGGCCTCAAAATTAAGTAAGAGCTCTGTCTCAGGTTTTAATGAGGATCATAAAGGAGACGATGGGAGCAAAAACCTACTGGGTAGCAGGAATTTAGTAAGTGGAAAAGAAGCATAACTTGACATTGCTGGTCAAAAAATAATAATTAACTGCAACTCAGAATGCTATATTCAGGACTGTAATCAGTGGTGCAATTTCAGTGAAATGTGTTACAAGAAGGTAATGCAGGAAAATAACTTCTCAGAAAGACATTCTTCAAAGTATGACAGGTGCAAAAACATGGACCTGTCGTACAAAAAAAGCTGACTTGCTGATCCTGTAAAAATAAAGATTGAGGGAGCATATGGTTGCTTGCTGTAAATATGTCAGTAGAGTAAACTTTAATGAGAGAGAAAAGAACTGTTTATCTTTGAGGACATTGTCAGCATATGAAGTGAGTGGAAGCGACATATGCTGGAAATCAGGGTAAGGTTTGTAACCAATACAGCAATAAGAATAGAAGCACAAAATATAATTTCTTCTAAAATATAACTCTGTCATTTATAAAAGGAATTGATGACATATCTGCTTGCACTAGCAGAGGACTGATGTAAACTCAGGAGTTCCTATGAGTATAGTCTGAGTGCAGCTTTAATTAAGTATGTTCAGAATTTTTCATTTAAGAGAAGGTAGTTAGGAAAATAACTTTTTCAGAAAGTTTCTTAAATCTTTTTCAGTTTTAATTCTACATTTGCTTTCTATTTGGCTTTGAGAGCTCTGTATTCCTGGCTGTAAATTTAAGAACAGCATCCTACTAAGCCCATAAGAAAAAAAGATTACAGCTCATTCGGTAAACAACTGACAGTGATAAGGCTCATCTTCTTTATTTGCAATTACCAACTACAATGTGATTTTTAAGAGAACAGATGTTTTAGTACCAAAAGCTCAATTGTGCTCATTGTTTGGGGAGCCAGAGGGAGAGAAAGTGTAGAGTACCAGAGTTAAGATTATACACCTTTATGTAAAACATTATGTAGGCTTCACGCTCCTTCTCTTTATTAAGGGTGGGTAAAATCTCACGTTTCCACAAAGTCATCTGTGCTTTTTTGATGGTAGCGGCTATGGGAGCTGCATTGTGAACAGAACAATTGTGCATATATTGCCTGTCTGATCTTGTTCCCAGTCAGTCAAACAGAACAAGAAAAAATAACAGTGGCTACCGGTCTTGTGTATGCTAAATTGTGCTGGGATCGTGCCTTGCATATTGACGGGGGGGGGGGGGGGCGGGCTGGCTGGGGGGGGGGGGGGGGTGTTATACAGTTGCTTTAAAAAACTTCTACAAAATTATTTTAATGTTTTTGTTATCTGTGCTCTGATTTGAATCATCTCCTTATGCTCCTTTGTAAATCAATGTCTGCCTCTTCCTTTCAAACCCTGAATGAACTACCCAAACATTTTAATGGGAACACAAGAATTACCACTGCAATATCTGTGATCACACATATGTACATATATAGATATGAGTATTGATTGCAAAAGCTGACTGAATATGTGATCTGTGAGCTAAGTGCTAATTCCTGTGATTATTTGAATAGTGAAATTTCGGCACAAAATTACATGTTACAGTAAAATGGACAAAAATACTCTGCCATTTCATTGTTGTAAGGGTTGGGGACTCAACTAATTTCAAGGACAGTGAATTGGTGGGTTTAGAGTTTTATTTATAAGATATTATGCTTGTAGCCTTGTCTGCACATCTCCAGTAAAAGTAGCACAGTTGCATGATATGACAAACTACCATTAAGATCTGCAGGCACCCAGGTCTGATCCAGCTGCCTTGTTTTACAAAGGAGAGATTTTGTGGTTACTGTTTTTCACCAGAAGATGCATTTTCTACATAGTTTCCTGCATTAATAGCTCCTAAACTGCCCCTGAAAATAAGGTTCCTTGCTTTCCTCTGGATACTCAGGGTCAATATTCTGTGCTGCTAAAAAATGGTCAGTGTCTCAGTATCTTGATTTTAACAATAACTGCGCTTCTGGAACAACTTTGTCCTATCTTTGGAAGTTACTTGACTTAATTCAAGCCAAATTAAGGTAAAAGCAAATCCTATCTATTTACAGAATTAGTAAAAAGAGTTAGAAAGGTTTGTTAAGAATCAGGTGTACAGAAGCGAGATGATGACCACAGATGTGATGGACTTAGGGTGCAGTTTCACTAGCGTCTACTTAATCTGCTTTTCCACAGAGCTGCCACCAGAAAGGGCAGTTCTGTATCTGGCTGTTTACTGCCACTGAGTTTGTTGGTTTGGATTTAGCAGTCGTGTCATCACAGAATGAATCTGTTTCATGAACTGATCTGGTCCAAAACCCCACAGCATCTGCACTGGGCTTTTAGTGAAAACAATCTGACACTGAGATCTACGCTTTCTTCTGTCACACAGATCCACCTTTGGGATTACTGAAATACCAAGTCTTCACCTGCTAGGTAGAGTGCAGTGAAGTGCTATAGCCAAGATGCCAAAAGGAGCACCTGCTTGCCTGTTCTTTCTGAGTCATCTCTTTCAACAGCGAAGTTCACTCTTAGATTGAATCCAGCTGGTGTGAAACTAGGCTTGGTGTTAGCCACTTTATATGCTGAACTTCATATCCCATACAAACAATATCAGTAAATCAAGATGAATACTTCGAAGAAACATGTTTGCAAGGCTAATGTGTGTAGCTCACTATTCACTCTTGCCAATTGACTGTTAGGTCCAGTTTCACGAATGTGAATGATAATGGATTCAGGCAAACTCTGGTTTAAGGAGATTCTGTGTTTATAATCAAAGATATATGAAGGTTTTACAAATGTAGGAGAGGATACTGTTATACGAGGAAATTTGCCTCAGGACATTCCTTTTAATATTTAATGATTTTCGAGAAAATAATTTTTATGGGATGAAATATTAGAAATCATTTGTCCACTGCTACTTAAATTTTATACAGACTTACTTTTATTTTATGAACTTAATTGAAGAGGAAATGATAACATTCTTACAGTAAAGAGATAACTTTTTTACTTACAGTAAAATTCCTAAAAGAAAAATATGAGCTGAAGGATGAAGCTATGGCAAAATATTTTATTTTATTGATATATAGATTGCCTTACCTTACAATTAATTGTATCTTACAGAACTTGGTATTTTAAAATCTTAAAAGGTCCAACATATGAAATCTTTTGGGTAAAACATAAAAAGCTCATTATTTAAATATCTGAAAAACAATCACTTGAGATAAATTGCCAGAATCAACAGGTTTTTTTGTGCAAATAACGCTTTGTAACTTTACTTTATCTTGTGCTTGGAAGCAATTGAATATTTTTTCACTTTCTGAGAAGGTCTTCAGTTGAGCTCATTTTGCTCTTACGTTCTGTCTAAACAAGAGAGGAGCGATTCTAATGCATAAAGTAGAAGTTTATGGCCAAAGATGCCAGGGTTTGTAGACTACTAAGGGAACTGTGAAACAGGACAGGAGCACAAGCCTGTTATGAGTAGGCTTGAATTAATTAAAGCGCTGAAGCTCCACTGGAAAAGTTCTTAGAGGGCCACAAATTGATGAAGATTTAAAAACAGTGTATTACATAAAACAGCCAGTCAATTTAGCCAAGGTGTTATCAGCAGTGTATTACTTTCTTGACTCTCTCTCAGACGTCTGATATTGCTGTGCAAGTTGGCTTTTATTCAGGTAAAACCAGAAAAAATGCAGGAGGGTAAATCTTTTTTATACATACACACACATATGTATGTAAACAAACACACACAGACCTAGTTATAAAATGGTATCATCTCCAGATTACATTGGTGATTATACTTCAGGCAACAACCTAAGTCTTTTCCAAGATGAGACCAGTATGAATGAGATGCCTTTTTTAACAGCATTACTTCTGAGTGAGCATAAAATGCTGACATAGTAGTCTGCACTGAATGTGTTGGTTTGTAGATGAAATTTTGAGGAACTGAGTTTTTCTTGTAATGTTAAAGTACGAGGACTGAATTTTCCTGACAGCTTTCATCTGTGGAAATTATTCCTTCTTTCTAAGCTCAGAACATCCTGAACTTACTAAAGACATCCATGCAACAAAACTTATCTTCTTGGGAGGATGAAGTTAGGTATTTAGAAGGTTGAATTATTTTGTAATGTATTATTACTGTCTGATATTGGCACATAAGAGGAGAATGTTATGCTGCGGTGGTTTAGTAATGATCCGGTAGGGTATTTTTAAATTACTTTTAACAGTTTACACAGCCCAGAAAACCTGCAGTCAGGTATGCTAATTTATTAATTTGCTATTTAAGTAATTGCTTGCTACTTTATTTAAACTGCTTCTGTAGAATGGTTTTGTGTCTATACAGGCTAGAGGAAAAGCTGATTCCCCCCTCTATTTTCAGCATAAATATTTGGTTTGGAGCTGCTAAAATTAAAGTACAGTATAAATAGTAAATGTCTTTTTCAGGTTACTGATTCCATCAATTAGTTTGTAAGTCAGGCATCATTATTAGAGATTTAGGTAACGGGCTTCTTGCAGTCTTCTGCGTGAATCTTTCCTTTCCTCTCCTTTGAATCCAAATTTATTGTTACTGAGTTTCCTGGTGACCAAACCTACCCATATGTTTAATTTTTTTTTCCATTCAGAAGAACATGCTTTCACTTGCGAAACAGAGGAGGATGACTCCTGGCGTGTTCTTTGGAGTTATGAGAACAGACTTTCCTCAGATTTGCTATATAACCAAATGCAAAAGATTTAATTTTGCTGGATGACTTACCTAAAGACCTCATAATCTGCTTAAAATTGGATAAAGCTCAGTGTAGAATAAGTAACTTCCTATCAGATTTTTAAATGCTGGAGTTGTTTCATGTTCCCTAACAGGTAACTGAAAATATTCTCTATGCTCAGAGTGTATTTACCATACTAAATACCATCAAAAATAGAGTGGTTCAGTGTGGGCTTTGTAGTCTGAATAGTTGAGCTACAAGTATTCCAAAGTTCTAAGTAACAGTTGTATAACAGACATAGTCTGCTCAAACTTTTCCTTCCTCGTGAATGTTTTTGTTCCTAGCTTAGGCAATGAGTGAATACGGTTGTTAACTTCTCTCGTGGCTGAAAAGCTGCCTCTTTGAATGACTGGAATCTGTTTATTACATACTTGTCCGGTTATTTTGTGGAACCATAGTCTTTCAGGACTCTCTAACTAACATATTGCCAGTACTAAATTTAATGTAGACACCTGAGTTGATGAGAGATACACAAACTCGCATCCATCAGAGAAGACCTTTTTGAGTTTATTTTTCGAGTAGCAGCTGTGAGCTGCTTCCTTAAAAATATAGCAAATATTTTAGACCCATATAAAATAGTGTACTATATTGTACTTTCATACCTTAAATCTATTTTATGAAGCATTAGCCAATTCTCCATGTACAGCTCAATGTGCATTTGTAACCTGTATGGTTCAGAACTGATTTTTTTGTAAGCAAAGACGGTCTTCCTAGTATTAGAGCAGCTATTTTTTCTAGTGTTTTTCAGACATATCCAGTTAGAGCAACTGAAGTTATAATTTGAGTTAAAAGGGTTGTTGTCCTTGAATTCACAAGTAAAAGAGGTACACAGACACTAATTTCATGGGTGAAAAAGCTTTGCTGCTCATTATCTCTTTTCAGGTTATAGTAGTATAAGAAATGAAGCACCGTAATTGAAGTCAATCAACAAGAAAAGAAATCATCTTCACAGAATTGCAGAAGTGAAGCTGTTTTTAGCCCTTGATCAGTGTGGATGTTTAGATCCATGTGTTCAGGGCTATTGATTACAGAGTGTTCTTCTTACACATCAGCAAGCTTATTTTACTCCTTTTATTGTATGTTGACTGAGCTCAAAAGTGCAAAGGATTTAAGAGCCTCAAAGACTATGAACCTTTTATTCCCACAGGAAAACAATATATTGAGCCAGGAAAATAAGAGTGTGTTGTAAAGAGAGTTGCCAGTTCAATATTGTTGCACAGGTTAGAACTCTTAAGGAGTACTGGATTTGTGCTGTGTAACTTATTTTTTTGGTAATACGAACATAAGTAACACATTTCACAAAAAATAATAAATATTTTAAATGTTGTAAATAAATGTGGAGACAGAAGTAAGTGGGGACAAGAAGCATTGATCTGTTTCCTTCTAGAGCAAAATAGGTTTAAATGCAGTTTCTCAATTCTGTGTAAGCAGCACAGCTGGATGATTTTCTATATAATATTTGACAGAAAGAGTAAACATTTGGACATAATACTGCTTCATCTGTGTGGTATGTGTCTGTATTGAATGTTAAATTCCCTGGTTTGATGTTCATGCATGTAACTTAATTGACAGTACACTTTATTGCTATGATATGAAGAGGCAAGGGAGTGATTAAATATTTACCAAAGTCTGCATTTGAGTTGAGTAGTGAAGATGTCCAGAGTTCTTGTTTTATTTTTGCTTACTTGATTTTTAATCTGTATTTACTGGGTATGTAAAAGGAATTAGGGAGCTTCTGCAATAGTTTGGTAAAAGGAGACAGATTAAGCAAGGCCATTGGTATTTTCTCCCAGATGGCAATTATGCTAAAGCATATAATTCTGTTGGGCTTATGCTAAAGTCCTTTGGTGTGATCATCATAACTTGGCTTCGTTTCAAGCCCTTACAAAACAGTAGTTTGTGGTAGGTGGTTACATATCGAAAGGAAGTTTCAGAGAAACTTTCTGGGTTTTGACTTGGTGCTTTATGCATTTGATGAATAAAGTGTGCATGAACAAGACAAAACACGCTCATTCCAAAGGTTAATGTTTCTTACTGCTTTTTCATAGCTACGCGTTTGGAGATATTGTATATATGGAAGCAAAGTTCTTCAGGAATTCACCTCATTGTCTGGTTTCGTATGCAGGCTGCTGTCAGTCATGTAGTACTTCCCTTCCAGACCTAAAATTATGTGGAGTTTTTGCTGTTAATGTTGAATGCATGTATTATTACTGGATTGCAGCTGTGGTTGACTAATATGGCTTTTCCACAGCTGGTTCTGGAAGGCAACCGATAGTAGAGAGAAATTCAGTTATAACTTTGTTTTCTAAGATGAAGGGACTCTATGGATATGGCTCACCATTAGAGCAAATTGGTAGTATTCCAGTTTTGCTTTATATTTGCTGTGATAGGAGGTACAAATTGTGTTTTGAAGGGCAAAATTTCAGAAGGGTGAATACACTTGCAGTGAGCGTTCTTTGGTTATAAAGGACCTGGTTCTGCCACCTCTTCCATCACTAATGGGGGGGTTCACACCATTGTCATTGTTTGGTTTAGATTCTATCTCATTCCAGAGATTTTCTTTGCTTCTGTCAGGTAATTGCATGTGCTAACACCTGTTCTAAATTGCTTTGTTAAATTATTGTTTCTACAGTTGAGTTATTGAAGTGATAAATCAATCACCAATTTTTTTCCTTATTCCAGTTTAATACCATCTGACTGTCTCATCACCCAGCAGTTTGATGGAAAACAAAGAAAATGAGATTTTAGGACGAACTGCTTTTTCAGTATATTACTGTATGGTTTTTTTTCATATGATGTTCTCACTGAATTATATCCTAAAATTATATTTTTGGAATGCAAAATATAAAAAAATATTTCAAATAAACATTCAGATTTAAAAAAAACCCCTCAGGTTTCATAATACAGCTCCTATTTTAATGTGTTCCATAGGCTTTTGGGCATAGTCTCAGATTTAGAGAACGTATATTTTTATATAGTCACTTTTCAGAAGAGTAGTGCACTTGAAAATGTAGGTTGTGTCTTCCTAAGACTCTGCAACAAAAAAAGAAATGGATGACATGTAGCAGTGCTGAGTGCAATTTTTTTTTTTTTTCATTTTTTGTAATTTATCTTAAATATTACCTGCTGGTAATCTTCTTTTTGATAAAATTTGAGAGACAGTCACTTTCACCAGCGTCTCTTCCCTTGCCTTCAGTTACTCACCAATCACAAAAAATCCCTGCCATCTACTTACCTCAGCAGTCAGTTGCAAACTGGTGATGGAGAGGGATATGGGAAAGAGGTAAAGACGTGGGAACAGAGTTTCAAGGGTTGAGTATGCCTAAAGGTGGTTAAAGGGAGGGGGAAGGCAAAGGCTCAGCGACCTAAGGCACTGAAGTTTCATAACTGTTTTTCACGTTGTCTGAGCTCACTGGCATAAAAGTGGTGAGGATCCTTGGATATTTGGGAAAACAGTTGGGGTTTTGAAGAGGGTGGCAGGTACCATCTTTTCACAACGAATTTTGTATGTAGAAGCCTATGAAATAAGCAAGATATCTATATTTTCTGTGGGAGAGGAGCTTTATTTATACAATCTTCCTATGCTTTGTCAAACTTCAGCTCCTTTCTGGAGGAAGGCTTGTCAGAGGGAGGCTGTTCCTTTCTGCTCCTTCCCTAGCACAGCCAGGAGCTGCTACAGCTACAATTGGTAGAAACGAAAATGTAGAATGGAAATACTGAAATACAACATTCAGATAACATTAATAATAACTTTCACAATCTGAATCTGTTCACCAGTGCAAAGAAGCTCTGGTTCTAAAAGAAAATTATTTCCTATTCAGTTTCTTAATAGATGGTGGGTATATGTACTGACAGCTTACTAGTATTCAACTGAGACAACCGTGTTGTCTATTTCTACTGAATTTCAATTTGCATTTCATCTTTATTTCTTAGAATAAAATAATTAAGTAACTCTGTTTCTCATTTATTCTTACTAGAACACACCCTTTTTAGAAAACATCCCAGATAATGGAATAGTTGGGGTTTTTTTTTGGTTGTAGTTTCAAATGAAGTTAACTTTTAGTAAGGAGGAGGAGGGTATTTGACATTGTGGTTAACAGTGTTTTACAGTCTTGAAGATTATTATCAATGCACGTTGCTTTTTGTAATGTTGTGTCTGTGCTAGTAATCTGAATCTGAGAAATATGATTACTCAGACACTCAGTAATGGTTATTCAGGTCTGTCATTGTTTTACTAAATTGTTAAATGTATTAAGTTGAGTGTGTTTTGCTCTCTAGGAAGTCAAAAGCAAGAATTCCATTATGTGACATTCTGCTATATATGGTATTACAAATGCAAGATATACAGATGACTTTCTCATATAAGTCCAAATTCTAATGAGAAAGCTTTTCTCGGGGCGGGGGGGGGAGGAAGGGGCACCCCCAGCTGCACTCCATTAACAGCTGGTTTTTTTTTTGGGGGGGGGGGGGAGAAAGGTGCACCTCCAGCTGCACTCCATTAACAGCTGCTTTCTGCTGATTTCAGATTGCACTACTGTCTTCAGTCTGTGTATTTTTTCCCTGAATGAGAAGTTGGCTGATCGATTCCCTGTTATTAGACATCTACTTAAGAATCCTTTGCACACAGATAAAAAAACTGACAGGATTTCAGTTAACTTTTCTGAGTCCTCCTTGGTTAACAATGTTCATCTTTTCAAGAGATATGAGCAAACTTACTAGACATTATTATGTAGGGCGTGAAAGAAAAAGTGTGTTTTAAAGTTGACTTCTGTTGTATTTTCTGTAAACTTAGTTTTGAGAAGGTTTGCAAGATAGCAATGTCATTATTTTCTCCATTACCTGGTAGAGAAATGTAGTCAGCAAAGTAGTCTGTAAATTACACTTATTTGCAAAGATTACAGCTTGGGCAGCTTACATTCATCAGCTAAAGTCTAAAAGCAATTCCAATTAAGGAGAAGTAAACATGTCTTGAATGATCAAATGGCATGTAGGATGTCCAAAAAAGGCATTGGGGATCCCTTTACAGGACCATGGTTAAGGATTTTAAAGAATGGCGCTGCAAAATATTAAGCTGTCATTTTGCTGGAGAGGGACTGTTACTGCATGATTGGATTTGGCTAACTGTTGTCAGTGCCAAATTTGCAATGCAAACCATGACTTCAGTCTGCTTAGATGTTCAGGGCTTCCAGACAGAACTTCAGGATTTTTAAATTGCCGTTTACACAACCTGTTCTCAGAGTCTTTTTACCTTTCTAAGTAGTGACCTAATTTTAATGACAGTACAGGTATCTCACCTGTGTGCCATCCACAAAAAACAGTATTCAGAAACTGCAGCTGAGGCTGGCTGCTCAGTATGGGACTGTAGTATGCCAGGGACTTAGCATGCCAGGTCATGTTTCCATAATTCTGGAAACATGCAAAAAGCAAAAGAAACAGTTACGTACTTCTAGGTATACGTATTCTGTTTGCGTAGCCAGAAGCACTTGCTTCTGTACCTGAAAGCACCGGGAAACCTAACTTCTGAATGATTTTGGTGTTTGTAGGCAGCAACGTCTTTTCTGTAGCTAAGCTGCTTAGGGAAGTGTGGAGTTTATGTAGTTGTGGCATCAGGGAAACAATACCGATGTTGGTTGAATTTGGAACATGTTAAACCCTTTCTCACAACCAGCTTAGAAAATTCAGATTTTCTACGAACTACTAACAACACATCCCGTAAGGCTGTCTTCCAGTCTAACAAGTAGACATAAACCCAAAGGGGAGGTATTTCAGCTCAATTAGACTTAACGCATGTAAACAAGAGAGAGGAGACAAGGAATATCTCTTCTGTTTCTGTTCAGCTGCCCCTAACAAATAGTTCTGTGATATATTGCTGCCTATTAGATCTGACTGAGAGGTTCAACTTTGTTTTTTGCTGAAATTCAAAATGAAATTAAATATACGTGTAGTGTCAAAATGGCATTTTTTTCTGAAACATTTCTACTAGCGCTGTTATAGGCCTTACTACTTTCAGACTGGGGAAATGTTCAATTTCATTTTGAGCTAAGCTTTGAAAGATTTGCTTCTTTTTGTTATGTAAGATGAAACTAAAATGGTCTATTCTATACTTGCATTATGGTATTATTAGTTAGTATTTGTTTTTTACCAAATAATTTTTGGCTATTATGCTGAAGAAAGCAACAGCAAATGAAGGGAGCGTGCACGCATAAAACCAGCTTTTGAAAGCTAGCTGATAAATATTCAAGAGCATCTACCAGATTAGTGTGCAACCCCTCAATAAGGGATAAATAGGTTCATTTAGCTCATACAGTGATTTTTTTGCCTCTGTTGATGTCTAGACTTCTGTCACTAACATTTCATGGAATTCTGCGGTTAAATCATGTTTAATCTCAGAAATGGTACAAACAATTTCTGCCTTCTGTTTGAGATAGCACTTTGTGCTGTTTTGTCCAACTTATTTGTTAATTGTTATATTTCTTCCTTCATTTATAACCTTCATTTCTCCAAATATCTCAATGACTCCTCCCCAGTTAAAGGATCAACCTATTTTCTTTGTTTACAGAATGTTTCATAAGAATCCTACTAATAGAAGATGAAAAGCCGGTCAACACACATGCCATTTAACCTGGACAACACACCTCCTTTTCTTGGCAGTCTCTGTTTCTCAGTTTTTTGATTTATGTGAGGAGAGGGCTATACCTGACACCACTTACAATTTTGGCTTGGCAGAATCGGTTTGGTAGAAGTTGCTTTCCTGAATTTAGTAGCTACTTGAGTTTGCTGCCAGTGTGCATTCTTGGGGCTTAATATATCTGAAAATAATGTTGTTTATAATGCTGTCTCTCTGAGAAATGTTGACACGGGATGACTATTCCACAAAGGGCTAAATCGCAACGTCCGCATCTTCTGTTCCACATATAACCGCACTTTCGTGCAATTCATCTAATATAGCTTTCAACGTTTTGGTGGGTTAAGAGGTAGGTGCTCCAGAGTCTTTGTATGGCTGAAGAATTACATTCATTTTGATCTTATACACTGCTTTCATTCTGAAGATCTCCAGCTGAGATGTTTTACAAGACCACAAATTTTGCGCGACAAGCATTGTTTCCTTCTGAGTTAGTTTTGAACTCTCAGGGATGTAAGAGTATGCTTATTTCAATAATTTACTGGATCATAAAGGTGGCTGTGACTATCATGGAGGAGAAAGCATAGGAAGTATAGGAGGGCTTCTATGAGAAGGCAATCCCTATTGAAGATGGGATAAACTCCTAATAGCTATAAAGAAAGCATTTAGTTTTAGTATACTTTTTGCTTTGTGATTTTTTTGTTTTGGAAAATGTGTGGTTTTAAAACTTCTATTACAAAGTATTATTTTAATTGTGCTAATTAAGGCAGAACTTTGAGGTCCAGTAGCACAGAAACAGTATCAAAAGAGTAATATTGGAAACAGCTTAACTCAGTAAAAGAATAAGAAAAAATTAGATGTTCTCTCCTTAAGTAAGACAAGGATGATAGTGTAAAGAAGATTTGAGAACACACAAGTATCCTTTGTGGGACCACACTGTAAGTCAAAGGTGTCTGTTATTAGGGAGGGAAAACGCAATAAACAGTTACATAGGTAATGACACAATTGATTTGGTAATTATTTAGCTGTAATAAAAATGGAATACTACAACCATGAAATCTTGCTTTCTTCATACATCAGTATTAAATTCAAATTCAGCTTTTGAGTTTTACTGAGGGACCTACTTGGGAAAAACACTGTAAGTCAAAGGTGTCTGTTATTAGGGAGGGAAAACGCAATAAACAGTTACATAGGTAATGACACAATTGATTTGGTAATTATTTAGCTGTAATAAAAATGGAATACTACAACCATGAAATCTTGCTTTCTTCATACATCAGTATTAAATTCAAATTCAGCTTTTGAGTTTTACTGAGGGACCTACTTGGGAAACACAACTGGCCACAGAGAAACAGCTCACAATGCTGTCTAGCTTCTGTGGGTACATATCTGAATTGATCTAGGCTTGCTTCCAGGCAATTCTGACAGCTGCTTCCACTCTTAAAGGGATTTGTGTCCTCTGCGATTAGTGAGTTAAAGTGTGGCAAGAAAATTGTATACATAACCTGCAGAAGAATAATTCTACATAGTACATTATACGTATCAGAGCATTAATTATCATATAAAAATGCTGAAGAATCAGATTTTTGTCTTAAAAAGATGAAAATACCCAGAAAAATACCATGTAAAAGAAAATTGGTTCAGCCATTTGTGAAGAGCAAAGAATTGTATTTCACACCGTTACAGACTCATGTGTTGTGTTTTCTCATTAGTGTCGTTCTTGCAGATATCAACCAAAAATCTGTCACTAAAGCTCCTTGCTTTTGTATTTAATACAGATTTGCTACTCCTTTAGACCCCTATAAATGTAGCTGTCTGTGGCCAGGTGCTGTGGAGAGTTAAGATTGTCCCTGTTGTGGTTACTGCTTTTTCACAGACATTTCCTAAAGGACATCTTAATTGTCATTGTTTTCCAGCTGGAATCTGCATAAGCACCTAACAGCGGCTTTCTGGTAGCATGTTTGGCCATGGAGGTTTTTAGATCTTGAAAACCTGTTTCTGCTCACTTGCTATGTATAGTTGAATAAATGAGTGCCCTATGAATTACCTAATTACTTGTTCTAGGGGGCACAGGGAGGAAATTCCCCGAAAATGGTAAACTGCCTGAGGCTGCTTAATGTTTGTTTGGGTGTGGAGGGGGTGGGGCAGAGGAGAAGGGTTGGTTGTGGGTTTGCGGGTTGATTCCTGTTTGAGTTGAAACAGACTTCAGGAAAAAAACCCAAATAAAGTAGTAGTCTTGCTTTAAGAAATACCTAGTGATGATGAGGATACCACAATCATTGCTCAGTTATTACCTTCACTGTTAAAAATTTAAACTTAACATCTTTTCCAAATTTGTTTAGCTTTGCTGTCTTGTTAAATTTTTGGCTGATAGATGTCTGCTCTTTATTGATCTTTATGAAATCCATAAAAATTCTGCATCACTGCAGTTGAAACATTCTAGTTGTATCTTCACTTTCAAAAAGATCGCAGTGGGAACAATACTCTAACTGTTGTATGCTTAGCCTGGAAAAGGAGTCTGTGGAAAGAGGGCCATTGTTACTGTGGACAGTAATCCCTGCCCTACATAACAAAAGTAATGCTGAATAGCAAACTGAGCTGAGCTACCCCTGCGTGGCAAGGGAAAAATCTCAAACCACAACAAAGAAGTTGTGATCATTGCGAATGTTCAGTCTGGGACACTACTGCAGCTCAGGGTACTTGCAGAGTCAACTTACTTTGTCTGTTGTTTCACAATAGTTAGCAGTGAATAAAAATTAAAGCAATTGGTTTAACACTGCCTGGAGAGGTTTTCTAGAATTACTGGTAGAGAAGGAAAAAATAACTAAAAATGAAAAGCATTACTTGGTTTTACTCGGTGCTTTGGAGTGTGGGAGGAAGGAATTGCGGGAAAAAAAAATAATCCTTTTTCTCTCTCTATCCATGTAGTATGAAATGGGTTTGGTTTATTCCTTATTTTTTATAAATGTGAGATAAGTGTAATTGAGAACGAGGTTTGGTTTTTGGCTTTCCTCCAATAACAATAGTTTTGTCTTTATGATGTTGCTTCTGTCCTTACCTAGTAGCAGGATGAAGAGGGTAGCAGTTGTGCAGGAAATGATCTGGGGTTATGCTGGACAAAAGATAAATCAATAACGTACTGTTGCAAAAAACCTAAGTCATCACTGCAGGATGCATAAGGATGAGTATAGCTTGTAAAGCACAAGAAATAATCCTTACGCTATAGTCAGCATTTGCAAAGCCTTGAGGGGTTGTGCCCAGTTTAGGATTCTGCATTTGAGGAATAATGTGGACCAGCTTGAGATGAACCAAATGAAATTACTGGAAATGATCAGCAGCCTAGGAAATTGGTCTTAGTCGAGGATCTTGAAGACACTTTGGATCCTAATTTACGACTTTGATGTAGATTTTATTATTTAGCATAAATGGTATCAAGTTATACATTTGGATTAGCTAAATCTTTTGGTTCTAAATGGCTGTAGTAAGCAATGACTGAAGTGTCTTATTGCTAGGAAATAGCCCTATTTCTACCCTAGATCTTGCATCTGCCTTGGTGTTCTTTACCTAGGTTTGCATATGGAAAGCAGAACACAGTAGTATCTCAATCTCTTTTTGTGCCACTGTTAGCTAATTGCATCTTTAGGGATTTACTTGCCTGTTTACCTCCATTTGAATGCTCTAAGTGGGTCTATATGACCTTGTATTTGAATGAGTCCTCTGTATCACCTTCTGTATGCGAGCTAGAGATTGGCCTTTCCAGTATTTTGCTGTTGATGCTATTGATTCATTGTTCCCCTGGCTGAGGAGCTGGCCAAGAAGACAGAAAACTACTGACGAGATCAGCAAGAGTAAATCTGGCTCAGTGTAAGCTATTAAATGACTAGAACTTGTTGACCCATTTAATGTCTGCCTGGTTCCCATGGCTGGCATTTCCACCTTCAAATGAAGGTCACTTGAGGAGCATGCAGTTACAGTGGCAGGAGTAAATGCGCACTTTTCTATCACTTTTTCAGTACTGTTGGAAAAAGCAAAGCAAGCAATGCATTGATTTTATAGCATGGAAGTTATGTTATGCACTGGCAGTGACTGAAATACTCTTTTAAACTTAGATCCTACAGAATGTTCCTTCCACAGTGTTTTTACTCATGGTATATTAACAATTTTGATTGTGTTTTTCATCTGTTCTCTGTGATGCTTTTTCTCAAATACTTTTACTGGCTTTTCAGAATACTAACTGAGCCACATAATTATCACAAGTACAACAGCTATACAATTGCTGTAGAAGGATTGTAGTAGTTTTGAAATGTCGCCAGCATGCTAAACCAGTGTTCCTTTTCACTGGCTGTTGGGAAATTAAAAAAAAAAAAATCCAGTGATTGGAAGAGATGGATGCTTTTTTTTTTATTTATACCTTTGCTATAAAAATGTTTCAGTTTTAATTCAAATTATTCTTTTATTTTATTCTACTTAGTAAACAGAATCACTTTATGTTCTATTTTAGATGTTTTGTTTTTTTTAAAAAGACAACATGGCTATATGCACTTATTTCATCAGCAAAAGGTGAAATGCCCAGATGTAGTCACTGCTTTTCTCTCATATCTAAAAATGTTTCAGATGCACAGAGTATCTGATACAGGATTTCATACTAGAGTTTCCATTGAATTTTTTAACACTCAATGCTAAGTTGTAGATTTCAACTACTGAAAGCAATGAAATTTCTGTTTGTTTTTTTTTAATCAGAAGTCTGCTTTATAGTCTTTTTCTTGTGATAGCTGTAGCTTGGAGTCCACTGTGAAAGCAGTAATTTGTCTTTTCTTTCAGGGAACTGGAAAACTTGAAATATGAATATTTCTGAGAAAATCTCTAATACCAAATGTATTGTGAGAAGGGGGGAAGGGAAGATGTTTGTTTCTGTAATTGTTCCCTTTGCAGACTGGTTTAAAAAAATTTATTATGAGCTGAATGAGTTCTACACAGTTAATTGAGGCCATATCAATTGATAGCAGTTGACGGTGTTTATTATCAAATTGCTAAAAATATTTCCTGTCCTTTGTGTCCCTGAGATAAGAGGTGATGTTCTGATGCGTGTCTTTCCACAGGACCTGTTGTTCAGTGTGTGCGCTCTCAATATCATCTCCACCATTGTCTGTGCTTTGGCAACAGCAATGTGTTGCATGCAGATGGTTTCTTCTGATCTTCTGCAAATGGTGAGTATGTTTCAGTGACAACACAGGAAATTGTTCAACATAACATATTGTCCTTATCTGTGTATACTCATTTGTACCTACTCTTTGCTTATAAACTTAAGTCTGTTTGTGTGTCTTTGTGTAGTGTTAGAACGTGTGTGTACACGGGTGTATTTTTTTATCTGCACGCATCTATATAAATATAGCACACAGAAGTATGCAGTATGAATAGCTGCTGTGTTTAAAATGTTTACATGTTATATTAGAGGGTTATAATCAGGATTTTGCAATTGGAAGTATGTTATTTTTGTTAATGAGGTTATTAACGAGGTTCAGTTATATATGCACGTTAAATTTTCTGTCATTACATGTTTATTATCTTCAGTTTCCATGCTATCCAGAGCAATTCCTTAGCTTTGAGATACTATTTTTCATTTCTTTTCTGGTATGAGAGCTATGGAGTATGAGAACTGTGAGTTCAAAACCGGAACTTTACACAGCCCTGTGCCAATAACAGTGTTTTCATAAGGAAAACATGTTCAGCTTCAGAGTAGCACTTGTGTTTAAAACAAGGGAAAAGGATCATTAGTCTTCTGCATAGCCAGCTGCATTACAGGATACTGTCTTGTTTTGGTTGGACAAAGACAGCTTTCGTATCCCAAATGAGCACTGTGATTCTCAAGGTTTCAATGTAATGTTGAAACAAAAAAAGAAATATTTAAAATCCTTTGTATTTTGCAGGCCAGGTATACTGTTTCTAACCCAGCTCTATTACTGGCTAATCTAGGAAATCATCCTCTGTTTAATAGGAGAGGACAAGCGCACAAACCTAATACCAGTAATTTGTAAATCTTTCGTATTTTAAAAGTTTACATAGGTAGAATACTGGCCCAGCAAGTTAGCTGCAAACCGTTTACACAACAGAGAAATGTTGTATAACCTGCCATGCAGGCATGTGGTTGATTTAATAAATAAATAAATAAATAAATAAAAATACACTAGCTGCCATGGATATTGATTTGCGTTTAAGTGCATGAATTACAGAGATAAGGATGTCCTTTCTAGACAAGCGTTCCAGACACTGGGCTACAAACTTATTAAAGAATATCTTCAATCAGTGATCTGGTGTTTAGTTCACATAGTAGCAGATACAATAAGTTAGGCACATATGTCTACATAATGCCTACAAATGGTACATGAATGCATTTTTTCATATAGCACTGTGTATTCGTATTGTGCGTGCTTATAGAGGCTTGTGAACAGTGCTTATTTAATAACTTTGTTTTGGATGTCAAACAGAATTGACAAAAATAATCATTTCAGCTGATGACACATTGTATTTTAAACATTAAAGGTTTTTTATCATATTGTAGGTATTCTGTCTTTTCATACACTCCCCCCTCCATGATATTTGCTGCAAGAATGCCCATTGACTAAAGGTCTTTTTCACCTTGCAGTGATGACAGGGAGATGAAGCGATCATCACACCTGGAAAGATCTGTCTGTCTAGTGTAACAATGGTAGCAGTGATCCAGAAGTGTAACCATATATATTCCAGGAATCTTAACCTATGCTTAATTTTATGGTATTTGGCAGTGTAAGAGGAATAAAAATGTATAGATGACAATGAACCAAGAATGATATTGAAGAGCTTCTGACGGGCATGTGCAAGAAGCAGTAATCTCAATAGAAAGTCAAATACCTTAAAAGCACATAATTTTTCTCTCTGCCACTTCATTCTTCACTTCTTCCCTAAAATTCTTTCTTTACCACCTGACGATGCTGCCATTATGTCAATTTCTTTTTGCTTCCTATGCTTTGTGCTTCCAGCTTTCTGTCTTCCTGCCTAGTTGTCCATTCTCCCACCCTTTCAGCTCCATTCACAAGAATTTTCTTCCCTCTCCACAGAAGAAGGGAATTACATCTTTCTTTCTGCTGAACCCCAGTCCCCAGTCTTTTCTTGTTAATCCTTAAGTTTTTCCCTTTCTTTTTTCAGGTTGCTGAGCCAGATTCCTGCCAGGCCTAAGTGAGCGTAACTTCCCTGGGGCTACGCTGACTTAGACCAGCTGAACTCTGACCTGAAGATTTCTTTTTCTTCCACTATTTTCAGTCTATTGTCCCATGATCTGCAGTTCACTTTTGCTCTCCTGCACCCAGAGATCTGATTTACTTCCTTTTTTCTTGCTTGTTAATGCTTGATTTGTGCTTTTTCCTTTTACCTTTCACTGAGGTATGCATCTTCTCTTAGCAGGGTTGTACCATGCTGGAAGTTTAAGATAGCAGCAGCAAGAGCTACCACCCCTTTTTGATGAAAAAGTTTTAATTATTGTGCTGATTCTTTTACTCTGCTCTTACAGTATTCAAGAGCTACATAGGCTCTCCCGTAGGAAGAGGAGGCATAAAAATATAACTCCTAGCCAGCAAAAGCATTATGCAATAGGGAATATGCTCCTCAGACATCATTAGGTTATCATTAGGTCATCAGATTTGAGATTCATGTGCTGTGTTAGTGTTCTTGTCTCAGAAATTAATCGGTTAGAATGGTGAATTTTTGCAAAATTCAAATAATTTCAAGTTTTATTCTGGCATGAATCTGTTCTATGTGCTTCAGGTATTTATTGCCTAGCAACATAGAGCTGGTATATAATACAGTCTCAAGAAAATCTGTAACACTTTCATGAGTATCTGCTTTCTTGCTAACTTTTGCATACAGTGAGTGTCTGGTTCGTACAAGCAACCTTGACAGTATTTTATTGGAAACTGCTACCTTCTGATGTACCGATCTTTTAGTAAAAATGCCCTGAACAATATAAACTCAAACTGTCTGGTAGTAAGCGCAGACTAAATTTTCCAATTAATTTGAAGGGGGATTTTTGGTTAAAAATAATCCCACCAAACAAACACTTGGTTTCAAGCGTTAAGGAAAAAAAATACTGCAAAATATTGCAAACTATTTTTATTGTGTTATACTTCAGTTTCCTTTAGTTTTTACTTTTGTACTGTCGTATGGGACACAAAAACATGTTTTCCTAGGTTGTTCCTTCTTTGAGCTGACTGTTTCAGAAAGTACCCCACATTTTTCACCTCACTTAAACCTTTCTCACCCTGTTAAGTATACACAGTTGCTCGGGGGGAAAAAAGTCTACCAATTGTACTAAAGCTGCAAGAGTAAGTGATACCATAGTTAAAGACTGAAATAGCATTTGTTATGCGTTTCACTACTTTAAAGAGTTTAAGGCTTCACTCCATTGCAGGGCTTCCCAGAATTGTTCATTCTGTGTACACACCCCTCTAGCAGATAAATGTGAATCAAATCAGATTATATTAAGGTTCTGTAATGTGAAGAAACATCTCTTAATAACCAAGCTGTCACTTCCATGATATTTCATTTGTTGCCTAAGGCAGTTTCAGTTTGTATCTTGTCTGATGAATGGCTACTGCAAAAATTCATACTGTTTTCTTCAAAAGGTAGCTGCCTGAATTAAACAAAGAAGTAGAAGAAATTATGCCCACTGTAGCCAAGCTAAAGCGTGAAGTACACCTATTCCAGTCCTCCTTCCACTCCAAAGATGTTTATACAGCACTTACCCTAGAAGTACTGGCACTGATATCATTCAGTGTATTCTGATTTTATCACCATCACTGTTAGTAACTGTTCTTCATGTTATGTGATACCTAAAACAATCTGTTATTTTTGTAAAGGAAATAAGGTAATGATGACACATGCAAGCTGTAATATTTAATTACTGTTTTCATCAGCCATAATGATAATTCAGCATGTCATTAAATCATAGGCTGTAGTTAATATTTCTACTCAAACATCTCAAATAAAGCACCTCTGTGTGAGGATAATATCTTGCTGGCATTGTTTAACCCTTTATCCCTGTGAAATAGTTATTAAAAAACCCTTCAGGATGAAGCTTCAAATTAAGTGAGACTTGATCTTAAGTTATTACATAATTTTTATTATTTAACCTAATTAAAACAAAACCTAAATACTACATTTTTTGGCACAAAGCTCACTTAAAGGTATTGTAAAGCCCAGATGACGGTCTTTATGATGTACATCCATAGAAACATCCTAAATGTAAATATGGTTGGATAAATATTCCCTTCACCCCCCACCACAAATAAAAAGATAAAACAGAAACCTTTGGTGTACGAAAGCTTTTGACATTTTTAGAAAATGTACCATTTTCCATTTCACATTTTATTGGTAGAATAAGAATATTTAATAGTTAAGACTATGTAAAATATGGTCAGTATTTCAAGAAAGATGTAGTGTCACAGACCAATCCCTCTGAGACTACAGAGCTAATGGCTTGTGATGGAACAGCAACTTGGAAACAACGGAGCAGAAAAATTTGAATCTATGTTTTCCTTATCAAAATATCTTCTGTGTTGCAGTTTCCCTTTAAGATCAGGGATAAATTAGAAGAGTCAGCCATGATCCTTCTGTTTTTGCAGACAATTAGTATCTACATTTCCCTCCAGGAGATACTGATTCCAGTTTTTCAGAAAAGGAAAAAAGCAACCTGTCCAAGAGGAGGACAGTTAATTGGAGACAGAATTCTAGACGCAAGTATATTGCAAAGAGCTTTTACTATAGATAACATACCAATGTTTAATCATATGCAATTAGAAATTTTTATTTCCCATTCCCAAGAATTAGCAGATTTTTATAAATGACGTACAGAGATTGAAATGAGGATAACGAACCCTGGAGTCTCCGAAGGACTCATTTCAAAGTTACACAGTAAATTTATTAAATGTGATATGGAAGGCAGAGTTAATTACATGCAGATACGGGAAATACCCTAGATGAGAAGATTCCCTTAGAGCGTTAGTCACGTACTGATGTATGGCAGTTACTGGTTTAGATATGTCATAGTTGCTAAGCGGTGAATCACAGCACTGTCGTTTACATGGAGTCGATAGTGCTGATCAGCTGCAGAATATGTAAATAGAGGATGTCTTTGTTGATGTTTAGTGGGGATGTCACATACCTGGAAATACTGCTGAAGAGTTCTTAGTCTCACAGATCTTAGGTAGAAGGACTTACCACATTGTATCACACTAACTGTTTCATTAGAGAATTGTATTTACAGTCCTTATCTGCTGTTTCTTCAGTTCCTTAATTGAGACTCTTCCGTCAGCTTTTACTTCAATATAGTCCAAATATTCTGAATGTAAATAATAAACTCCAGTCATTCCAGTCACTTCACTGACCAACTTTTAGACGACCTCTCAGTGAAGGGCTGGAAATTTGGTCTGACAATGAAAAAAGAAAGCCAGTTTTACAATCTTATTCCTATCTTTGTAATGGTGTTTATTTCACCTTGAAGAGCTAAAAACTGAAAAAGTTCTGTTATTCTACAAAACACTGCCTTCTTCACTGGGAAGTGGCAGCATATGTGTCTTGCTACAGGTTCTAAGCCTGCTGAGAAGGTCACTGGCATCCAGCCGTACCTCACTGGCTGTGTGGAGTTCTCAATACTATGGCACGTGGAGTCTTGAGCATAACTGCATTTTCAGAAAACTTTTGCCACTTCTGCTCCTGATGGAAGTGGTGTGCTTCTAACATTTGTGTTTCTAATTCTCTGCTTGCTAACAACTTCCTGCTGATGCCATGGCTAACTTCTGTGTTGAGTTCAGGTCCAAGAAGCAGGTACAAAACCGCAGCATTGCACAGCTTCCTTGTTTACCCTGCTGCAACTGGATAGCATATTTTATTCTTCCCTCATAACTGCAAACCAAATAACAAATTAAGTAGTCCTCAGCGTGAAATAAAGATGGGGGCTGTTTAAATCAGACTGTTTAACTCTGTCAAAGTTAGGCATGCCCAATTAAAACACACAACATTCTGTGTGCAATGTGTGCGCTATGTTGCACATCCATTTAGCACGTGCACCGACCTATTAGGTATCAGACACATTCCGCAGACTAAAGTAAGGCCATCTTTAGTCCAAGGATGAAAAAAAGACCTGCATGTGTATAGTAGTTTGAATGCCAACCAATTAGGTTGGCTATTTCCTGAAAGAGCATGAATACTAGATCTGTATTTCATTGCCTGTCGGATTTCTGAAAGCTCTCAGCATCCAACAGCTCCAGGTGGTCAACAGAAATGGTTGAGTATTTGGGATTTCTGGAGCCAGGGGATATCTATTTATGCCTAGTAAATATTTGCAGAATATCTATCAATAGCTATAAAGTTATGCAAAACTTTTAACAGTGTTGGCTATTTACAGTTTTTACCAGTGGTGCTATTTGCTGTTTATCCTTGTCTGCAACCATTTTCTATCCATTGCTTCTGCAGTGGCCATTGGTTTAATCCCAAAAGCTTGGCTAGGACACCTGCTTTGTGAGTTGTTCCATAGTGTGAGCTATAGTTTTTGAAATGACATCGAATGCAACTTGATCTTGTTTATAGTTGTGACCAAACAGACCACCCCCACTTTCAGTTTGGCAGTTCTTGTTGTTGCCTATCCTACTTGCCGTCAACGTTTTGAGACTGATTATTTAGTAACAGCTGTCTTCTAATACCAAAAATGTGTGTTGCCTTGTGAAGGCATTTGTCAGTGTTCCTCCACCTATTCCAGCTTTGTCGCCTGTTTGCATTTTCTTACCATGTATTTTTCTTACCTGTGGACTGTGTATTAAGTCTTTGCTGAGCCCCTGCCAGCCTTCACCATTTGAGACTAACCCTTAAGGATTCTTAAAATACATTTTAGCGTAGGAAGAGTAAACTGTTGCAGGCTAGTAGAGATTAGTAGATAGGGTAGTATGGAATAAGATATGATTTAATTCCCACTTAATAGCTTTCCGATTGTTTTCTCAAGGATGTCTGTTCTTTGTGATAATCCCTTCTATTTGCTATTGTTTCGTTTCCTGCTAGTCTCCCTCTTACAGCCTTTTTCACTTTAATTTCTGTGCCTTCCAGCAGGATGATATCACACAGGTAAACTGTTGTTTATAAACACACACCTCCAAATATGTGCATCTTTCATGTCCGTTTTGCCACTCATTTTCAGCATTGGTCACACAGTTCGTTGCCATGATTTGTATTCACAGTAAAGGTTCCTGAAAGGGATGCAAATGATTCTATTGTTAAACTGAACTGCATCTAAACATTAGGTCTTTTCCTTCTTGAACCACAGCCTCTTCTACCCTGTGTAAAAACCTTTCCCTTCTGTCACATCCCACAAAATGTATGCTGATAGTTCACTCACTGTAAAAGTGCTACATGTTTAATTGCCTTGTTCTGAGGAGTGTTAAAGAGTATCGCTCCCTATGTATGGCTGAATGAAATGAGCTCCAGGGAACTCGAGAACTGAAGGGATGGTGCTACATGTTCTCTGCTACAAACCAAAGCTTGGGTTCCATGGCAGTATATGGAAATAGTCTGGGAGAAGGTAAAGAAAGTTGTAAAAGAAAATTGTTTAGCTTCCAGACTGTAAAAATGACACAAATTATCAACTCTACTAGGAAAATAAGTGTAGTCCTGAGTTTGGTGGAATCAAGTAGGGTACAAAATGTGAGCCAGAGTATACAGATATCTGGTTTTGTTATGATAAATTTTTATACACTTTTTAGGTCACTAAGTTGAAGTTTGTCTTGCTTCCTATTTTCCTAAAAGATTCTTCAATGCTTTTGGGATGGTAGCAGACTGATGAGTGCTGATGATTGTATCACTTAGGGCAAAAGTCTGGTGTTTAGCGGTGTCGTGGTTTAACCTCAGTCAGCAACCGAGCACCACACAGCCGCTTGCTCACTCCTCCCCCGCAGTGGGATGGGGGAGAGAATTGGGAGAGTAGAAGTGAGAAAAACTCGTGGGTTGAGATAAAAACAGTTTAATAATTGAAATAAAATAATAATAAAAATAATAATATTGTAATAATAATACACAAAGCAAGTGATGCACAGTGCAATTGCTCACCAAC
>NW_008795371.1:565249-576300 GCF_000699145.1 Aptenodytes forsteri | reverse complement strand
CCCGCTGACTGATGCCCAGCCAGTCCCCGAGCAGCAGACCCCCCAGCCAGCTTTCCCCCAGTTTATGTACTGGGCATGACGTCACATGGGATGGAATGTCCCTTTGGGCAGTTGGGGTCAGCTGTCCTGGCTGTGCCCCCTCCCAGCTTCTTGTGCACCTCCAGCCTTCTCAGTCGGTAGAACATGGGAAGCTGAAAAGTCCTTGGCTAGTGTAAGCACCGCTTAGCAACAACCAAAACATCGGTGTGTTATCAACATTGTTCTCATCCTAAATCCAAAACACAGCACTGTACCAGCTACTAGGAAGAAAATTAACTCTATCCCTGCCGAAACCAGGACAAACAGTTAATATTAATGTAATGTTACAGTTTGGGAAATGGCTGTTGAAAGATCAGGTGAATTTAGACCGAATGACTGCAAAAATGTAGTTTTGTTCTGTAAGACAAACCTGTAGAAATGTCTGATAGTACTCAGGATAACAGCATCACATCCCACATGAGAGAGTGTGCTTAACAGCATCAGACATTTTATGTAATGGAGAGAAAAATCAAGTAGATGTCATGACTCTTATTCCTGTACCATCTGTAGACAACAATGGCTGAAAGTCATTGGCTGGGTGTAAGATATAATGATATAACATATTCTGCAGAGGAGGTTCTTTATTTAATAGTTACTTGTGAAAATACCTCTAGAGAGCCGATTAGTAAGCAACTAATAGTTCCTTTTCACAAACAATTGAAATTGGTCCTCCTGATCCTCTGTTGTGTTGCATTATTACAGCTTTGACCTTTGAAACAACCTACATAGAGTGTGTTTAGTAGAATTAAGATGTAACTCAACCTTTTAAATACCAAAGACCAATATCATTTCTATGGTAATGTAAATTCAGCATAACTGCACCAAGTTAAATTTGAAAAAGTGAAAAATATAAAACTGTGACATTAAAAATTAAGGTAATTTACTTTCTATTTGCTGGATCTCCTACGCATAAGCATTTTCCCTTTTATTTCACTGCTTCTTAAGTCTTTATCATGGATTTAAACAAATAACAGCGTAATGAGACAACAGTACAAAGACATATATTCTCTTGTTCCAGTATAAAAAAGAAATGTGCCTTCAGCAAATTTTCTTAGCTCACTTGTTTTAAAAGGCAAGAGCTAAAGACCAAGTCATCTACTGATCCAAGAAAAGTGATATGACAGCAGAAGCTTGCCCAGAGAAGAAAGAACTCTTCTGTGGTTTTGGATTGTCTTTTGATCCCCTTTTATCCATGGGGACCATATAAAGCCAGGTCAAAGGTGGCTGGGTTCCATGTGGTCTGCAGAATGGTCAATATTTGTTCTTGAAGTAGTTTAAGCCTTTGCTAGAAGTCTTGTTAAGTTACAGTGTTTCTGATATCGAAGGTATCAGAATGGCATTTTGATATCACTGCTATGCTAGAAGCTGATTAGGTTCCTGTCACAAATGTTGACAGTAGTTGTCAGTATTATTACTTTTTATTATTCAGTGTGGATATTTTCGTTTTGGTTTTGAGATTTTTATATGGAATGAATGTTTTTCTTACATTCATACCAGTATTTAAAACCTTTATACCGCATTTAAGTGTGCAATGTCTGTATCACCAAACTACAAATGGCTATTAAGTATATTTTATTTTACAAGAATAATAAAGAATAGTTATAAGTGGCCCTTTTTTTGAAGTGAAAAATAGGTGGGATATTTGTAGTTGTCATATTCAAAATGTAATTAATATGTGGTAGCTTGTTTCTAGTTTGGTTTTTTTGGGGGGTGGGGTTGGTTTTTTTCTCTGTAAGCACAAGGCATTTCAGATTGGAAACAAAAACATGCAAATAGTTATTTTAGTAGTTGTATCTATTGTTCATCAATTGTTAAAATACAGCTGATTATGTAGTGCTATAATGAAATTGTATTACAACATAGAAGTATTTCTTCTATTTAATTTTAAATGTCTATGTTCTGCATCCTGAGTGACTGACTTTGAGGCACAGGCCTCTCTGTCTTTAGTAAAACCTTGTGTTATATTTTGGCAGTTTGACTCACATTCCTCACTGATCTCAGGTATTCTTATGCTTCCAGAAGTGTCTCTTTCATTTCAGTATGGATATTAGTGAAATTGGGTATTGGTCAGCATTGCTAATACTGACCTTCTATTAACATTTTTATTATTGGTCATGATGTTTCTACCATCTGAAGGAACTTGACCTGTTCGTTTTCAGTTTCTGCCACAGAGGCCGCATTCTACCAATCCTGACTGCATGACTCCCCATGGAACTATCTTGCATCAAACCCTGGATTTTGATGAGTTCATACCACCAATACCGCCTCCACCCTACTACCCGCCAGAATATACCTGCACACCAGTGATAGAGGCGCAGAGGTGATTCTTCTTCCCTGTAGTTACAGTCATCACATAGTTCTGAGCTACAGACTATGCAGCTCTTTCAAAGAATATGAAGCCAAGTAATGTCCTTCACTTACATTAGGTGCTTCTTTTCCAGAGAGATTACATACGTTTTTTGCAAACTTGTTAGGATGCACCGGGAAATATTTGTGTTAAAGCACTGCTGTAATAGAGAAGTGATTGAATTTAGCTAAGACAAGGATAACAATATCTGAACTTAAAGCAGAGATCAGCTTATGGGTAATCCTTTCACAGTCGTTAACATTATACCCTTGAAGTTGAACATGAGATTTAATTTTCTAAGGAAATCATTGCAGTTAATGCGTATTATTGTGGAGTAGTGAAGGACAATAGTGACTGCAAAACAAGCTGGTAGAGATGCGTGGCATCCAAAATGCCCTCCTGTGAGTGAGGGCTTCCTTTTGGTTGTCTAATAAATTTCTTCAGTATAATTCTTTGTAGTATATTGGCTTTGAATTCAGAGAATGCTCTACATCATTGTGGTGTTGGTAATAGTTTACCAAATAAATCCAATGCAATTTCTTAAGTGTGCTTGTTTGTATTTTTAAACAGAGGTCTCCATTTGGACTTTCCTCATTCCCCATTCAGTGCTTTATACGAAGTAACCATTAACAGCCCAGGAATGCTGTATCCAACTGAGCTGCCCCCTCCTTATGAGGCAGTGATTGGAGAGGCGCCTGCCAGTCAGGTAAGGAAAGCCAAAGGAAATTCTTTACCTAGTCTTCAAATTTTCATGATGCGAAACAATTTTAGATAAATTTAATGATCTAAAATAATTTAGGAGTTAATTGTACTTTGGGGGAACAACCATTACAAAATATTTATATTCTTTAAACACATTTTTCAGGCCATTCTCTTTAAAAGGGTTTAACTAACAAATTTTACTTAATGTGTATTCTCCTTATGTTCTTGTGCATCATTGGGCAAATGCTTATGAGAGTAGTAATATTTCAGCTGTTATCATCCATTACAAAAGTAGTACGATACTGGACTATCAGTAACAAAAACTTAGAAGAATGGATTGGAATCACCGAAGCACAGTGTTTTTCCTTATTTGAAAAGGATAATGATCTTTTAAAATGAGATTACATTTCTTAATTTCTATACGTAACAAGGAATTAAGAAGCATGTTTATTTTCTTAAAAACCCCTACAGCTGTAAAATATTTTTTATTCCAAATACTGATGATGGTGGATTTGCCTCACTTCAATATACTACTTTTAGTTGGAGCTCAGTACAACAGTCTAGGTTTAATAACGAAAAATATAACTGCGTGTCTTGCGACATGTAATGCTAATAATTTCTGTATGTTTGTGTATGTGTGTATATAGCATAGAGGTCATGGGACATTCGGTTTTGCTCTTCGTGTGATCTCAGCCAAGTTAATTACGAATTCCCATTTTAAACTCTATGTGTAGGTAGAACACGGACTTGAAAATTCCTAACATGTCTTTGAAAATCTCTGCAAATAACCTCAGATTAACAAAGTTAAAAATACACATTTGCAGTCCCCCACTTATGTCAGATTTCAGATGACGTTCTGGAAAAGTACTGGGAGCATCTGGTAATAGTGTAGGTTCTTATAACGGTATGCTCTAGTCTTGACAGGATGCCTTGAACTTGGTGCCAAATCTATGCTTTAGTAGTTGTAAGATACAGCCTCCGTAAGGAGGCTCCTGTCAGGCACCAAAGTGCTAGAAACTGATTCCTGCCTCAGTGTTACATTAGCTGATAAGAAACCATACGGAGCAAAGATTTGAATGATAAAAGGATAGGGACGTGTTCTTCCTATGAAATAGCAATGAGTAGCTCTCTATCTGTTGCTTATACTTTTGGCTGTTACAGCTTTTAATGGCTTTCCTCCGTAAGGAGGCTCTTGTGTGGGGCCCCAGTGTTCTAGACTGTTTTTTGTGTCTGTGTTTTATTTTCTGTTATGAAACCATACGGAGCAAAGATTTGAATGATAAAAGGATAGGGACGTGTTCTTCCTATGAAATAGCAATGAGTAGCTCTCTATCTGTTGCTTATACTTTTGGCTGTTACTGCTTTTAATGTCTTCTGCTGTTACATGGCAGAAGCAGTTACTCCTGAGAGTGCGTAACACCTTTATTCTGAACTTTGCGGATCCAGTATACAGACAAATATTTACATTACACTTTTTGCCTTGTTTTTTACTATACAGTGTCAACTCAACTGAAACTGGAATTATAATGTATCTGCATGTACAGCCAAAGCTAATTTGAGCAAAGTTTTGCTTTAAGTGATTTGTGATAATTGAATCAGCTGTCACAAATGGGAAAATACTTAAAATTGCTTTTAGAAACTGTAATTTCTTGCAGGGTTCAGTAAAAACTCAAGGAGTCAAACATTCTAGATACTGTTTATCAGTTGTTAATAGCGCACTGTGGAAATGTGTGTTCAGGTTGCCAAATTGGGCCCACATTACAGAGGGGAGTACTTTGCATTTCCCCAAAATATAACATTGAAAAGCTTGCTAGTGATTTTTTTCACACTGGGGGAAACCACAACTGGAACCACAAAACTAAAGAAATTATATAAATTTTTACTATTATACATAAGAAGATTATTAAGACAATTAATAAGACAAGTGTCTGAGTAAAAAAGAACGTTGAGATGCACAGTGCCTGACAAAAACGCAATTAAAAAACTCCAAGATATGCCTAACTTTGCAGCTTCTACGACTGACAAAGCAGCTTCTGACAACTCTTCTAATCCTTGCCTTGTATCATACCCTCCACCACCAGCCCCAATAAACAGGCCAAACATTGCACTACCTTTGATTTATTTGGCTATAATAAAATGAATTGGTATAAACTGCTTGTGAGTGAAGTTCTTTTCTGAACAGCAAAATTGGAGTTTCCAAGGCCATCTCCTTTCTAAAATTTTTTTTTATCCAAGTTCCATCCTTTTTCCTTTACAGTAACTCAGAGGAACCTGCAAGCCCTGGAGGAGTTGGTATTTTTCAGTGATTAAAAAAATAATTGGCAAAAGTGGTATGAATCATACATGGTATGGGGGGACAGAGAAGGATCGTATCTGTGATGAGAATTCGTACGTAGTACTAAGTCAGGTTTAGAAAAGGAAGGATCATATCTGTGATAAGAATTTGTACATAGTACTAAGTAAGGTTTAGAAAAGTGTCTATTTATATTTAAGCACAAAATCACTTTGAGCACTCTTGTAATTGGGATTACACTTTGCATGAACATTGACATCCAGCAGCACAACAGCAACAGCATATAATAAAAGTATAATTTAACAAGACATCATTTAAAGCAGCAAAGTCATGCTCTTGCAAGAAGAGCATGAGCTTTAATAAGCAGATGTATTGACCGTTATTTTTTGGCATCTGGGGTCAGTGTCAGTGCCTTGCCTATTAATCTCTGGCCACCTGGGTTCCAGAAGTGTTTGTTCTAATCACAAGTGATTTTTAATTTCTAAATGGTGATAATTATATAGTTTCTTGCCAGGAGTGAGTTTATATATGCCTGATAGTTGCTGGTTCAGAGAGCTTGTAGGAGCAAAATAACAACAGGTGCTGAGTATCAGAAGCGAAGTACATTGGCAGTGCTAACTAAAGCCTACACAGCCATTTTGTAGCCATATACTTTTCTTGACAACAAAAGCCCTAACGTATATTTTTTTGCAGTCAGTGTCCCAGTCGATCTGTAAATGGATGAATGGAGCCAAAGTCTAGGACAGTTTTAGGTCTACAAGAGAAACAAAATGGGAGTCCTAAATTGCTACATGATGCAAACGCTCCCATATAATATGCACCAAGCTACAGTACAGTATGAACTGAAATAACTAGATTTATATAAATCCCTCAAAGGCAGGCTTTGCAATGGAAATCATGGCAGAGCTTTAGCTACAGAAGTGCTTCTGGAAACCGTTATGTAATAACGTCATAATTGTAAAACCTCTTACTGAGCATCAAGCAGTAGGTTTTGTTTGTTTTTAAATGGATTGAGGTCCTTAGAATCTAATTAAATTGTATCAAATGACTCAATATTTCATGCATTTCACAGACAACAAATGTCAGTGCTAATTTAAGTGGTTGCATCTAAATAAAAATTGCTGTTGTAATCTGTGCTGATGAGGAATTCCCATTTTATGACTATGGGAAAAAAAAAAGTGTTTTTCACACTGTTTTCCATGCGAAGTATTGACTAGGATATAGAAAAGACAAGAACAAACAGATCAGGGTTCTGAGTGAATTATACCAGTGACTGTTTTATAAGGTTTACTAACCTGTAGGCTGTGCAGGCTTGTTAAAAGCATGGTTTTTCTTTCCTTCTCCTATTGATACCTTAGTGACTGTCTTTACCAGTTTTATGTCTGAGGATGTGCAAGTCAATAAGGTTTTGTTACCCTCGGCTGTGCAGGAACCTGTATGAAACCACGTGCCATCCCTATGTGACCCAAAACTCTGACCTGACTAAAAATTGTCAGTGTTATCTCCTGCAATTAAAACCATGGTTGTCCTTCCCCCAAGCAAGGAGGTTAATCAATTCCAAGTGCATATAAAATACATTCAACAATCATTCTTGTGAATGGAGAAAGAAGAAGGGAAGGAAAAGGAAAAGTTAACACATTGATCAGATAAGTTTAAATGGCTTATGTTTTGCAAATTATGGCTAGATACTGAAAAAAGTAGGAGAAGAAACCAAAATTCAAATTATATCCCTGAGTTCTTCAGCATGCCCGAAATCTTGAAATCTCTTGTTTTCCCACTATTAAGGATGCTAGTTATCAACGAGGCCCTGAAGAGATAAACCTTAAAGATGATGAGTGCTCTTCTGTATGTGGCAGATTTTATATAGAGGGGAATATTCACAGTCTTCCATTTGGTCTTAAGAAGCAATTTCTGTGTGTGTAAATTTGTCCCATCTATTTGTCATATTGTTGGGGTCTGGTTGCGGGGTTTGTTGTTTCGTTTTGGGTTTGGTTTTGTTTGTTTGTTTGTTTTTTAATTTCCAACAGTTGTAATTAGAGAAAACTATAATATAATATAGTCTGCAGTATATAAGCAAGCATCCAGAAGTTAAGCTGAGAGGCCGTGTCCTTTGATTCACATAACATTCTTAAGAGGTGACTTGTTACTATCTTGTTTATGCAACCCCGTGTCTTTAGGTATGTTGTTGCAAGGTTTTCAGCCTCTGTAGGGGCCTCTGAGATTGAGGCAGAGCCTGAGAAGGAATGTGATGTGCAGTGGATGAGCTTTTGAGTCCCTCTAAATTCCAAAGGATGTGAAAGGCTGATACAAATCTCACTGCATGGAGGAGGGTGCCGAGAACAGTTCTCTCTGTGGTTTCCCTGAGTAAAACATGAGTCCTTACCCCAGGTGAGCTGAAGGACTCTCAGTATTAACACCTAACCGCAAGGTAAAATAGTTTGTCTCCTGCCCATGTTGGAATACACCTTGGGTCTGTGGTGTGTTCTGTGCAAACTCTGTTCCAACAAGATGTCAAAGCAGAGTACTGATAGCTGCTCTGTCAAATGAGCTTAGTTGTCTTATTCCCAGGTCAAAAAATTCTGTCAACACTGTAATTGTTCCCTTTGGCAAACTAAGCAGAGGATTAAAAAAAAAAAAAAAAAAAAAGAAAGGACATGAAGATTGAACTGTCATAATCTAGAAATGTTTGTGTAATAGGAAACTGAGGTATGTAAATACAACGTATGTATTTCTTCTGCCTGTAAAATAGCGTATTTTTTTGAGATGCGTGATATTTTGATTTCAAGAATTGCTAAGCCAGCTTTTTTCACAAGCCTTAAGTTTATGCTGTATAATAATGTTATTTTAAGCTTACTAGATCAAAGCTACAGATGGTTCTTTTTTTATTAGTACAGGTTTGCCAAAACCTCAGCCTTGCACATAACTCATTTTATACGTATTAGGCCATTTTATAGGTACTAGACAATGTCACTACAGCTGCCAGGTGACTGGGAGAATGTAGAAAGTCAATAAATGTTTCAGCACAAATATTCAGCAGATATTTTCCTGTCAATGATTAAGAATTTGTGAAACCACCTAGATTTAAAAAGAACCCTAGATTTTTAAAAAGAAACAAAAAACCTTAAAACTTTATATTATTTCTTCCAAAATGTAGTTAGTCTAATTGAATTTTCTCCAGCAACAAAGAGCATTTGAGAACACTTCTTTTCCAGTTAGTTCCCAGCAGTTCCACAGTTAGTTCCCAGGAATGGTCTGCAACTCAGAGTGACACCACTAATTTTTTTCTTTACCACAGATGTGATATTCTGCTTCAATAAAGAAAGCTCCTTTAAGAAACTTCCAAGCAAATTCTTTAAAAATATGAGTGATTTCACCTTTGCTTCCCAGTCCTCTATCCATCTGTTGCTGAGTTAAAGTATTTCTGGTACTGTTCTTTGTTTAGAGTTGTATTCGCTAACCCTTAGACTTAAAATCACTTTTAAAAACGAAATTTGTATCAGAAAAAGTTTCCTGATCACTTGATCCTAGTAAGCTATGGATAGATAGATAGATAGATATTAAAAAAAATTAGTGAGCACAGTAAGTTATGCATATATATGTGTGCATTAATCTACACTGGCATGTGCACTGGAGGCTATTTCCTTAATAGCTTCAGAGTAATAGTGTCACGTTCAGTTTTTCAGAAGGCCAGATACAAATTAAGCTCTTGACAAAAAGGTTTTCACAGAGGTGACTGATGGTTATTTCTAGACTATGTCACCAACCGTAATAAGCTTTTACTAGTTAATTGTGGCCCTGCAGACAGAAGCAGATATGATGCTTTCTGCTAAAGATGGTATCAATCTCATTCCCTTGGGCTTTTCTTTTTATATTTTTCTCATTTATTGTTACCAGCTATTTATTGGAACCATTTTTTAATAATCATGTTCCGAAAGAACTGCTAAAAATCTAATGAGATTGGCAACAAGGTCCAATCCAAGGTCTATTAAAATCAGTAGAAAGAAGATTTCCTAAATTTCAGGTGTTTATGGATCAAGTCTTTCCAGCAGGACTGGTTCTGTATTTTGTTCACATGATTCTCAGAAGTGAAGGGAAGTTACCCACTTAGATCCATCCTTTCAGAAAAAAGGCGAGTCCTAGTATTATCTCCCTTCAGCAATCTCCGATAGGCTGGAGAGCACCCTGCATCGGCCACGTTGGGTGGCAGTGATGTTACAGGGCTTAAAAATACATTAGCTGTTAACATCTCAGCAAATAACCAAAGGAAAATACTGCTCTTGTGCTTGGTTTTATGGTTTTTGTTGTTCTCCATCCTATTTTAGGGTGATATAATGTGGTATAATATGGAAAAATGCAGACTGCAGAAAGAGTTTGCTTGTAATAAAACCATTAGTTTTAAGCGTTGCAGGCATTAAGTTTTGTAATGTGGCCTGCAGCCCCAGCTGCCTGTGAATTCAAGATGAATTTAGCTCATAGATTCTGGAAGAATGCATTTTTCAAGCACATTCCTTTGCCCTGCATTTGTTCCTGACCCAAAGACACTGTAAAATACTATATCTTTAATAGCTTTCAATCTGAATAGCAGCTTATATGATAGTTATTTCACATTGTCAGGTGTGTTCTTAAGATCATCAGCGCTATACTTTGTTTTGGTAAATTACAGATTACTGTGCTGTTTAATCAAACAATTTTCATTTAGGTCACTGGTACTGATCAGCGAGTATCCGATTCAAGCGTGGGTGAGAGGAACATGACCCTGGACTTCAGCACACAAGGTAATCGTAGCATTGTGTTTGTCTGCTTGAGAAAGATGTAGCAGGATTTTTGAGTGGACTTCTCCTTCTCTCCTGCCCTTCCCAATGGATAAAGAACGATTTGCTTTCAGAGCGTTCATGGCAAGAAGAGCCTTTTCACAGTCGTAAACTGATGTGGCTGGAAATGCGGAGGAGAGCGTTGCTCAACAAAGCATGCTCTATAAAGCCCTTTGAGGCAGACAGGGCAACTGTCATTTCTCTTTGGAGTCATGCACATAACTGGCAGTTTGTTTCTTGTTGTCAGCAACCATGGGTGCCCTCCTGATAGTCTACATGCCTTCTCCATATAGTAGTTTCCTGCATGGCTTCCAGAAGCCTGAATAGGAAGCTTGCTGCCTGAAGCGTAGATGTTGTGAATGCAAGTAGAGTAGCAGCACAGAGCCTGTTTGTTTAAAAGTTACTAGAATAGGCCTCCTTGCCATGTCTGTTGATATGGAGGGCTTTTTAAACATTACAGCCTCAGTGGATCACAAGATGTTGAGCAGTTAGTATGAAATAATTAGTTTAGTAAAACTTTCATTAGATACTTTTTCCACATGTCATGGTTTAACCTCAGCTGGCAACTAAGCCCCACACAGCCGCTCCCTCACTCCCCCCTGGTGGGATGGGGGAGAGAATCGGAAGGGTAAAAGTGAGAAAACTCGTGGGTTGAGATAAAGACAGTTTAATAGGTAAAGCAAAAGCCGCACACGCAAACAAAGCAAACCCAGGAATTCATTCACTGCTTCCCACGGGCAGGCAGGTGTTCAGCCGTCTCCAGGAAAGCAGGGCTCCATCACGCGTAATGGTTACTTGGGAAGACAAACGCCATCACTCC
>NW_008795371.1:553711-565118 GCF_000699145.1 Aptenodytes forsteri | reverse complement strand
AAGTCCTTGACTAGTGTAAGCACTGCTTAGCAACAACTAACACATCGGTGTGTTATCAACATTGTTCTCATCCTAAATCCAAAACACAGCACTGTACCAGCTACCAGGAAGAAAATTAACTCTATCCCTGCCAAAACCAGGACACCACATCATATTCATATCGTATTAATGAATAGACTGGCAGGTGTTCTCAGTTAGTACACTTATGGGCAGAGAGGTGGTGGCAGAGTGGTCCAAGAAACAGAAACAGTCCTCTCTTGCTTAGCGTCCAGAATGGGACTGACAGCTTAACAGGTAAGCGAGGAGCATCTGTTCCTATACAGAGTACCTGTTCTGTGAAGAAGGATTTCAGTTTCCAGAGCCACCAGTGGTCACCTTTAACTGCTGCTAAATATTAATTTTTTTTTTAAACCCTGGTGTTTGACAGCTGCAATGGAGTGTGACAACTGAAGGTGACTAGTTTTCAAGTGCTGCTGTTAACAAGGGCTGTGTCTACAGAGCTAGTTCCTAAAGTTCATAAGTACATTTGGACTTCACATCCACATATGAAAGTCTAAATTTTAAGGCCAGTGCTAGAGTTTTGACTATTGGGAAGCAGTGGGCCAGCTCTCAAGCCAGGGTTTTGACATTACATATTGTGCTGTGCGCACATAAAAGGGAACTAGGAAGGTCCTCGGGCATGTTTTATTCATGCAAAATCAGTCAGGTGTCACCATTCCGTGGCTTTTGAACAGTGACTGCTTCTTATCTGCTTCAGGCCCCTCCTCCTGCTGCCTGTATTACCAGAAAAACCACACCAGTGGAAGAGTAGTATAGTAGGAAGCTGTAAATACAGCTTAAGGCCCTTGAGTCCAGGTAGCAAAATGGTACAACCAACCACACTCTAGTTATCAATTAAATCAAATGAAATCAGAGAGAGTTTGGACAGTGAAGATCTGTGCTCTGAAGACAGGCACAAACTGGATGCTTTCATTTATCCATACAAACTTTATAGATATTTCAAAGCCTGAGTTAAGGGAATACGTTGCAAAGAATCATCTAACTGGGTAAAACATGTTTGGGGACTCATCACAAATATAAATGGTCCAATAAATCACTGCAGCTTTGCACCTAACACATAATAAGCGGTGCATATTATGCATTTTTAGCATGTCTTTAGGTGTATTCCATTATTGATTATTATGTCCTTTTTGGCAATCTTATGATTGCCTTGTAAGTGTTACAAATTTATTTTCTGGAAGCCCCAAAAGAAAATAGTTGTTGTGATTCATTTTATGTAAGAAGAAAATGTCCTTCATTAAATCCAACTTTGTGAATATTTGATTTTATTTTTGATAGTTAACTTCCCTATACTGTAGAAAGCTTTCTGCTTCCTAGACCCCAAAACATGGGAGAACCTAACAAACATTCTCTAATTCACTAAAAGATCCTAATTTTCTATTCCTGAACAAAACAGTTAAAATACATTTGTCTCATCAATATGGTTAGCAACAGCTGTTATGCAAAAAAGGGCATCAGAGGCTGCTGCGCTGAATACAATTATGCGATTTGTATTTTGTAAATATTTTGATTTTAGATGTCAAACTTCAAGGAATTCCAGTCTAATATGGGAAAAGTGTTGTCTGTATTGTTGGAGCCTGGAGACTGGATTATCTAGTTTTATTTTCTTTATTTTTGTCATGACTTTGGGAATAATGCAAAGCCAACTACTTATTTTCATACAAGGGGCCATTTTCATCCGTAACATGTATTTGTAGACATGACAGAGGAAGTGATTATAATCTCAATTTTTAAAACAAAGGGTGTCCTGGTTTCGGCAGGGATAGAGTTAATTTCCTTTCTAGTAGCTGGTACAGTGTTTTGGATTTAGGATGAGAACAAAGTTGATAACGCACCGATGATTTAGTTGTTGCTAGGTAATGCTTACAGTAGCCAAGGACTTTTCAGCTTCCCATGCTCTACCGACTGAGAAGGCTGGAGGTGCACAAGAAGCTGGGAGGGGGCACAGCCAAACTGCCCAAAGGGACATTCCATGCCATGGGACGTCATGCTCAGTACATAAACTGGGTGGGGGGGGAGTGAGCGAGCGAGCGGCTACGTGGTGCTTAGTTGCCGACTGAAATTAAACCATGACAAAGGGCTTCAAAGATGACGTGGCCTTGCATAGAATGTTTAGCTTCTCTCTGAAGTGTGTGTGTGTGTCACATATTTTGTGTGCCGGAGATGTTATATGATGGTGAATTCTCATTTGTAAAGAACTTAGATACATGTCTCAGGGAAATGATGATTGATTAGAAAGTGTTAGGTGCAAAGCTAATATTGACAGTAGTGATTGCCTTAAAAGTGATCAGAGCCGTGTTTTTTTCGGCATTTGTGTAAAGTTTTACTTTTTCTACCACAGGCAATCTCTCACTGTTTACCAGAGAAACCAGTAGTGAAAGAACTGTTCCTGGCCAAATGTAGTTACAGATAATACTTTGGTATCAGTGCTCAAGTATGCTTATTAGTTGAAGAAAATACTGGAGGACAGCACAAATTAGCTTTGCTGAAGGACACTAGAAACAAGTAAATTACTTCAGTCTTTTTTGCTTTGGCATTCTGTCATCTGAAAGCTTTTGAGTAATTATTGATGTACTTGCCAATTACTAAATTTAAATCAGTATATTGAAAACAGGGCTGGGGAGGAATGGGAGAGGGGCAAGAAGTCTTTATTTCTCTCTGAATCTCTTGGTTTGCAGTTTCTGTTGAGAGCACCTCTTTGATGGTCTCTGAGGCTGTTGATATCCCAGACCGTAGCTGCTCCTCTGAAGATCTTTGTTCGCTGGAAGTTCAAGGGTCTCTCCGTTCCGCAGATCTTTCTCCCTACTGTACAACCCCCAAAGGGACTACGGACCAGAGCTGCAGCACTCTGGATTACAGCACCCACTGCAGGTTCCACAGAACTCGCTCAGAGGGTTTTCCTGATGAGGATGACAGTTCCCACAGCCGAGCCTCTACAGACAGGTCTCAAGGACAAGAACAGAACTGTGCCCTTGGCAGGTCCTTGGACTGTTCCTCAGAGAATTTCAGCCCCTCAGAAAGAGAACTGCAGAGTTCTGCTCAAGAAAGCAATGCCATGCCACCTTCGAAGCAAAAGAAAATCTGCTGTGCGGTCTTTAGCCAGCCTCCTGTCCCTTCCCAGACCTCTCCCTGTTTTGGGCCCGCAAATACTTCATCGTGTGTGAGCGGCCGTGAGAGTGCTGTCCAGCAGCATCACATTACAAAATATCGAATTTCAAATATAGTCCGATCAACTAGTGACCCTGTATCATGTTCGTCTTATACAGAAGGTAGGTGTAGTACCACAAGGCTGATGGCACATGGAACAAATGAGTGGTATGTGATTTATGCAGCAATTGATGCTGCTGGAAATTGTATGAAACGTTCCAATGAGAGTTGACTTACGTGTGAAGGCTTTAGTTCCATGCACATTTTCTAGATTTGAAAATTTTTAAGACGAATAGAAATGGGTAAAGTGGCAGAGTGAAATTAATTTTGGCTTTTCTAAATTGTACCAGCCTTTCTGCAGTTCTCAGAAAACCATCTCTTGAGTAGACGCCTCCACTTCTCTATTACTGCTACATTGAGAAGCTAAACTAAGAAGTTGAATGGTAGCTGGGGTCTATTTAGGAAATGATTAACTGAGCTGTCATGCTTGTAATACAGCAGGTTGTGTTTCCTGAAGGTGACACCGACATCAACAGCATTGGTGCATGTCAGAGGCAGTCAGTGTGACTGTGTAGTGGCAAGTTGGACTGTGTGGTGAAAAGTTTATAGGACAAAGAGATGAAAGATGAGGCACATGACAAGATGATAAATGAAAAGGAAAGCTTTGACTGTCGTGGATAAGCATCTTCTGACATGAATCTTCTTTTAGACAAGTAGGGAAGAAGAGAGGAGATGATGTTAGCGGAACAGTGTATCTTCATAAAAATCTGCTCGTTAGTGGAGAAGAAATGTTTGATTTAGTAGAGAATGGCTTGATCAAGTAATAGCAGGACTGTAGAACTGTCTAAGCCATTTGAAAAGCGCAGGTTTTACAAAAGGATTTAAGCTGTTTAGAGACATTCAAAGGGGTAACCTGGAGAAGTGGTTTGAAAGTAAAGATTAAAAGCTGTGTAAGGTGTCATAGATGGTGCCGTTACAGATGCGTTCACTGGGCTTTCTAAGGGATCTAGAGGAAGAATCATGTGACTAGCTCAAAACAAAAGTGGGCAAAACGCTGAAATAACTGGTTTCATTTAGGAAGATGATGTGTTGGTTCTATTACACTTTTTGCATCATTATTCTATTTCTATGAATTTCAGAGACCTCACACTTAGCTCAATAATTGAATGTCTTTTACCTTTAGAAATCTAGCCTCAGCATCCTGCCCAGGAAAAGTGAATCTTTAATCTAGAAGTCTGCATTTATTTTATGAAATTTACTCTGCTAGGATATACGTGCCATGAAGGTGCTGTGCAGACAGTAAGTAGGAATTTTTGAATCCTTTCTACTGTGCTAAAGACAAGAAGAACAGCCCTTTCTCTTCCGGATCGCACTCTGCAAGTTTTCCATATTGTGCTCCATATGCTCTTTAAGTAGTGTTTGAGAGAGAGATTACTGTAGGCAGCCATATCTACGTGTTCTAGCTGACTGCTGGGACACCTGGTAGAACAGATGCTCTGCCTTCATTTTTAACATGTCCTAAATACATCCATCATCCTTTCTGGAGAAATGGCATTATGGGAATTATTTTGATGAATTTCCAAGTTCTTAGCCCTACGTGAGTTCAGGGACACGGGTTGAACATTACTGAGATGTAACTGGGCTTAGTAAAGATTGTAATAAAGGAGCAGAGATGGTCCTAGAGATGCTGATATACACACAGCAGAGGGGGGAGCAAGAGAAAAAGTAACTCAGAGGGAAGGTGTTTGTGCTGACTTAGTTTGCCGTTCTTTTGCTGCCTACAGAAGACTCTAAAATGAAATCTTTAAGAGAAGCACTTGAGTCTAGATGTGCATATTTCTTTCATTGATATGCTTGGCAAGCTACAGTTTGCAAAATTTTACTCTGTGAAGGTTTTCACAACTTTGCATCACTTGCCCTTCCTCTACTTTTTGTTGAACTCTATTTGGAAATCATACAGAGGTTAGAAGCAGAACAATTCTAGTAACACGTTCCGGCTGTCTGTAGCAGCCCTGAAGCTTATTTTTCCTAAGCTGTGACACACAGCTGAAGTTTTTTTATAGTCTTTATAACTTTTAAATGGTATTGGATCTAGATTTTTCATGACTGGCTATTGGTATGTAGATCTCACTTCAGAATTTTAAAATACATCCACAGAGTTGAATGATAGGCAAAGTTAAAGGGGACCAACTGAGCTCCATCACCTAACCAACCCCGAAGAAAAAGTGTTTGGGGTTTTTTTTTTTTTTCAATAACATACACTTATTTTTTTAAAATTGTCCTGGAGTAGAACAACTGGTCAAGTAGACTGACCATATGAAAGACAGAGCTGTAAGTACATATCGTTAATACTAATAACTCATGTAAGAGACATACTGTGGATTTTGGAGAACTGAGGGGTGGGGGAGCTTCAGGCATGTTCACAAATGGGAAAATACAGTTGTCAGATTGGTAAGTGGGGGTTGGTTTTGTCTTAGGACCCTGCATTTCTACTTTAAAAAAAATTATAATTTATCTTCTGATTAACCTCCCTATACAAACCAATGTGAAGAGACTTAGAAGCGCAACCTTGAAATTTACCGTGTGAAGTTTTGTTAAATGGGTCTTGAATGTTACTGTGATTGCACTGCACATGGTTTGGAACAGAAATTACTTGACACAGGGATGTTGCACGTGTGCAACAGCATAGTGACACAACAGCAATGATATCTAATAAATTAGTAATCTGGGAATTTTAACGCTGGCATAAAATAAAACACAATTCATGTGCTTCAAGCACATCTTGACATGATGGGGTCTTTATGACACGTATAGTCAACAATTCTCCCATTAATCCTTTAATGCTGAAAGTGAGCTTGCTTATTTGTTTTGAAATATCTGTCATTCCTAGTAGAGAAATTGTAAATGAAAGTTCAGTTTAACAGGTGCCTTTATAGTCACTGTGTAGTCCCTGGACAATGTAAGTATGGTGGGTTGACATATGATCTCTGTAAGAAATAGTTTCCTCTTAAAAAAAATTACTTATAAATTAGTAGTTTGCACGTTTTTCTGTCTTTTCCCCATGAAGTTTATCATAGCAAAGGAGGACAAAATCAACTTCTAGCACTGATATTTGTTACAACAAACAATCTATAATCAAATATGATAGACTATGTGGCTATATCAGTTAAGTGCCTGAGTGATTATTGTAGTGTCTGTGTTCCAGATAATTCAGGCTAATGTCTAGTGGTGTAGTTTTGACTGTGCCGCAAGTCCATTGAGCAGTATAATAATGGATGGGAAGACAGAACCTCTGAAGTGTCTCCTCTTAATAAGCATGCTGCGATTCATGTGTCGCAGTACTTCAGCATAATAAAGCAAATTAAAGATAGAAGCTGTCTCTTTTAATTTCTGACAGATTTTCTATGTTTGTAGCATCTTAGCTTTGTTTTCCTTCATTTAATTATTCATTCTACCAGGGAGGATTATACCAGCTTTTCATTATAAACTGTCCCTGAAGATATGGAAGAAAACCTCTTCTAATCTACCTAGAAGTTCAAAATAGGTTTCAGTCTTGGGAACACATGTAAACAGCCTTAGCATAAATGTGAGGGTTTATTCCATCCTGATTGTCACAAGCTTGAAATCAAACAGACTGCACTGGTAGTTACTGCATAGTGTGATCTTATCATCATTGATCCTTCTGCTGGCGTCCCAGAAACTCTGTCATGAGAAGGCAACTATGTCCAGAGCTGTTTGTAGATGCTCTGTAACCACTTGGTATTGATTGGATCATCAGTAACCATAGTGGTCACCTACCCATTAATTTCATCAGCGGTGGATAGCATTTGTCCTGCAAAGAATGGGAGTCTATTAAAAAAGGAGGTAGAAATATTGGATAAAATGCTGGTTTTGTAGAAATAAGAGGGACTCATCTTTCTTGTTTTTCCCATTTTCTAAGATAAACTCTGTCTGCTGAGGAAATACAGGAAAGTCTGAGGTCTGCACCTAGCAAGGAGCCTTCCATAGCTTCAGTGCTTAGGCCTGAAATATTTAGGATTTGATAGCTGTATAACAGAGAGGAAACCATCAAGCAGGAACTGTATCTTTCTATTTGTATTTATTTAACGGCTTATAGGACATTTCTGTGTATAGTAGCTTCTCTTTATGAATGGGCATCTTGAAAGTAGTATTTCTTCTGAGTAGTTTCATTCTGTAAAGGAGACAATAAAAGATTCCAATGTATTTTTCCTTGCTTTGGGCAGAGGACAAGCAGGGGTTGATTGTGCTCTTTCTGTCTCTCTCTCTTTTGGTTAAAGGTGATAATTGTGCCTGGACTCCTATATGTAGCCAGCGTCAAGATGCAGGATTATCTCCAGCTACATTAGAAACAGGTGAGGATCAGTTTTCTAAAGCAGGATCATATGGGTTTCCTTCTTTTGTTTTACAAATAATTAAAAGCTTCTGATAGAGAAACAAGCTCTAGAAAATTCGGGGCATAAAAATCACTTAGTAAGAGCATACATATATGATATACAATGCTGATGGAACCAGCCTTTGAGTGAAAATAAATGCTACGAATGAAGTCCTTTGTTTCAGTTTAGCATTTTTGCTTTCTCTGTATTTCTTGCTAATCTCTCTTGTATTATTCACTGCTTAGAATTTTCAAGGCCTAGAAATAAGGGGAACTTTATCCTTAAAGGTGGGGGGGGAGCACGCGTGGGCCTAAAACATTACAAGTTACGTATGTAACACTGAGTAGCTGGTGTTTCCCTTTAGCATTAATGTCAACTGAAGTCTCTGAAAGTAGAGGTAACAAAAATGTCTGTGATTTATGAAGTACTTTAATTACCCACCCACTCATCCTAAATGCAGTCCTTCTCTTGGTCATGGGAAAGAGTCTTACTCTTGACCCTGGTTAAGTACCATTTTGCAATGTTTCCTTGATTGCATGTTTTTGTTATTCTTCAGAAAAAACAGACATTTTACGACAAAGTAAAAACTTTTGTGACAATATTTGTTTTGCCTTTTTTTTCCTTTCTTTTTTTTTCTTTTTTTTAACTTATTACTTTAAAGATATTCTTCCCCCCCTTTTTTAGTTCCTGTTTCTGGTTCTCATGTGGCTGCCTCTGCTTGTCAGCATTCTTTGAGCAGTTTCCTACCAACTGGAAAACAGAGGGATACAAGGAAAATTGATCTACACCTAAAGCCAAAGGCTGTGCACGCAGTCTCAAAAGAGCGACCACGCTCTTTAGTGGACCTTAAGGCCTATAAAGACACAAAAATTTTAGTGGCAAAATTTTTGGAACATTCAAACTGTAATCTCCCTCCAGAAGTACGTCATGTAGTGAACAGCATACGATCAGTAATAAAATCTGATGAGAGACACATGGAAGAAGCCATCTTCAGTGCCAATATTATAGACCAGGTAGGCCACTTAAGTTCTAAAGATTTCTTCAACCGTGATAGACACATACCTTATTTAAATGTTTTTACAGTTTTAAGTACTTCAGCCAATTCCTACAAAAGTTCTGTTATAGTAACATGGCTTTAGTAAGAAATAATATTTATCAGGCAGCAATGCATTTTACGCTGAAGCACGCATGAATGCATTTAAAATTCTTCAGCTGGACCCAGTAATATCCTAGGAGATCTATAGGGAGCTGGTATTTACACATTGATAATCATCTTCTCTTATTTCCAACGTCTTTCTGCACCTGTGACTGCTCCATACATGAATTTGTGTTTATATACGGAGATACACAGAACTGACTTGGATCTTTTGTTTTTTCAGGCAAATGTATTTGCACAGCATAAGCTGCTAGCTGAAAAGAATGGGTAGATATACAAGCAGGGCCGCGATCTATCAAAACAGAACAGCGCAGTTACCCTTACTCCTGACTGGAAGAATGTTAATGGCCCTTGTTATTTTTAAGAAAAAGAACTGAGAAATTGTGCTTTTCCAAAGGAAGAATTTTATTTATTTATTAATTTAATTAATTTTATTAATTTATTCTCACCTTGAGTGAGAATAAAACAGACACAAGGCTTGGAAGGAATCCTATAAAACAAGGGAATTAGTGGCAGCAGCAACTTTTATTATTACATGCATTAGATAATAAATCTTTTTTGCAGGAAGAAAGGTGATGAATCGCTTCTTGCTAGTATTGTTACTACAACGATAGCTATAGAAGTGAAGTTCCTTTTACGTTGTCAGATTTGAAAAGCCGAATGCTCTTAGCACTGGCTAACCATGTTCAGGTTGCCTGGAGGGTTTCCACAGAGCTGGACAGACGATTAAGGGTACACGCTGGGGGGCTGTTTCCCCCCGTTCTGAGATACGGTAATTCCTATGGTATTAGTCTGCTGACCCCTAAGTGAGGGGAACTGGCTAAGTATTCACGCAGGATGGAATAACACTTAAACAGCATGTGAGAGAGTGTGATGTGTGGCCGGAAACAGACAGCATTTAATAAAGCTTGCTGCAAGATTGTTTTTGCTAACTATGAAGTAGAACAAAGAAGTAGCGCCGTATCAGTTACCTCTGTAGTCGCGTGGGTAGAAAAGCAGTACTATCATGACATACTTAATGGAGTGTTGGCGTGGAATTAAATTTTAACATTTTTATTGCTTTACAAAGTTTATAGGTCATTAAATCCTCAAGGTTAGAAAGTTGAAAACAATTTTCTTTAAATGAAAAAAACATAGTTTCTCACAAAACAAAACAGTGTAAAAAAATCTGAATGTTTATGTGGATCATAAAACCAGAAACCAAGGACCCATTTTTTATCCTGTGTGGATTTCTTAGATCCAGGGAGACATATGTTTTTTTTCACATTAAAGAAATAATTTTAGTAGTTATTTTTTTCAGACAAAAACCATTATTAATTAGTGAACGTTCGGGGCATCCCAGCAATCTACTTAAGAAGTCACAGAATTTTTGGTAAAATAGTCGTATAATTCAGATTTGTGGAGTAGCTTGACAGTTCCGTTAACACCAAAATGTTTGTTTACCAGGCTTGCAAGATTTTAGTTCTCTTCCACCTTCAGCAAAGCTAGTGAAGCATCTCTTTCTCCTAAAAGAAACAGATGAGTTTAATTTGCTCCGAACTCGTCTTTGTCAATTATAAGGCAGAGCTGCCGCCTTTTCCACAGGTTTCCTTTTCATTCGTCTAGAGAGAAACAAATACTTGTTTGCGCCTTTGTTGATTCCACACCACAGTACAGGTAGGAGGCCTCACGCCTTTCAAGCCTGACTGTGCCTTCCAGTAGCCAGTACTCAGCCCTGACCGGCTGGGAGAACAGGAGAAGCGGGAGGGTCTCTGGATGGCTGCATAAACACGTCTCCTCTGGGGGAGTTCCATCATTGGGTAACTTAAATGAAATAATACTCAGGGACTGAACCTTTTAAATGAAAAGATTTCTTACCCTGTTTTCCCCATTTCTCCTTCTCCATTCCTGCCCTTTTAAACAGGTAATTACAAGTTCCCAGCAGAATGTGAATACCTCTAGAAAGCGACTTCAAGAAGATCTTCATCTTCAGAGCTGTGGTGCTCTGAGCTCTCCAGTTGCCTTCTTACGTAGGTCCCATATCACTCGCAGTTTAGAGCGGGACAGGCCTCACAGTTTAATTGGAGTTTGCCGGGAGACCATCCTTTGATAATATTTGCAGGTATGTGATTCCAGCAAAGAGAATTAAGGAAGAAACCAGGACTGGGAGAAATACAAGTAGTGGATGACTTAAAAAGTGTCTTCCTTTGGAATTCCACTTTTTTCCAACAGCAGGAGGATAACACCTGTTTTTCTGAATGTAAATTTCAGCCCTGATTTTTGCAAAATTTTAACTGATTTATTAGTAAAGTCATAACAAATGTTTTCCCAACCAGAAATGCGTTTATTTCACTGTACTTACAGAAATGCTACTGATGCTGCCTAGCGTTTCTTGAAACCCATTGCAAAACCGCCAGAGACTGGCTGTACAACTTAAAAGTTGTATTTATTTAATGTACCTCAAAGTGTTTTAACTATGATCAGTGTTTTAATAAAAAATATTTCTGGACTTTGCTTTTTCAACGACTGATTTGGATAGAAACGTAAAGGTGATTCATACGCATATACAGTGCTGGTTCTAATCCATTTTCCAGTGTCTTTCATGCCAGGCCAACTGATCTGTCCTATTAAAACTGCTCCCCGCCTCCCCCCCCCCCAATATGTTCCCCTT
>NW_008795371.1:526066-553250 GCF_000699145.1 Aptenodytes forsteri | reverse complement strand
GGGAAGTGGTTGAGTCCCCATCCCTGAAAGTATTTAAAAGACGCGTAGATGTGGTGCTTAGGGACATGGTTTAGTGGTGGACTTGGCAGTGCTAGGTTAACAGTTGGACTCGATGATCTTAAAGGTCTTTTCCAGCCTAATGATTCTACGATTCTATGAAAACTGACGTCTAAGTACTCTGTGAATTGTGGCATTAGGGAAGAAGTCTTTGGAAGTCTGCATTTCCAGAAAGCAGATTTCACAAACTTTTTACAAATGCTGATAGGAAGTTAGATGAATTTTTACCTAGCAGAGCCTTAAACATTTTTTCAAAAAGAATTGTTACGCCAATTAGTAGTTTTGACAATTGTATTACTAAAACATGTCCTTGTGGTTCTGCTGCATTTATGATTTATTCAACATTGATCTTAAAAAAAAAAGAAAAAAGAAAAAATCAAAAAGTAAATATCATTGACACTAATTTGATTACCAGCATAAACACAGGTCTGCCAGCAATGTCTTCCAGTGCAAGCTTCATCCTTAAACAAAAGGTTCTCATAAAGAACCTACCACAGGTTGACGTTTCGGGGTTTTAATTTTTTTGCAGCAGTGCTTGTCAGTAGCGTTAGTTTCCATTTGAGGTTTAATCATATACTGGTTTCATTTGTGTCACTCTGAGCTGGGCAGACATCCTGTGAAAAGGTCACAAAGGAACGTAGCTGAAGATGGGTAGTTTAAGCTTTACAGAATCATCCATTTTAATGTATTTTAATTATAGCATGCTTCTGTATTGATGTGAAGTCACACTGACATCCAGTGGCAACAAGGTACGCTAATTGAAAGCAACTACTCTCAAGATAATGACACACAAATTCCTAATTCAAGAGATGAATTCCTTTTTAAAAAAAAATAATCTATGACCTTTGCAACTGCACTTAGATGAAGAATTAAATGATCTTCTACTTGGATTTTTTTATTACGTAAACTTACACAACAAACAAAATAAGCAAGCTTCCTTTATTATTTCAGATTTATTAGTGAATAGTAGGTTAATTCTTTCCTAAGGTCAGTTGCATGCAACACGCTACTCCTTGAAGTACAGTCATCTAAAGCTCTTTAGTTACTGCATGGTAAGGCTTCTTAAGTCACAGTGTATTTTCTTCAAGGCCTTGGCCAAAAAAGAAAAAAATCTAGACGAAAAGTTACACCAATTAACATTTATCTCATAAGGAATACAACTTTACTACTAGTTTTTTTATCTACACACATTCTAATACTGCTGATGGTGCTAGGCTATTTGTCAAAACAATTTACATTCAGAACACATTGCCTTAGGAATAAGAATACTTTATAAAAGACAGAAACAGGTAAGCATGGCTTTCCCATTTTGAGCTAATATAAACAAAAAGGTAATTCGCAAAAATTAAAGAAACCCCCCCAGCCCAACACATACATTACACAACCTGTGCAATAAGTTATCCATGAAATAACTCTGTTAAATCATAAAAATCACAAGCATTAAAAATAAATATGTATCTTAATAAATATTTTGATTTTAATCTTGTGGCAATTATTCTTTATTTAGCATATGAAACACTTGTTACATGTTTATGTTCACACCTTGCCAAACAGGTTACACTTGTCATAACAATACCAAGTACTACAGTGGTTTTCTTTACATTAGAATCTAAAAGTTTTAACTGCACGCATTCCTTTCCACTGAAATACCATCTGTGCGGCACCAGTTTTAAAATTATGCAAAGCCGTCAGCATTGGACCGCTTTATGGGACTGGGATTTTTTTTTTTAACTTGAGGGCAGCCATAACGTTCTCTAATTGCTTCTCTTTGCCGTTTCCTGCAGTCTCATTCATCAAATATTCACATTCACCGTGTTATCAAACAAGACAGACATACATACATCACTCCACATAAAGGTTACAAATAAATATGTTTTAAGTTTTATGAGAAAAGAGTTTAGAAGATGTTGCAAAATACTTAAATGTTTTACAAAGATTTTTGTCAGTGATTATTGTCCTTGACCATCCTTCTCACCACTTTTTGGCAAAGAAATAAAAAGGAAGGAGAGAAAAGGCAGAGACACCTGTCTGTTCCTTGTTTCGGAGTCCTCAGGTCAGCTTCAAAGCCTTTCATTCATACAAAATACAAAATTCTCTTCAGCTCTGAGGGCTTCAGCTTTGATGGAATCATTTAGTTATTTTGCTGCAAGAGAGTCGCCTGCTAGATGTATAGGGGTGTCTCTTGTCCAGTTAGAAGCCTGAACATGGCAGCTGGCATAGTCTTCATGTGAATCTGTCAATTGATTTACACAGAAATTAACTGAATTGTTACTAGTTTAAAACAAGCCGTAAGGCCCAATCTGTCTCTCCCTGTGGTGTAAGTGCATTTATTGTCCTCGTTTCTATAGATGTGAATGTTACCGAAGTTTCTAGTTCAAAGTTCTCTGGTTCTAACAAGCTGGTTTGCTGTCTTTGCTTTTTTTGTGTGGTGTTTTTGTTGTTTTTTCTTTTTTTTTAAATGACAATGACAGGATGCAACATCATGTAGCTAAAACAACACCTATTGTTGTTGTTATACCCTATATATTGTATATATACCCTATATATTATAGGGTTATATATATTCTATTGTTATACCCTACTCCAATTACCGCCCTTAAAAAAGAAGCAGCACAAACCTCTCTGAAAATTCGTTCTGCTGTTCTGGTATTAACTGAACTTAGAAGGAAGACAGAATCCTTCCCTGTGGGACTGTCATTTTGTACGTTTTCTCCTAATTGGAGTATGATCCTCTGAACACAAAACTGGGACGTTATCACCTGATATTTAAGTGCCAGTCAAGACTTTGGTGGAACAGGTTCTCTCATGGCTAGTGTATTTAAGTTCTTTCTGCAAGGAGTACTGTGATAGTGTCAGAGGAATTTTACAGACTAACAGGATTAAAGGCATCAGGGAATCGGAGTTGTATCAGAAATGTAGTAACAGCTGTCTATCAGACAACGCAAGAGGAAGGAAGGTAAACTTTACTAACTGATAATACAGACCCTCACCAGCTATACGCTGCCTTGATATCTTGGTCTCTTCATGCTGAAAAAAAAAAGTTTCATACTGTCCTCATATGTCTAGTGAGATGTTATGCAGCAAAGAGGTAAAGGCATGGAGGTTCTATTGAAATCTACAGCTTTGCTCCTGCCAACGTGCACGTACTCTGTATTATTTTTCAAGTATCATTTTCCACAGGAAAACAAGTTATCTTTGGTTCTGGCAAAGGAACTAGTGGAAGATCTGGCCAGGGTTGTGTATACTACCACTAAATTCAGTAGGGATTTTGATAAAGTGGAGGATCTTGTTCGTTCATTGCTGATTTCTCTAAAAATACTGGAGAGAAGTCTTAGCTTATTCCCAAGGTAAGTTGGAAATGTTCAGTGGAAATCAAATTATTAAAATACATATCAATTTGAATCTCTCAGCTCTTTGAATATTAATTTATTTCTATGGCAGATGCTGTAGTGATAAGCCAAGAGACATTTTCACAGCTAACATGCTTGCACGATTTCTTCCCTTAACTGATTGGTTTAATTCAAACAGTATGTTGAAGGTTATGCCAGGAACTCTTGAAAATGAGTGCAAAAATGTGGTGAATGTGCATCTAGTTCAAAAACTGTTCTGTTAATTGTTTGTTATTAGTGCTCAACTCCTCATTTACTGAGGTGGTGGTTTTAATACTATGTTAAGACACTCTTTTCAACTGAAAAAATACATTCTTTCCTTTTCAACTGAAAAATTACATTCTTTCAACAGTTTTAATTTCTTGATAAAGTATTTAATTGTTTTCTTACCTCTCCCACTGAATTAGACAATGCTTGTACTATCTTCTCATGAGCAGTAGCAACAACACTTTGTCCATTGATCTCAATAATACGATGTCCTACTCTTACTCCTCCCCTCTCAGCTATTCCACCTCGCATCAAGCTGCAAATCTGCCAAGAGAAAGCAAATTTTATTGAAGTTTAGAAATGTCATAATATAGCAGTTACTAGGATTTTACATTACATTACATAATAATGAGTGGTGACACCGTAGGGATTCCAGAAGATACTTGTGGAAAGTATTAAGCAATACTGTGAGTTTTTAAATGTTGGCTTGGTTTTTGTTGGGTCCGTGTCGTGTCCCCCCCCCCCCAAAAAAAAAAAAAAATTTCTCTAATATTATTTTTTTTTTCATTCTCGTGGCCTGGGAACGTATAAATACCTAACACAGTGATACAGGTAGCAGCCATGCAAGCGAGTGGAGTTAGTGGGAAGAGACAAGTTTTATGTACTGTTGGCATAGGAGAAGAAAGCGATTTTTGAATATTTCTGACTGTGCCACCTGAACTCTTTCTGCAAACTACCACATTATTCTTTCTGAATAATGGGAAATATAAAAAGTGCTAAAGTAAAAATTAATCTACAACAGCAATTTTTTCACATACATGGAAAAAAAAAAATATATAAAGCTTAATCCTTAACCCTGCACAAACACTAGTTTAGGCTGAAGGAAAGGATGATGCCATACAGATATTCTACATTGAAAGCTGGCAATCTGTCAAAAGGGTCACGAAGATATAAGGGAAGACGTAAGGAAAGATCTCTCAAAGATATAAGGAAGAAATTTTTTGTGATGAGGGTGGTGAGACACTGGCACTGGTTGCTCAGAGAAGTTGTGGAGGCCGCATCCCTAGAAGTGTACAAGGTCAGGTTGGACGGGGCTTTGAGCAACCTGATCTAGTGGATGATGTCCCTGCCCGTGGCAGGGGGGTTGGACTAGATGATCTTCACAGGTCTCTTCCACCCAAACCAGCCTATGAGTCTATGAAATGTGCAAATTCTGTTTCTTTTTACAGGCTGTCCTCAGCATGATGAAGTATGACAACTTGTTTCCTGTGCCTCTGCAGGTTGGAAAAGGGCACTCTGCCCTCCAGAGCCACCGCTTTTCTGTTTTACAGTGCTGCTGGCCATAGGGAGCTTAGGATGAAGAGGGCAAGTCAGGCCGCTGTTTCAACTGGCAGCTAGCTGCAGGTACCAGTAAAGAACTAGGCACAGGTTTTGACATTTATGCCCCCTGCAATAGGGGAATAATTCTACAAGAAGAGTTACATTCACCAGGCATAGTCCCAGCAGACACTGCTAGTTAAAATTATTCTGAGGTTGCAAGATGCACGGTGTACAGGCAGAAAGAAAAATCTCAATCCAGTATGGGGAACTTAAAACAATGTTTGTTTCCTCCTCAGCAACAGTATCTGTGCTATGACAGGGCCCTCCCTGACAGACTCGACAGCTGTGTATTTAGATAGAAATTGTTGGTAAATTATTTCAGAAGACTAAGCTCACGCAGCACATAAGGCAGATAACGTACAGCTTGAATCTCTGGAACTCAGCAGAACTTAGCAGTGCTGAGATTTACCTTTTGTTTACTGAGAAAAACCTGTTCTTGGAGGAAAAGAAATGAGTTCTAGAGCATCCAGTGATGGCTGTTTCTGCAGTTACTGTCAATGGTTAGAATCATATGCCAAGAATTATTATTTGCTGAGATCTGGTAATTTGCTCAGAGCTAAATACAAGTATGGTAAGATGTGGCTTGTGTCCCAGTGAGTTTGTAATCTAATTCAGAAACATAGTATGTGGGGAGACGGCCAAGCTGGAGTATGTTGAAGGTGAAACATTGTCTGTCGTTGACCAGAATCTTTTCTGTATGACACTAGCAGTTTCCTTTAAATTCCTCTTCACAAATAACAACGCTATAAAAAATGAAATCCCTTCTTACTCGAAGTTCAGGTGGTCTGATACGGGGAGTGAAAATACATAGTTAGTCTTTGTTTATAAAAGGCCTTTCTCAGCTCTCTGAAAAAAGACTTTCTCCTGCAGTCAGACTTATCTTCCACCATGCTATCATTAGTGGCTGAGTTTTAGCTACTGTGGTTCATAAACTATTGCTGATGGACTCTCATGGATAGAGGCACCATCAGGACCCTTCACAGAATTGCGTCTTGAATTTCAGTCACGTACAATATATTGTTTTGCAGGTAGTCTACCTTCTAATCATATAGCTGACAAGACAAGCTGTACTACATAGACTTTCTCTTTTATAGAAAGCTTCTCGATTCAACTCACTGTTAGAATAACAGCTTGCTCCGTGCTATTGGGGATTGTATGCAGTAATCTGAAAGGACAAAAAGCAGATTGTGCCAAAAGAAACCCTGTAAATATATTTTTCATGGTATAAAAGAAAATACAGACACAGTACAGCCAGCTGAAATAAATAAAAGCTTTCAGAGCAAATGGAAATGTGACCTCTCACCCCACTGGCATAAAGGAAAAGATAACGGCTTGCATATCTATCCAGAGCACCTTTCATTGTGTGGCTCTCAAAGCACTTGTAATACCATCAGTGAATTTCTTCTTTCTAACAGCCTCAGACGTAGGAAGCAGTCTCTTATCTTCATTCAAGAATGCGATCCCTCTCCAGGGAAGGGAGTCAGCTTCCTTTTTGTGAGCATTAACTATTTTAATGAGGTAGAAAGAGAAACAGAGCCCAAGTGGCTCTGCCTAGCCTCACAGATCCTGTTAAGCTAGAGACACAGTGCAGATGTAAAGAAATATACTGTACTTAAAGCACACATTTACGTGGCTCCTGTATTTGCAAGTGGCTGACTCAAAGCAGCCTTAAGACTTTTGTCTCCAGCCAGTGGAGCTATGGCAGATTAGGCTGGCAAGTTTAAGCTGAGCAGTACCACTAAGTAAGTATGATTCTATTCAGCCAGGATTGTTTAGCCTGCGATACTTGTTGAACATGGTGACAGCTGTAATATTATTAAATAAAGCATGACGGATCTGGATCATCTTGTAAGCAAGATCCTATACTCTATTTACTGTGTAAACTGAAGCAAAAAAAAAGGGGGGGGGGAGTGTAAACCATACTGGTTCAATCCATTCAGCTGTTACAGATTCTGCAATGTCTTAGACAAGCTGCAGTGCATCAGATGTGAAATTTCAGTAGCTTCACAATCAGTTTTATCGCAACTGCCCATTGTGTAGCAAAACATGGACAGAACAGTGCAAGGCAAACTAACTGTTTATTCTGTGTAAATGCCTTAAATATAACCTATTAAACCAGGTTTCTCCTCATCTCACTCCTATAGTACTCTATTTAAACCCTGTATATTTTTCCCCAGACAGTTTAAATAAATATAAACAAAGGCAAGGAAGAAAAAATAAACTGTCTGTTCTGTTAAGTTTTACCTAGTTTTGCTGTATTTTTAGATAGAATGGTGCTAGGCTAGGGATGGGGTAGATACCCTTCTCAGAGAAAGTGACTGAGCTCTGAGAGCTAGACTGAGAAGTGGTGCATTATCAGCAGTAAAAATACAATTGGTAATACACAGATTTTTCATAATTTAGGAAACAAGATAATGATATGGTACGAGAGGACCACTTGTATTTAAATATCGTAATTTTAAAAGAAGTGTAGCATGATTTTCAGAAGGTGGCGGATAGGTCGCCTTATGTTCACCTCCCCATCACGCAACATTCATGCTTGTTTCATATGTATGCACAATATTTCTTTTTTTTCTTAATGTTTTACAGTTCAAATTTTAGATTCCTTTTATAAATATGCAATAAAACTACATCAGTAGCTTTCAAGAGCCATGAAGAATATTTGCATCATTAGTGCAAGAGGAATTTTGCAAAATTAACACTCTGATTTATGCCGTTGTGCTGTTCGCTAACTAAAACTTCCAAAAGCTGGCACTACTAGCGCTCTATGAAGCACAACTTCAGGCTTTGCATTAATTGAGCTATACAGAACACACAAAGAAGAGAGTCCCATGCAGCAGCCCAGTCTCTGCATCTTCCCGATACCCTATGCAAGCAAAACCCAGCTCAGATAGTACTTTTGTATGTCCAGGTTGTTTATGGGCTATTCACTAATACAATAGCTGTACGTCCTGCACAGATGAGATAGGCAGAGTGGAAAGGAACCACCGCAAAACTGCTATCGGAAGAGGCACCGCAGTAAGTACCAGCTGCACACATAATGAGGTAATGGCCTAGCAGTAGGAGACAATTATACCCGTTCTGGCAAGCCATTTATTTCTTCACTGTGCTAATGCTGAGCCAACAAAGAATAAGGATATTATTTCTGAATCCTGTCATAATTTATAACAATTGTTGGCAATTACAAAACCGCTTTTTAAAAGTTCAGTGTCAAACTACCAGAGAGACGTGCTTTGCAGAGTCATATTTTCAAACGTTAAGTAAGAGAGAGTTTATCTGAGGAAGGACTTACAGGCCCAGAAGGTTGTCTATTTAGCAGCCTAACAAAAGATGTTAATCTCTCCTTTTTGTTCACTGGCTTTCATATTCAAACACAGACTCTTCATAAATGAAATGTATTACAAGGCTTTCTTTTTCTGTTGTCTGAGAAGGATTTTTATGCTGAATTCAGTAAACTTTATATTGGATGTCATCTAAATGTTGCTCATTTCACTGGAATGAATGACCATCCAGTGTGGTGAATATGACAAATGACCAGTAGATGGAGGGAGCATGCTATGAAAGAAAACCACCACAGTCTGCAGAATTTACTAAACTAAGGCTCCGATTATGTAGGAGATGATTAGCTGGGACAAGATTGTCTCACAGACTCCATAACTGCCTCTGTCCGTGTGAGGACATGATACGTTGCTTCTAATCCACCTTGGCCTGATTCTTTTCCCCAGCCCTGACCCAACCCCCACCAATGCTGTGACAGGCCTCCTAAAAGAGTTGATAAACACACCGTAGTATTGCTCGTTGTTCCTTAAATATATTTTCCTCTTTTTATCATAGCACCAGCTGAACATACTAGATTTACAAAGGATAGCAATTAGGAGATAAATCAATGCCTCATACAGTGTTATATGCTGTTCTCGGCACCCTCTGAGATCTTGTAAAATCAGATCCCATCCCTTTCAACCTTTTTATACCAAGACTTGGGATTTGCTAACAGTGAACTACCAGCAATAACCATACCCACTTAACATACACGTACATGTAGGTGAAAGCACAGGCAGAAGAGGACAGAAATATACCACACACCTGATTTTTCTGTATTTTTTTACAGACCTCTCTCTACTCAAGTGTGAGAGCGTTAATCCCAAACATGACAAATACTTTAAACCTCTGCTTCTAAAGGATGTCAGCCTGGGGTAGGTATCGTTTCAGAGTGCTTCCAGCTGGACTAAGGCTTGTAGCGGTGTTCTTTATACCAATCTCTGCTGTGACCACAACATGGTATGGGATCTTAGGTAGGAACACTTAAAACTTAGGTACAATAATAACTTAGAGATGGCTAGCAGAGCTGAAAATCCACTAATGAGCCATCTCTTTGCTAAAGCACAGTAAGACCCATAAACCATATGCTACAGAGTTACCTGCTACTCTTCCAAGGGTGGCAAACAGAAATCTGGCAACTTCAATCGATGAGTTTCACAGAACAGGGGACCAGAGCCCACAGTCCTCTGTGATGTGGTTTTCTGTGTGAGCAGCCTGATTATTTTTTTTCCTAGACTGGAGGAAGAGGAGATGGTGATGGTGCTGCACTACAGACAGTCTCTAATGCTAGTACCAGCCCCCAGAAAGGCCAGGTGACTACCTGAGCTAGTTGTGTTGGGAGTTTGCTTTGGAAAGGAATTGGAGAATGGCTTGGGAAGGAAGAACTGCGAGAGGAGGACCCTGAGCTGCACTGGGTAAGCGTTACCTGCCACATTCATTGTCCTGTTTGCTGCTGTTATTACAGGGAAACTGCAGCATGCAGAAGGGATACCTGGGCCACAACCTATACAATTACTTCTAGTGAGAGGTGTTTAGTTTTAACCAGAGGAGGTCACAATTGCATTCCCTTGCCTGCTACCATGTGATACAAATAAATTATGCAAAGCAAAAGAAAAATGAAAAGACTTACTGAGTGTGTGCTGAAATTTAAAAGAGAAGCAGGATCAGAGCTAAGATTAGAATGTTATAATTGTAAAAACCTGTTTCAGCATAACTGTTTTCCTTGCAACTCTGGCACGCTAATGACAGAGTTATACACGAATTAGCTGATCCAGATAGTGCACCAAACAATCTGGACTATAAATCTTGTGGCTGTATTATGTAGGAAAATCCCTCAAGAATGGCAATACTTGTTCTCCTAATGTTGTCCATTTGCATTATATTACTCAGAGATGTGATTATAAGATTTTGATTAATTAAGGGATCATAGTATAAAAAGTGAGGTCATGTACAAGGACTTTTTCAGTACTTCAGTGTGTTTCTTGAAAGAAAAAAAAAGGAAAAAAAACCCCCAAAAACAATCACTGAACACAGAAACTTACAATTCCATTCTGTACACTGAAGCCCAGCTGGTATTTTAAGTCTGGCCGTTTTATGAGGACAGTAGTAACAGGAGGACAGCTGACAATGTTCAGTTTGACTTGTGTCTGATTCTTGAGACCCTGTAAGATATTACAAAAGTTAGTATTTCTGAAATGGATCTTAATTTGCTCTTTCATTAGTGGTTTCCTAATTGCAAGAGTGTAAAGCAGCTGATCTGAGAAAGAACAGCTAGAGTTAATAGAAATCTGTTGCTAACTTAGAGATACATTTCTCTGCTTCATTTATTTTCCGAGCTATTTGGCTCAACAAAACATATCCAAACTTTACCTTGAATTACTATAGAAGCTTCAAGAAAGTTTTCAAGAAAAACCCAAACTGACTACTGCTTGTTCTTTACCAGCATCTAGCTAATTAATCTCCTGCTGCCGCTGCTCTTGGTAAATCTGCACAGACATTAGATTTAGCCTCGGTGATTAAAGATAATGCATTCTGAGACTCCATCGGGTCTGGGGAATCTTCATATACTCACTTGATCTGTCCTGCAGTCTACCAGCCTCCATCCATTTCATCTACATGGAGCCCAAAGAATCATAGTAGGTTTTAATCCTCAGATTTTAATTTCAAGGCTGTGGGGAAGCCTGAAACTTTGACGATAGCTAAGTAACTTAATTTAGGCAAGTTTTTCAGACCTGGCCTCATTTGTTATAGTCCAGTAACAAAGCTGCAGTCAAATTCTCCAGCCCTAAATTTCTGTATGTTATCACCCCTGAATCTCTGTTTCTAATTCTACTTCTTGTTAACAACAGATTACTTTTTTTTTTTTTTTTTATCCCCCCAGTGATAAGAAAAATTTTATCTGCTGGAAATCTACAGGGTTGCTTGTCAGAATATTACATCTCTGCTGGCTTACAATCCACAGCATATAGTTGTTAAGTTTGGGGTACCTTTATGATCCCTTGGCATGTTGCAAGAGGTAGACCAACTAAACTGGTCCCATTAATGGACATAATTTGGTCTCCAATGCTTAGTTTTCCTGAACGGGCTGCAGGGCCTCCGTTCATCATGTTAGCCAGGATAACGGTGGGTAGAATGGATCCCCATCCAGATTCCACAATCACTACCCCAAGAATTTCTCCCTTCTGTTTTTCTAGCTGGAGGTGCAATTAAAAAGAAAAAAAAATGGTTTTGGCTTTGATTTGTCTACATTTGAGCACTAGCATCTCAGTTGTTCCTGAATAACACCTACAAATTACAAAAAGATCTGATTATTTTTTGTTGTTACTAACATTATTATTATAATTATTATTATTAACAACATTATTGAATATACTTGTGCCTAGCACGTTAATCTAAGATCCCTGATGTGCTGATGTAATGTAAATGATGACTTCTCCTCAAATATGGTAACGTTAACTGTTCAGTAATCATAGCATATCTAACTTTTACAGAAGAGGAGTAATTTAAGTAAAGAACATACTCTTTAACAAAATACCGGGAATTATTTTCTTTCAAATGTGGAAGGACAGGGATATCCGTACTTACGGGAATCACGAAGGCCAGCTGACTTTTGTTGAAGCTATCTATCAAGGCTTTGAACCAACCAGTATGCCACAACTCTGTCACTGTTCAAACATTCGTAAACCAATTAGAAACAAAGGTGTCACAAAAATAATGACCTTTTTAATCTCTTTGAAATGTGACACGTTTGTATTTTTCTGTTCTGATTCTAAGTTAAACCAAGATTTGTTCAACTCAATTTTCCCTTGTTTGATACAGGAGAAATATTTTGTCATGCTTATATGCACATGAAAACACTTCATTGATATCTAGTGACTGCAGAGGTATAAAACTACACATCAAATCATAACCTTTCTATCTGCAGGTATAGGTGAAAAATGCTCTCTTCCCAAGAACACACATGCTGTACAAAAGAACCTGTAATGCTAGAAAAAAATGTGAACCTGTAATGCTAGAAAAAAATGTGTGTAAGTAGGAAAGCTGTGACTGAAGGATTAAGCAATTTGCAGTCCATCTCAAAGAAAGATTGCTTTAGGACTCAGCATAGAAACTCTGACCTTTGGAACATGGGCCAAATCCCTATCACATTACAGCAATATAAGCCAAAGCAGAGTCTGGATGCAACTACACTTGCCACGTGCTGGTTTGGAATGCCCAGTATTACAGTGACTTTTGTATGAAATGTGAAATACATGGCTGTTGTACAGAAAGACTCCATTACATCCAAAATCACATGTAAATAGTTACACTTATGTAATTTGGGGCACTTAAGGGAAATTCTTGCCTTTTCATGCATTACGAGTGTGAAACTCCATTTCACCTGGCAGTTTTGCTGGTGTTCTAATAGGGGAAGAGAAATTGGCCTGCTCGGTGCCACAGCATCCTGCACTCGTGGTCCTTGTATCTATTAAGCAAGAAATCGCTTACAATGCGCATTGAAATGGGTTGTCAATCTCTCTTTCTGTATCAATGCATTGGTAAAACATAAAAACACCCTACACTGTGTACTGTGAATAGCACAGAGCTTATCTATGTCAGATGTAAATGTACTTTATTACTGTTTTGATCAATGGAAGCAGAAAGACCCTGAAAATGAAGAAATTCTAAAAACTTATAAAGCTGCTTTTAGTAGCACAGTATTGATGAAGCAACACAGCTTGAGATGTAAAGTCATCCTTAAAATGCTGAAAGGTATTTCCATGAGAACTACATTCCTCTGAAAAAATAGATCAATCTGAAAGGAAATTCCAAAACTAGTTTACCTCTTTGCAGTTTTCTGAATTGGAAAAGTGTATGAGATCATCATTGTACATCTCTTGGGTATTGATGATGTCACTGTATTCTTTCTGACTGAGATCCTCTGGGTTAATTCCATTGGCTCTTAAAAACTCTTGGTAAGCCACACTGAAAGCCTGACCAATTGACTGAGCTATCAGCTGTGCCTAGAACGTAGAACAAAACACAGCTCAGAGAAAGGACTGATAGACAGTTCACCACTGAAACCGTAAGAAACAAGAGAGAGATTGGAGAGCATCAAAATAAAGGATCCTGCAAAGTTGCTGCATCAGTATGGATATAAAGTCACTTTAAGATCAGTTGTACAGAAAGAATCCATTACATCCAAAATCAAATTGCAAACTCCATTTAAAAACCCTGTTGATCTCCTTTCATCAGTACGTTGCAGTAGCAAGCAGCCATATGCTATTTGTGTACTTGTTCCAATAAACACTGGAGAGTACTGGCTTTGTACCAACATGGAACAGAGCTTACAGAAAGACTGTCACAAGCCCTGCTTCTGATCACAGTATATTTGCAGGAGCGATGAGAGAACGGATGCTCTGCTTGCACGTGCCTTCAGACATGTATGCACTGATGATTCTGGTTGTTGTGTCACCTGCTGCTTCTCCACATTGGTTTTATAAGACTGAAAACACTGCTTCAACAAAACCATCTGCTCTCCTATTAGTGCCATGATACCTGTCTCATATTGCCAACAAACCAGTAATAGCCCTGCTTACCCACTGCACATCTACAATAGGTATTCCCATTAACACCTTGACTAGCAATGTCAGGGATACTTTCAAGAATGCAGCCAGAGCCATGATTATAGCTTGTTAATGTTAAGAACAACTCTTCAAAATCCCCTGTGTCTTTATTAATTTTTGGAGCACTTATCTGCACATGCATTTTACTACAGTATGCAATAAAAGGTGACTTCCCATTACAGTGGGCTGTATAGTGAGTACAATTAATGAAACATTACAGTGACTGGTATTTGGATGTGTCAGAAATATATATACATTAGAAAGAAATCTACAGAAACCGACGATGATGATGGTAATACTAACAACTTTGCACATTCAGCACACTGCAAAAGTCAACTATTATTGAACTGCCATGAAATTTACTTTCTTGTTCCACTAGATGGCACTGGAACACAGAGAAGCAGAGGTAGAGGTAAGTAAAAGGAATTTGTAGTCAACTTTTTCTACACTTGAATTTTTTTTTTATTTTCCTATTCTGAGTTTACTGCAGCTCACAGGAGAATGCCACGTTGAGTTTTGTATATTTGTGGTTTTCAGGTACTGTATTCTGTCATCAGGGGATATGAGTAACTCACAATGATCTGAGGAGGAGTTAATTGCATCTTACAATGTAACTCTCTAAAAATATTACTAATCAAACCTATAAAACTATTCTGGAAATGCAACACACTTTCTTAGGCAGTAGGTACATGCTAAATGCATTATGAATGCATAGGGTTTTCTGGACAACATTGTAAATCTAAATCTTCTTGCAATCTACCAGTTAGATACACAGTGTTTTCTTTGATGCTAAAAGGTGGTTTTCTTATTTCAGTCATGCTGCAGTACACAAAAGCACCAATCTGCTTGACTGGAAAATGATTTTAGAAAATCAAGGACATAATTAGCCTAGCCAGTCACAAATCATTCCTTCATATTTTAGAACATATTTTCAAATCTTATCGATATACCAAAAAGGTATGTGGTAGTACAGAAGTCACCAAGAACATTTTTATATTGTTCCATTATTAAAGTTTATTACCAGTCCTTATTGACTTCTTTTTTTGATCTCCAGTGCCATTGCTTTCTCTGTCGTTAGTCCTTTGCTTTCGCCTCCATTCTACATTCTCAAAACAAACATGTCTAGATGTCATATTTTATTCTATTACTGCTAGTAACAGCCAGTTCTCACAGCTTAATTTCATCTATATTTCCAAGTTTTTATGAACGTTTATGAAAGTCTTCAGCATTATGTACAACTTAGAGATAATGTAATTAAGTTGCTTGAAAAGGTCACCCCAGCAAAGCAGTGGCAGGGCTGAGATACTAGGTCTGAGAACAATCCCAGTCTAGCACTCTAACCTTTAGACAATGCCATTTCTCCTTCACAGGCTTAATTGCTTTAAAATAATGAAAATGATTGCTTAGCTCAAAAAATCTGCAACCTGTGAGTTATGACTGTCTGAACCAAAGAACTCAGTTCTTTTTTAATTGGTATGATAGAAATTATATTTAAAGCTGTTGCTATATAACGACGGTCGGAAATGTTTAGTACTGCCTATTACTAATACCTGTTATCTCAACTGTCAAGTTAGAAACAGACAACGAATCTTGCTTTTTTCTGTTTTACTAGCTTAGTATTTTTTTCCATAAATGTTCTAGGTTGAAGTCGCCTGGTCTGCCACTTCAGACACAAATACATATTTCGCTACAAAACCAAACCTGGATGTACAACAGCAGTAAAGCAAGGTTATCTTCCTTTGCCACAAGAGGTAAGGGCACGGCACGCCAGCACTTTTCATAGGGCTGAAACAGGATGCAGCAGAGATGTACAGAACTCTTTTCAACCACTACTTCTGCAATCCTGTTCTGAGAACGGCTTGAAGTTCTTTCATCTTTTGGTATTTCTGATGCAAGTGAAAATTAGAATTGAAATTCGGAAGTGGTCACTCGGGTTTTAAATGGAATTTTAACAAAAAGTGGTTTAGGGCTAATATGTTATTAGATCTCAGAGTATCTTATAGCATAAAATGACTGAAATTATGCTTTCTCTTCTAGAGATGTTCTGAGAGAGTAGCGACAATGAGTTCTTCCTAGGCTTTTACTTAAGAATTGCTAAACTCTTCTGGCCGTGAAGAAAAAACTCCATAAACACAGAGAACTAAACTTTATTAGCTCTGTTGCATTTATATAAAAATTCTAATTCATAATCTTTGCGAGGGATCAAAAAAGAGAACTGAAAAAGAAACAGCTGAATGTGTTCTTAAACGTCAGAGGATCAAGTCGCATGTTTGAAAGTACGTATACCAACTACAGGTAAGCAAGCCATAAAGGAATAAGGACTAGATAGAGGGCAACCTTGTGCCAGGCCTGCCATGTTGGTAGATGTTCTCAGCCACTTGGCTTCAGTTTGAAAGAGGGCCAGAACGGTTCCACTGCATTGCCAGGTGTCTGGAGGCTTATGTGTGTCATTATGTGCCAATGCGCTGAACTAAAGGATCTGATCCAGGATGAATGATCAATTTGATATCCCATAAATAAATTTTGGCCATGAATGGCCATCGACTTCCAGACAACTCCAAATAATTAGGTATTGAAGCGTTTGGGAAAGCATTGTTGAAAGAACACAAATGATTCTATAAGACATGAGACAAAGAATGGATATTTTGGGACTGAGGAGGAGAAATGAATTTGCAATGTGAATTTGTAGAGACAGAAAAGAGATATGAATATGGACAAACAACTGGCTAATGTTTCCACAGATTTACCTGTAGCTTCAATCAGAAAAGATTATTGACAACAAAAATTCATTCAAGAAATTAGATGTAATTTCAGAGATTCTTTAAATGACACGTTGTTTAAATAAGTTGAATTCCATTTACTTACATCTTCTGATTCAAAGACATGGCATATCATTTTGTACTGCTTTTTTCCTTCCTGGGCACCAGGTGTTGTTTCAATACAGTCTTGAGAAGCTGATCTTGGCATGCGGCGTCGCGCCATTAAAACCACAATGTTACCAATATCAGCAATATATGAGATTGTGCGCAGCGCATGATCCATCATTGTTTCCTACATAAAGCAAAGAGAAATAAAGTCATTCTTCATGCTTGCTGTTACCTTACAAATGCTGCATCTTCCCTCTCCTTGATGGCCTATTGCTTGAGAATGACAAAAGCTACAGACGCACTTTCTATGGGCCCAGATCTGACATTCCCTACGCAGTCAATGGGCCTGAACTCCAACTGAAGGCGTAATGGCTGTTCAAGAAATTGGCTTCAATGGAAGTATTCCCTGAGCAAATACAACATGGTTGCTATTGTAAAGCAATAATTAAGATCTATACTAATGTTTTATAAACATTTTCATGCTGTTGGAAAATTACATTTCCCTTTTGTATTGGTTTTGCTGAATGAAGCAGATGCATTTCACAATGACAGAACAAGTTTTAGGGAAGTCATATGTATATGAGAGAATGTTATAATTTCCCGATTTTTTTTTTTAATCATGTCCTATAATAGCAATAATATATAAGGTAACATTTTCTCACATGCATCAAAGCGATACTTACTTTCTTTATAAAGAGCTATGAAGGCAGTTATTTCACCTTCTCCGTAGGCAGAATTTTTCATACTTTTTTCTGGCTACCTACATATCTCAGATCAGTTTGGAGGGAACTGGTCCAGTGTCTGGGCTCACAGTCAAAACCCTATTCCAGTGAATGTCATTAGGCTGCCAGTTCGGCTGTGCGGGGAGAACTCAACTCAGAAGAGCTGTTGCCTGTGAGAATGATTTTAAGTGGAAACCTGTCCAAGCTTCATCCTAATGAACATTTCTTACATAAGAACACCATGAAGAGTACTAAATATAAAAAGTCGTGAAATTTCTATCTCAAATCCCTGAGCTCTGCATCCTTTTAATTACTTTAGCCTTTTAAACTCTTATTTTACTTTCTGCTATTAGCAGGGAAATCCCAACCTACTACTTCCAAATGTTTTTCTCGCAGGAATATATCATTATTCAGTGGCTTTGATTAAGTATTGAGTTGCCTTGGACAAATGAAAACTGAGTGCATATTTATAGTCAGAGAAGGATATGTTGTCACTAAACTTGTTTTATTTCAGATATTACTACTTTATCTTTTGTTTCCATCTCCAGTTCATGCTTCTATCAGTTGTTTCTTATATAAAAGAGCAATGAGGTCCCAGAAGGAAGAACCTTCAAGGACATTTTATAACAGTTCCTGTGCATCACTAAGTATGAACTTGTAGTAAGTTTTATTATTTCTGAACTCAGCATTAAGTATGAATAAATTCATGTGGCTCAACAGCTCGCAGTCTCATTTTCATTAAAAGGTTTCTATATGAAAAATAATGTTATTTTAATAAAACAATGTATGTGACATTGCTACAGTGATAATTTCAAAGGATTTTGATATATTTAGGACTGCAAAGACAAACAGAATGATATACTTTTTTATACTACTGGTTTAGACAATTATTTGTACCTTCATACAGTTTTTATTCGATACTGTATAAGCAGCCTGATTTCTCCTTTAGTTTTTTTTTTTAAATAAAAATAAATAAAACGCCACAACTTCTCTAAGTTCCCAGAAAGGCATGTTGCTATGGAAGATGTTCCATAATGGTAAGAACCTTTTAGGTTTACAATGAGAGTTTTAGGAATGCTCATGCAATCAAGTAATCTGATTGACTGTACTTCCTTTAAGTGCGTTGAAAAAATCACTATTACTGAAGTCTGTGTATAATCATGGAGGAAGAGAAATTCCTAGGGAAAAAAGGTAATATAACTTATGTTAGTAATACTTACCTGGCAGATATTTTGACAATTTAGACAAAATATTAGAAAAAGCCTCCTAGCTGTAAGGACCCATAGAAGCCATAAACCGGTATTTTTAAGGCAGTGATGATTTACATTTTTTCCTGAGGAGATATTCAAGGACTGTATGTTGCTCTTCACTGTGTGATTGTGCTGTACCTCCTCACCCCCCTACTGCCCACATATCACCATCTGACTTGAGGTGCTAATCCTCTGTACCTGGAGCAGTCAGCCTTTGCTCCTTCTCAGTTTCAAACAAAGCCAGGCTCTACTTTGCCGTCATGTGAGTAAAACGCCTGTGCCCTGTTCAATGGTCACACGACGTGTGCACTTCTTGTGTGACAGAGAGGATACTGGAGGAGACTCATGAGAGGTAATTTCAGTATCGGGCTGCCAGGGTAATTAATTCAGACGTGGCTGGTATGCTGTCCTGAATCCAATCTGTTACCATTGGTTGAACATCCTTGTTTTAAGGCAAAAAAGAGTCCAAATCCTATTTTTATGGGACATTTCAAACCTGAGCTTTATAGGTTTCTTAAGCTGGATGCTGCTTACTTTAAAACCTTATGCTAAGTACTTATTTTAATTAAGATAAAGCTTTCTATTGAAACAAAGACCAAGAAAGTGCCTCCAAAGCATGTTTTGTTAGCTTTGTTTTCTATAATTTCTTTACATATTTTGCCATTGTAGAGATGAACTATTCTCTTCTTTAAGAAATCGGAAGGGCCCATCTCAAAATTCCTTCTTGCTGGGGTCATTCGTCAATTTGGAGGGTTTTCCAGACTTTTATTTATTGCTCAAGCTGGAAACAACCAGAAACATAATAGTTTTATCGATCAAACTAGCTGAGGATGTCCCCTTCCCCCCCACACCCAAACAGCTAAAAACATCCACCAAATTCTGGCTGAATTGGAATTAAAAAATACTTAGCGTTGAATCAATTTGATTTGCTTTACTTTGTGATCTTTATTAGTTTGAAGTCAGTAAATTGCATTCTGATGTCTAACATATCTTTGGTTCTTGGCCAAGACTGAGGTTGTCTCTGCTGCTTTTGGCATCTGCTTGGGTACATATGTGGATATTTCTAATGTGAAGAAAGAAAAATTGACTACAGGTTTGTTGTTTGTTTTGTTGTGGTTTTTTTTAACTAAGGCAGCCTTTTGATATTTTCTTTTCTTTTTTTTTTTTTTTTTAATTATTTGCTAGTGGCTCTTCCTATGTATCAGAATATCCCACTGAGAAGCATGAGGTCAGTTTTCATCTAACTCAACCCTATTAGACGGCTGAGGTACCTTCCTTGCTGAGTCTGTAGTGGCAGGGTTTCCCTTGATATCTCATCTTCCAAAAAACTCTATAATGTGGTATGAGATGATACATGATTTTCATCATTTATATAAGCAGCATCATCCTTTATATTAACAGCTAGGTATTAGTTTACCATTAGTTGAACAAATCTCTAAGGCCTAAGAGAAGAAGATTGTTCCTCAATTCAACAAGAGTAATTGTTTCAAGAATTTCAGTACAATTTAACTTGACAGAGAGAGAAAAATATAAATAATCATTGTTTCTTAGAACCACCTGTCTTTATGCTTTATGCTTATCCCTCAACTGTGATGATGGTTAAGAGATGGTTTTGGGGGGTGTCAAGGGTTGCACGATTCTTCTCAGGCTTGAAATAAAATGTTTTATGCTTATCCCTAAACTATGAAAAGTGATGATGGTTAAGAGATGGTTTCGGGGGGTGTCTCTAAGGGTTGCAGGGGCTCAGTGTAGGATTTATAGCACTTCTCTCAGTATGGAAAAATGTTTTATAATGGACATCTCTCAGCAGGATCTTGAGAGCTCTGCAGAGATAATTGCTTTTCTGCAGAGATAATTGCTTTTCAGCAGTCTGCACTACGTATTCTGTAAGGGTGTAATCATACATGCAGTGTGCACAAGAGTGAACGGACTGGGAAAATGAATGCATTTAATCTCACTTGCCAAGAAAGTCTTTCTGTCCTTATAAGGACACAACAACACTTCTGTGTTAAGTAACAGAAGTTACTCAAAGGTTTTTTTGTATTTTCCTGTTGTAGGGTTGAAAGCAGTCATTCCCCCACTCCCTCCCACCTTTTTCCTGTCTAATGCAATTACAATTAGGAGTAAGGCAAATAATATATAGTGACTGTAAACACGTCTTTACTTTTGACTTACTCGTGACTTGACTTTTTCTTTTCTCACTCCATGTTCCATTCCACTCTATTTTCTATTACCATTATCTCATTTTCACCTTCTCTCCTCGTTTGTTACTTTCCCATGAATCCCTCCATCTCTGCCCATCTGCTTCTCTATTCTTTCCCTCATCCCTTTTCTAGTCCCATCCATTCCATCCTTGTTATCCTTATATTTGTCCTTAGAAATTCAGCCTCTCTCTTGGCCTTTTTCAAGACCCCTGTTCTATCTTCTCCTGTCCAGATTCCCCTTTCTCAGAATCTCCCTTCCTTTCTAAGGAACTCTTTTAGAATCCCATTTGTTGTCCCTCTTGAAACCCAAAAAACACCTGAAGGAGGAAAACCTAAGCGTTTTCCAAGCTTTCAAGTGATGTAGTCCTGTGGGAGTGTGAATTACACAGCCTAACGAGTCAGAAGATTTTATGGAACCAATCACCTACCAGAGGCTCTGCACATACACATTTGTGACCTCTGTATCTATCTTTTTCTCTGCTAGTTTTCCCAGTTGCTTCACTCCCAGCTTCTCTTCACTGAATGAGCAAGAAGATGGGAGAGGCTGTTCGTGCACTGCCTGCAAAGCTCGTAAAGCTGCGGCAGTCAGGGAAGAATTGCTCTCATATGAAGCAGGCATGTGGCTAAACCTAAGGTTGCTTTTACTACACATACTAAACAGGTGGTCAACTTGGGCTGAATGTATTCAGTAACTAAATGCATAAGCAACTAAAAAGTGGCAGGGGTGCCATTTCCGAGTGTTGCTGAGGGCTACAGAATCACCAGAGCTGGCTCTGTTCCAATGTGGCAATACACCTTACTGGTGCTGCTCAGCATTTTGAACCCTGCTGCATGTCATTTTTTAACTGAGAATTTTACGTTTTAAATCAGCTGCTACCTCATGTGAGCTATACAACACTACAGATGGATTAAAACATGGATGGCATACTGCAGAAATAGGTTTTATATAATTGATAAAGCCATGAAAGAACAGATTGTCTCTGCCAGCTGCCACACCAGCTGAAATAGACCTATGGTAATTACACCAGTCAGGAAACTTCACTAGCACTGAAAAATATTATCAAGCCAAAAATGCAAAAGCATGCCAACAGCAATGCTAAAAAGTCATGGGAATAAGTCTCTTACAGCTCTCTGAAAGACCCAATTAAAAACCCAAAATTAAAAAAAAAAAAAAAAAAAAAAAAGGCAAAAAACCCAGGGCAAATGCCAGACAGCTTGTAATTATAATAATTTCCAATATTGCTATTTCCATCTAGTTGAACAGCTCATACTAGACACCATTCCTCATGGTGCATTGCATTATATATCACTAGAAATCTCAGGGGAATCAGGAGAATAAGATAACAGTTACTTTGACAAAGTGTTTATGGTCTGCCTCAAAGGACTTTCCTTTTTTATTTTTAAAAGGGTTGGTGTTCAGCTGAAATGCTGAACTATTTAAAGAAGGGAAAGAGTGACTTCCACCAAGACTAATCCTTACTCAACAAAGAGAACTTACTATTTACTGCCATACATTCCAACTATAAACTGTAGCTGTTCATTTATCAATAACTGTCTGTAGTCATCTTTACACTGATAATTACTAGCATTTTATTTTCTGCTAATGCAAAAAGTAGTCATAAGCTTTGGCAATATACTCTCTGGATGATGCACGTTTATCATGAGGTCAACAAAAGGCTGAGCCATAACAAATAGTGGTATTGGTTATCATGGATGAAATGCAGTATCAGGACGATTTATGGATGGCAGATTGTAAATACTGCTGCCTGTGTTAGATGGAATATTCTACTCCTCATCTGGCTCCATCTCTTGGGAGTTCTAGTGACACATTAAGGACATTTGCGTATGTTAAAAGAAAAATAATCCACTTCCTGGAGATACAATCATTACCCTCACATTAAAAGATAGTAATGCGCTCTCAAATTTCAGGAAGAAGTAGGTGCCTCATGGTTTGCATTGTTAGAAAAACAAAATATATACTAATTGAAAACAAAACAAAATCCTAAATGTAGAGTGCTACATTTGTCTTTATTGAAATACCTCCTATAGTTTCAGCTCACTTCTTCAGTTAGCCATGATATTTCTGAACTCCGATCTTATACACCAAGATACAAGTTCAATAACCATTTTCTCTTTCCATCTTCCAAGTTGTTTATGAAAATACTGAACAGTACTACATCAAAGAAACATGTTTGTGAGTCTCCCTCTCTCTTTATATTGCCATCTATATGGCAATATATCAGAAATAAGTACACTCAAATTTTTTTAGCCTGCTTGTATCTCTTTCATCTAGATCATATAATCTAGAAAATATTATATGAGCTAAAAGCCTTATTTAAGTCAATAGGTGATGTGTGCTGCTTCTGTGCCATGCACAAATATATTCCCCGTCACAAAAGAAAACAATTGATTTGACGTGATTTACTTTTGATAAATCTGTGCTGACTTTTGCTCATCTCTACTCACAAACTGCCTACAAAGGGTTTGTTTGTTTTGATATCTTTCTGACAGTTAAACTTACCTATAATCCTTGGTCTGTTCTGCTACTAAAAAAAAAAGACTAAATATTACCTTAATAAGTTCTGGAAGACTATTACTGAAAGGATAGCATAAGGTCGCTCCAACCATTTTTCCAAATACTACAAGATGAATTTTCTAGTTTGGCTATATCTAGCTTAACTAAGCACTTTCTAAATGGTTTGTTCTTTATTATAACTTGAGGTCTTACCATTTTTCAACTGCTGTTAGCTGCATACAGTGGAGTTTTTTAGTGAAAACTAAAGGAAAAAAGTCACTAAAATTTCCCTTTTCAAAACCTCTCATAAGAATGAAAATTTAAACGCTTTCTGTAAGTATGATCAAAGTCTAAGAGATCTTGTGAGATTACTGTACTAAATATTGGGATCAATGTATAAATTGTATGTATTTAATTGTAAATTCCTTACACAAAAAAGCTCCTTATGAAGATCGCCTCTTATAGAATATATATATGTATTCCCAGCAGATGAGGCTGATTATTGCTGTGGTCTCCAGGTGCTTCTTTAATATAAATAATTAATAATTTACCTTAGGCAAAGAGAATGGTAGCTGAGATGTGATATATGGAAAAATTGAAGGTTAAACGTTAAAAATAGCAAGATACGAATAGCTTAGTCAAAGCAGCAAATGACTTCCCTGTTAGACTGTAAATTTGGGTACTGAAACTGTTTCAGAGAAACAGGGTACATGCATTCTGAAAGACTTCTGAATCTTTTCCTAAATTGAATTATAGATCTCAGTAACATGCAGACATTTTCCAATACATCAAATAAGCAAAACTGGTGTCAGTATTACTGTATTTGCAAATGGCAAGTGTTACAACAGTAGCACATCTAACACTGCTCTTTCTGAATATTTTCACAACAGTGAATTTATCCAAATTTAGTAAAGTTTCCTACTAATAGTATAAGAGCACAGTCTAACTCAACATTATTCTTGAAGAGTTTTAATCATAACTTACCTGTGTGTCTGCATTTAAAACTTTGATTCTCTGTGTGGAGATGAACAGATCCACTTCAGTCAAGGCCTGGGAATCTCCCTCTGAAGTCTAAAAGACAGATGCTTTGTTACAAGGGGAATTTTAATTTCCTCTTTAGAATGACAAATTCACTGATAGCTTTAAGCATAATGTGATGTGAGGCAATCACACTGTTAAACCACTACAAAGACGGCTATTCAAAGGTTTCTCTAAATACATGCAAAGAACGCACTTATTGCATAGAAAGAGTGAAGCATACTCTGATTTTGTGGGTAAGAGTGACTTTTTGGAGCCCGTGGGACTGACAGCTCAAGTACTAAAATTCTCTATTTATAGCCAGAACAGGAGAAAGAGTATGGCTGTTTCTTCCCCACTGTCTCATTGATGCACTTCAGTACTTGAGGCGCCGGAATTGAGAAAGTAGGAGAACTGACAAAGTGACTTACTCCCCATCAGCTGCTTAGGTCTTGCCATCTTCAGTGAGCTCACCAAAAGAAGTGCAAGCTAGCGCTCAGTACTGTGGTGGGTTTTAGGGGTTTTTTAGATTTTTAGTTTAGTTTCTTTCTAGAAAATAAAGAACCAAGCGCTCAACTAATATTTCTCTCATATCACAGAGAGCCATCGGCTGACTTTTAGACCTCAACTTCTGAGCGCTGCTCACTAGGGAAACGGTTCCATATCCCACTAGAAAACATGGTCACAGAGCAAGAGGGATTACAGTGTAAAGCCACATGGTTTCCTAAGTGTGAGTCCTGGCTCCGCCCATGTGAGAAAACAGGAGAGAAAGTGGCAAAGCAGCTGCTGCCTGTCACTGAAGCTTAAGTGATCCAAGTCATCCAAGAGCTTACGTAATACTCTTGAGTTCCAGCAGGAACCTATTTATTTCTCCAGGCTACTTGTCCACAGTGCACTATTGCAACTGGTATTTAGCAGCACCCATGTTAGCAGCCTCAGAATAAAATGGCCACAGACTGTATCACCCTGTGCTAAAGGCAGGCATCAGTCTCCAGGTCAGAGACTGGTTCTTTGATGAAACAGTGCAAGGAAGAATGATGTATTTGCTGCTCTTTTCTGTAGTTATAAAGGCTTAGCTATGCCTATAATTCATTCAGATTAATTTTACTTGAATTAAGTCTCATCCAGCAAAATACAAAGCAAGCACATACTTTGGCACAGATTACTTGTCTTGCTTTCATCCAAGACCATCAAAAAGAGCAAGATTAATTTTAGTGATATTTTCGTCAATTGTATTGGGTTAACTGAAGTATAGTTTTTAACTGAGTGAAATGTCTCCTGTATGAATTGTTCCAGGTACTACCTGGTAAATTTATTTTATTTGTTTTAAAATATTGACAATAATTTAATAAATATACAGTAAGTCACAGGCACATGAAATACATCTTACTGCTTTGGTTAGTAAAATAAAAATAAGCATTACATTAAAAAAAAATCTCCTGGATAACATTGGCTTTATATCTGGACTAAACAAATCACAGGCATTCAACAGAAGAAGAGCAGCAGACAGGCACTCCAGCAAATGAACAATGAGGAAAATGAGTTCATTTTATTCCATCTAGTGTTCTACTACTTAACAAAGAAGAAACCAAAATGACAACTTTATGAGGACCCATAATGAAAGACACAACACTCCATGGAGAACAAGTACAACAAAAATGTAAGTAAACATTCACATTCAAGAAAAACCGTTTACACACCGCTTTTTTCTTGATTTTAGCCGCCTTTTGCATCCTCTGAGGAGTAGCATAAAAAAAGAATGCAGACAGATGTACACACAAAAAGAGAAAAGACAGTGTGGGAAGTCAGGGAAAGCTTTTGACTATGAATCCAGACTGTTAAAAATTAAAAATTTGGGGGCAGTGGGAGAAGGATATGCAAGAGAGAAAGATTTGTGTATTATCTTATGCAGTTCTCAAGCATAATTGGATTTAATGGCATTATGCATGTTGTCGATTGATTACAAAAAAAAATGGTTCCAAAGAGTGTTGTCTGTTAACAGCTGCTCGTAACATTTATCCTGCTAAATATACAGCAGTCTAAAATGACAGTACATGCACTATTTTAAACTCAAGGGTTTCTACCAATATTAATCATATGTCTACATGTAATTGTTGAACAAAATGTAACTCAAGCTCTCTTCCATGACTATCTAAAGTAGTCAAGTATCCCTGAGAGATTAGGATTGCTATTAATACACAAAACAATTTTTAGGGAGTTAATTGCAATAACAATTACTTACTGCTTGAGACATCACAATATGCTAAATAGAAATTCAAAGGTTTGGAAAGTTTAAAGAACTGGACCTTTCTTGCCTTCCATCTGTTTCTAAATGCCAAATCAATCATCAATCATGACAGTCTCTTGCTAAGTAAATGATTTTCCCGAACTGTTTCCTTCAAAAACATGCAGTTTTTACCAATTAAATATTATATTGACTAAGCACATAATTTTTCTATTAGCATTTAAATATACTGCTTTCTAACCATGCATTTACTTAGATGAGGTATTTACAGCAGATGCACAAAAATTTGTAAAAATCTCCTACTTGATTATTAACCAAAAAAAGCATTTTTTTACACAGCTATATGAAGCAGTCTATGCTGTTATTTACACAGAAATTGTTCACTGCAATTAACACCAAATCCAAAC
>NW_008795371.1:504499-525917 GCF_000699145.1 Aptenodytes forsteri | reverse complement strand
TTCTTGTCCTAAAAAAGAAATAATTCAATATATTGAGAGTAATCTTCACAATTTGTAGTAAGTTAAAGGAATTAATGATGTAAGAGGAAAACCACAGTCAAACAAATATCCTGTGCTTTGCCATTAGAATATTTCCTAATTGCAATCTGCAATTTGTCTTTAACACTTGAATTCTTCATACAGCTTCCAAACGATTTTGAATAGATTCTGGAATAATTTATATTTTGTTCCTCAGAGATGCTGTACGTATTTTCATAATAAGCACTGGAAACTAGTGGTATTTACAGTATTAGATCTATACTCACGTAAGTGCACTTCAGAATAGGTTTGAAGCTGCAGATCCTGTACTGTTTACAGATGAACTGTCAAAGGATCAGAGAGTATTCTACAAACCATAAAAATCCCCTACCTTAACACGGCTCACTGCCTCTTGGGCCTGCATCATTCTTATGTTTTTGGAAGGGTTGCGCTCAGAGAGCAGCTGTGTAGAGCCCAGGTAATTGGCTGCAAAGATGATTCCATCAATGAGGTCTTCAGGTTCACAAGGTCCTGGAACTGACATGAGACATTTATAGTTACTGCCTTTCAAAAGAGGGTAGAGAGATGAGAAATTGAATAAAGGATATTGAGGCTTGAACAACCTTTTTAATACCTTTTCTAATATGAAACAGGTGAGGAAATCCAGTGCAAAATAAATGATGTTTTTCCCTGTAATTATTTCCCAAAACACCACATTAACCGAACATACAGTATTTAAAACATTGCATAATGGTTTGATTGTGGAATTCTAGAGGAAAATCACTGGTAAATTTTTGCTGTGCCACACTGATAAATACATTGGAATTATTTGCAAGTTTCAGAAATGCTGATAGATTCCTTTATCATAACTTTCTTACTGTTCATATGTATGACTGTTACAGTGCATGACCTAAACTTCTGCTTGCATGCAGATTTATGTTTCCACATTTTTTTGAAATGGTTGTAGAAGTACACGGTCCCCAAACATTAGCTCTGGCAAAAATACTGATGAACAATGGGCACAAAGGTATACTTTGCTTCAGCAAAGTCCACCATGAAACTTAACAGTTAAGAAAGTTTAGGAAACAAGAAAAGTAGGCATCTTGATGCAGTTTAGTCATGTGTGAGGCCTGAATTCAGAGTCTGATAGAAATACAGTTCCCAGGCTGGTACAGATTGTATAAACTGAGAGCTGGAGAAACATGCTTCAGTATGGGAGTTCAATAAAATGTTCACAGTCTCATCAATGGCATCTGCACAACAGGTCATACAGCCTTTTCCTCTGAAAGCAGGGAAGTCACAGAAGGCAGTTATGGAAAAGGAGCACATGGAAAGCGTATGAAAAATTTCATGTTAAAAAAGAGAGGAAAATAGTGGAACTTGAAAACATCTTGGTATTTTTTAAATTTTAGCCTTCATTCAACAAAATGCCTTTGCATACACTTAGTATTAATTACATAGTGATTTTGGTGAGATTCTAGTGTTAACTTGTATTTTGCAAGTTGTTTCTTTCCAAGGATGAAAAAGAGCGGGCAGGGAGAACAGGATAAAGGATAGTATTTATATCATACTGGGACTATGCTCATCATCCTCTTTATTCAGCTGTTAAGCTTTACATCTAGCTTGATTAGATCAACAGTAAAGAACAGTCATTCCAGAGTTTGGCTGAAATCTCTCGACAGTGAATATCTTCTGTTCCTCAACAGTTTTATAAAAGAAATTTGCTTTGAGCTGTATCAACTTGCCAAGCTGCTAACACATTTTTTTTAAGTACATCAATCTCATGTGTGAGGAGAAAAATGACACTGAAGGGAGATGCTAATTTAAAAAAAAGTTTTCTTGTACAGTGCATTAGTTCAATTTATTTATAATCAATTGAATGTGGAAGATTAATATGTGGAGAAAGAAAAATATACGGCATGAACGTTGATGAAATAGTGGTTTGCACATATATCTTTTAGTGGGTATTCCTATTCCTTGTTTTCCCGTTCTAATTTAGAAAAAGTCTTCCAACAGAAAATAAACTTGATTAAAAGAAGTGACTTTCTTCTTCAAGCAATGCTGCTGACACCTATACTTCCATGCAGACCTCACATTCACCTGCGGGAAATGTCAACCCCCAGCAAAAAAACCACAGTCTTTGTAATTCAGTAATCAAAGTATATAAACACATCAATATTTATACCAGTCCTGCACTCTTCAGAGACCTGATATTAACTAACAATGGTCACACAAAATGGAGCTATTTGTTTTGCTAGCAAACACCGTAGTTTCAAGCTTCGAAAGGATAATTATATACCACAGGAGGACACATTTTGCTTTAGATCACATCCGTACAAATCCAGTAATGGTTTGGATCTTCATTATAACTCATTTTACTCATTAACTCCTAACACCATTTACTGTATCTCTGTTCCTCTTTGCTTACATCTTTGCACCATTACATTTTTCAGCAGATAGATGATGTATTTTATATGGTACCTCTTCTGATGATGTTATTCATACGTCTATTCAGGCCTAAAATTTAGTCTCATACATCTACTTCTTTCAGCATGCAATAAAATATTAATGTTGGATCATACTGACATCTTGTTTCAAGGGTAGCAAAGAGGGAAATTAATTAAAGATGTGAATGTAATGTTAAGTTAGCAAAACTTCATTAGATACCTGCATCAACACGCTCATTCAGAATTAAAGTGTCTTTAATTTTGTTTTCCTTCATTCACTTCAGGCTAAGTAAATCAGGCTAAATTGAATCAAGGTTGCTTAAACTCTGAAATATGCTTACCCACATAATATTTAAATCAGTTTAACTAACCTCCTTTAGTAGTTAATTTAGATTAGTTTTCTCAAAATATTTTGTCTGTCTGAACACAAGTAAAATTGCAATTCTTGGTACAAATTCTAATACAGTCATTACTACATCAAGCAAAGACCAAAATTCTAAGAGTTTGCGGGATTTGTCAACAAAAAAAGTTGTGCTGGTTATTTAAAACATATCAGCCCTTTAATCTACTTCCTTTCCATCCCAAAAGCTCTGGCTGAACTCAGGAAAGCTTGTTTTCTCCTCAATTACTTTCAAGAATGCAGAATTTGGCCCACTTCTGGTTATATTGGGACTGGTTATATACTTGATTTCCAAGTCACTGATAGGCTACGTCAAAGGCACTTTCCTTCCAAAGACATGTTTAGAGATCTATTTTTATGTATACACTGCTAGCATCTCCGAGCATGAAACAGTAAACCCCACCATATCTTAGGGGTCTGTGAAATTAATGTGTTACAAAGGAAACAACAAATTCTTCTCATGTCTTGGCTGTTTGGTGACAGCAATGGTGTTTTTAACTAATTTGTCTGAAAAACTTCTTGAACATGGAAATAACCTAGAATTTTAAGCCATTTTATTATCCTAGTTTTATTTAGTTGGATTCTTTAAAGACTGGGGGTTTTTTGGTTGGATATGGTTTCATCACCTCTTCATAGCATTAGAAAGTGATTTTTTGCAGAATCATTATACTAGCAACAAATTCTGTAACATCATGTATAAAACAACAGCATGTATAAAATGCTTATAGCAATAGCTAATACAGACACCCCAGCCCCCCCAAAAAAGGCATGTTGGGCAGAAAACATTTCCAACATACATTTCCCATCATGAAGGCAATGTAAGCGATTGTCAGGTAAAATAAGACATCTGTTGGAAGGATGGAATGGTATTGAAAATTGCCAGGGTCAAATTGGGTTACCTGAGTGTTTTCTTCCCTTATCTCTGACTGCTTTAAATAATATAAAAATGCAGACTTGGCTGAGGTCCCAGCTCATCAGAGCACTTAAGCATGCCCTTGACTGTAAGCATGTGTAAGGCTTACTGATGAGGAAGGAAAGAAAGAAATAGATTTGAAACTTGAAGATAAATTTGGTGTGAACAAAGATTGGAATTTTATATTGAGTATCCGTGCTTAAATATTAGATAACTGTTTTTGAAAAATCTAACTGTAAATTTCTACACTATCTTATCAATGCAATAGAGATTACTTGGTTTTCTGCTGATCTATTAATGCCACAAGTATAAACATTTCTAGACTAAATAGAATAGGTCTAAAGAGTTCTAAGTTAATTTATCTTTTGTTTTCATAAAATAAGAAAAAGAATACGCATTCAATAATTTAGCATAACTGAATTTAATAATCTGTTAGGAATATATTCTTATATTTATCTAAAATCGTGTGTAAACCAAGGATTCAGACAGTATTTAGAGACCGCGCTCAGAGCACAAAAGCACTTTCAACTTCTTGGTGAGAACCATCATATTCCATGAAGTCACTGAGACCTTAGGGTGCGTGGCACTGCAGCAGATTTTGCATAAGGAGTAAATGGACACAGAGCATATGTCACCTTGCAGAATGCCTATCTACAAGTTCCATATTTTGGCTGATTTCTTTACTTCATTGTGGTTGTGACTGTGGAAGGGAATGAGATTTATGGTGATAGGACAAATATAGATAGCAAAAAAGCCAGAACCCCTGAACATGGAACTAATTACCACTACAAGCATGTAGCGGTACTACTACTGAAACAATTATAATAGCAAAAGGACACATTTCCAATATTTTTTGGTGCCTGTAATCTAATTTGTTTATACGTCCACATTGCATATGAAAAATATTATGTATTCATAGAGATATAGATATAGCTACTGTAGTTAAGGAGTTGTGCTGAAAGTTAAGTGCCTGAATAGCTGAATATGAATATAACCAGAATATGGTTTTGGTATTGCTGTCAAAGCTCAGGGAAGAACAGGGAGTGTTAGCTGGCAGAATCTTTTCTTATGTGCAGTAGGGTCCTGTTCCTTTTGGGACTCTACATATAAATTAATAATAAAAACTGTGTTTTTCTTTGAATTCAGAGAGCAGTCATGTTCGCTATCATAAGCTCCTAGTGAGCTACATATTTATTTGTATTAGACAATGCCATATAATACCTGCAATAGAAAAAGCCTAATAGATAGCTTATCCTCACATACTGTGTGACTATAGAAAAAATTCAGAGAAAGGAAAATGATTGAACTAAAAAAAAAAGTATTAAGCTATCTAAAAGAGTATACTGACCCCTTTCCAACAGAGTAGCAAGCTGATTGATAAGAAAAGACATAACCTTTTTATCCCAATAAAATTAAAATGTGTAGTTGTATCTGCAAGCATTGTGAGGGGTGAATTTTCTAGTCTGTTTTAAAGCTCTACTCATGCTGGCCTCCCTTTATAATTGTCCACTATACAATCAGTAGATGCTTATTACAAAGTATCAGCTTGCTTTCTTGTCTCCGCCACCTTTGGGGAATACATTTAATTTACCTCTCTTTAGGGCCTGTTAGCCAGTACATGCCAAGTGTTATGTATAATTTCCTTCAGATGTCAATCTGTGTAAAAGGAGCAATCTTTGAACTTTCCATTTGCTCTAGCTCTTCAAGGAAATGACTAAAAACAGAAGTTGCTAGTCAAGCTGATGAGATCAGGGAATAGAAGAAAAATGTGTTGAACATTCTAATATTATTCTAAATTGCAGTAAGTTTTCTCTGAGTTGGGAATGGCATTAGAAATCAAGTTTTTAACATTCATTTATGGTTTCCATTGTGTGGAAAATTGTGTTCATGGCAGATCTAAGGGGTCAGATTCTTAGAAGTTTCCTACTGTCTTTTCTCACTTTACAGTGTAGACATTTCCTTTGCAGGAAGAGCTGTATGCATTTTCCCCATACAAAGTTCTTCAGCTTTCTGTGAATCAGAGAATGATAATGTTTTTCAGTATAATCCCATTTTATCTCTGTCCACCTTCTTGTGTTAATAAATTGACTTATTTTTCCCCAAACAAAAAATACGTAATAGCAGTGCAAAGGAGATTGAAGAAACACATGAAAGCATGGTTCTCCTAAACAGAGGATTGGATTACCAATTTTTTGTCAGATCAGGAGAACCTTTCTGTTTGTGCCGACAACTGAGATTGCAGAGTGCAATAACGGGCATCACATCAAAGTGACACAAGGGCTGCTCTGAACAGTTAAATGACTCCTTCCTCTGCACAAGGCCATGAAGAACAGGGTGCTCTTATACCTTCATATATCTCCACCCTGCTGGGGCCTGCTGTTACCACCTTTTTTACACCCTTCCAGATTTGTAGCTATCTCCATCTTCACCTTAATCCTTCCGAGAGCTCTATCTGCTCCTCCTTTTTATCACCACCAGGCTCCGATTGCCATGGGGGGAATTAAAATGTTAAATACTTCAATACTCAAACTTTTCAGGTGTATTCTCTTGGGTTTGACTGGTTTTTAAAACTGTGATCTTTAAAATATATTAAAGCATTTGCTTCCATTTTATCCTACTTTAACTATGGATGATGTAAAACTTACCATCAACAAAACTTGGAAATGAAGACACTTTCTTTGTCTGTTGAGAAATAAAAATGGTATAATTGTAACAAAATTATTTTCACAAACTGAAGTGAATTCATATTAAACAGCTGACCATTGTTTATAAAAAATCAAATTTCTATGTATAACTTCTGCATAGCCACTATTTAGCACAGTGAAACACATTACATCACAGTAATTAACCCAACCTAACTGTTACATAGTGCTGTTTACCTAGAATCTCAAAGCATTTTAAGCAGATCCCACCATACAAAAAAATAAGGGAGAGTGGGGGGAACAACATGAAAATGACCTAGGAAGTCAGCTGTCAAATGAGTAATACAAACCAGCAATTCCCAGTCCAGTAGTTTGTCCACTAGATCACACTGCCTATTAATGATATCCCAAATTAAGAACATTTAACAATATTTTACAAAGCACGATTCTGGGTCAGTGAATAAAAAGAACTGTCTCTGATTGCATAGTACGTAGCATTACACTTAATCTCAGCAGGGGCCACAACAGTGCTCTTTTTATGCTACTGCCTCTATTCTCAATAAACAGATATAGTCCTTCCATTTGCTTGTCTTTTGCCAGCCTCCTCAGGCATTCCTGTTTCCAGGAAAGAGGCTGATTTCTCCATTATGGGAAAAGGCTTTAGAAATGCGCCTCTTCATTAATGTAACAGGCTACAGACTAAATATGTTATATGTTTTTGAGATAACAGACTTCTACATTTAAGGCCATGAATTTCATTTCATTGTGTCTAGCCTCAAGCATAACCTCATTCTGCATTCTTAGACGTCTTCTTTACTCCAGTCTTCAGTGACAAGAGCAGGTCTGCCTCTCACTGCATCTTTTTCACAGCTGACTGAGCCAGGACACATCTTACCACAAAGGCCACTCAAAAAGATGTGAATCATTTCAGCCCTCAGCACTGAATGATGTGCTTGATATTAGGGGTTATTTAAAGATAATTATTGCTGTGGGAATTAAGCAGTCCTTTGGTTTCAAAGACTGACATTTGGCGGGGGGGTGGTGAAGAAAGAAAAAAAGCAGACGCCGATTTCTTTTTGATGCTACTTTTGCTCTCCAATAATCCAAAAAGAGAATTTCTGAAGTGTTCTCCCTATTCTGTACGTCATCAGAAAATTTTAGGCTTGAGTACATGCCATGGACAGTTACATAAAATGAATGTGACAGCAACAGATTCATGGGTACAGTTCAAAGACTTTTTGGATTATGCAGATGTGGTATTTATTGTCCGTTCAGGAAAAGAAACAGCCTAAGTATACGTGTGCAAGAGGGAAAAAGCTGAAAATTCGGTGCTTGTTTTCCCTCCTGGAAGCCTGACCACAGGAAGACAGGCAGCAGAATGGCCTAATGGCCCAAGGTACCTACCTCAGGTGTATTATTATTGTCAACCGGTCCATTGAGGTCTGAACGCTGTTGCTTCCTTGGCTGCTCTAAACCATTGCACATCTGTAAGAAAAAAGAAAAAGGATTTCAAATCCTTTTGTCTTCTGAAAAGCTTCAAAACAAAGTACAGATTTCAGTGGAAGTCCATGGTGCAAAGATAGTCAGAAAATTTTCACCAGATTAAATTACATTCAGAAAATTTTAATAAAAATTCATAAAACATTAACATATAAAACTGTATTTAACATGTTCTCCATTATTTTATGACAGTCATTGGTCATGAAGCTGGTCTGTGTAGTTATTTATATGTAGTTATTTATATGTATTTATATGTAGTTATTTATGTGCATATAATACATATGTATTTATATATATTTATGTGAATATTTATCAATATTCATTACTGATATTGAAATATCATAATGCGATATACTAGTTGGAATTTCCTATTGTAATTTAGCAATATGAGATTCATATAAAAATGTTGAGCTGCTTAATTATAATAAAAGATGTACTTTGATGTAAATAATAAGACATTTCAATTATCATAAAGTACCAGTTACACTACTGACTTAAATTTAAACTAAATTATTTTATTTCAATGCAAATTTTTCACATGAAATTAAGCCAAATGCTGACATGTTCAGATTGTTCAGAAACCAAAGTCATAATTTTTAAATGTGTTTATGCTCAGTACTGAACAAAATCAAAATAGTCCTAATAGCCAACTCTGATCTGAAAAACAGAATCCCAGCACTGGATATAGGATTCTCTGTTCATGGGAGATACCTCATGGTATCTCCCTCCGTTTGGGCCATGCAAATCTACAGGATGCTGGCAGCACAGCTTCAGGCTTCTGAATAAATGTAAAAAGGAAAATATAAAACCTTACACAAGGAAAATATTTAGTCTTTTAAACCACAGAACACTCTTTTTCTTCTAAGTTCCAATATTCTCAGGGGCAGAATTTCTTCTCCAGACCTGACACAAGTCACAGAACACCAGCACCTGGCACAGGGAGCGCCCGTGTCCCATACGTACCAAGAAAGTGAAGTTTTCATGACTCAGAGTTTCAGTGTTAGAAATCTGGAAAACTAAGGTGATTTCTGGAACAAATTTTTATAGTTTAGGATATTTCACTTTCCTTTTTTCTCAGTTTCCCCATTATGTATAAAAAAGAGTGCCTAATTTAAATGTGTTTATGCTCAGTACTGAACAAAATCAAAATAGTCCTAATAGCCAACTCTGATCTGAAAAACAGAATCCCAGCACTGGATATAGGATTCTCTGTTCATGGGAGATACCTCATGGTATCTCCCTCCGTTTGGGCCATGCAAATCTACAGGATGCTGGCAGCACAGCTTCAGGCTTCTGAATAAATGTAAAAAGGAAAATATAAAACCTTACACAAGGAAAATATTTAGTCTTTTAAACCACAGAACACTCTTTTTCTTCTAAGTTCCAATATTCTCAGGGGCAGAATTTCTTCTCCAGACCTGACACAAGTCACAGAACACCAGCACCCGGCACAGGGAGCGCCCGTGTCCCATACGTACCAAGAAAGTGAAGTTTTCATGACTCAGAGTTTCAGTGTTAGAAATCTGGAAAACTAAGGTGATTTCTGGAACAAATTTGTGTAGTTTAGGATATTTCACTTTCCTTTTTTCTCAGTTTCCCCATTATGTATAAAAAAGAGTGCCTAAAAGCCACTGTCATTGTAAGGCTTCACAAATAAGAACTTGCATCAACAATTGTGCAAATGGAAAACACTGAGCCAGTATTATTTCAAAGGGTCAGCCTGAATGTTACATGTGAACACAACTCCTTGTCTTTTGACTTTCAAATGCAATATGTAGCTGTAATCAAAGAAAGTATGCATGTTCATCTCTAGACAAATTATTCCCTATGAGTAATATTTAGTCAGCTGAACAAAATGTGTTAATGAAGCAAGCACATGAAAGCTCTTAGCTCAGTAATGCTAATTCTCAGGTAAGATAACATACACAAAGCAAAAATTCACCCTAGTAGTAAGCAGGATTTTAGGAAAGAAAGGACTGAGAGACACACAGAGCACCAAGACTTGGGGACCCACTGACTAGTGCCCTGTCTACATGGCTGTAGTAGCTAAGCAGCTTACCATATCCCTGCTTATAAATGCTATTCTGTTTGAGACAAGACAAATCTAATTATATTGCATGGCTAAGCTAATATGGAGCAATATGTGTTGATGTGCAGTGAAATATATTAATGAGGTAAGCAAGTATCTAGAGGGCTTTAATAAAACAAGCATAATAATCATACATTATTCCCTAAAATAGTAGGATTAGATCAATACACTTTAAGCAGGGAAAATGACATGGCCGCAATAAAGATACGTGAAACTGTAAACAGGGACAGCAAATTATTAACTCCAGTATGCACAACAGAATGTTAATACTTTTAAAGCTTTGTCAGTTCTGATTACCACACACTTGACTGAACTGAAAATGTACCTGCATATAAAGAAAGAATTGGTTGACTGGTTTAGTAAGCATACCCTGGGTGCCGTAAACATTATTGAAACATATCTCCGTCACAAATCTTACATGTTGATGGACCAATTCAGCCCTGGGGATCATAATACCAATCATGCTCTTTGGTAATAGTTGCATATATAATTCCATATAGTCTTAATATAAAATATGACTAAACACTTGGATGACATTTCGTTTTTGATTTATACATAGCTGTAATTTACTGGAGTTCCTATTTTCAGGATTTTAGGAATATAAACAAGCTTTGCTTCTTCATTGTTTCCTAGTCACATATACAGTATATATGTCACATATGTAGTATACATGTTGGTATTGTGCATTGGCTGGGTTCCAAAGAGAAGTCTGTGCAGAATACATGACGAGTTGGGATCAATCACTTCACCTCTACAAGGAATACAAGAAATGTTTTTTACTTACTATTTGGTGTCTGTACATTAAGGCCATTTTTTTTTTCCCCGGTGTTTCGCCTATGTGTTTAGGAGTCCCAGTCTAATTAGGCAGAATCTCAGGTACAAAGAATTCTTCCATTTCTTTTATGCACATCTGTGCACACAATATGTTCCACCTCTGGCTGATCTATTAACACTTTGTTCTTTAAAAGTGTTGTGATGGGCAGGGGATGGTGTCACTGTGAGCACTTCCTCCAAACAAAGCTGCATGTAGTATCACATTCTTGAGATCTTCTCAACTTTGGAGTGTAGCACACCCTATGTCCCTTCAGTAAGGGGAGCTGTGCCTATCTGAGACTTTCGTGCCCAACATTTGCCTGCAAATATGTGGGCTGTTACAATGACCCTTTACAAAGTAAGGGTTGAGATCTTCATGCTAAAAAAAATGTTTGGTGACATGGTATCCCAGAAGGAAAGGGCAGAAAGAAGTACAAGGAGAAGGGCTTCCCTTTCTTTCCATAAGACTTACAGCGTCAAAGGAGAGAACTATGCAGAGTAGGCACGACTGTATCTCCCATACACAGTTACAAACGATGTAGTCTTGTACATATGGAAGGAGATGCTTCTAGACCAAGGATGAGGGACTGTTTTGGAGCTTCTTTATGGAATCATTTTTAGAAAACATAAATTCTGGTATTCAGTGTGGGCTGGAAGTTGGTTCATGCTCCCAGGTGATCTGACCAATGTCAAATAAATTATCATACTCGATACTTGCTTTCTTCATGTTTCTTACAGAGTTTCCAATTTAGATTATTGTTTTAAGTAAGTGTTACTATAGCTAGAAAAATCACATTTGAGGAAAACACTTATAAGGTATTATAAATACTTTATACTCTGACTTGCAGTTTAGAATAGGACCTAAAGCTAAACCAGAAATCTGGAATTGGCTGCACACTAACACAGATGTACAGCTGTGTTAAAAGTCTCTTATCCTAGGATAAGATTCTGATAAGAGGACAGATTCTGCAAAGGCAAGATATAAAAATATTAAAGGTGTAGCGTTATTAATACTTTTGCCTCTGAGCAAGGACCGAGGCAGTGTCAAGCATCATGTGAAGGCATGTGAGGCAGCAGAAAATGCCATCTTTAGGCTGAGAGGAAAACCAGACTCTGCTTATTCGAGGTCACTGAACAATCTGTGTACATCTCTCAGAAATACGCCTGCAGCTCTACACATGCCCCGTCTAGCCCTGTCCTGATGGCTAATTGCCAGGCCTGGGGCCACCTGGGCCTCCCTCCTCCCACCAATCTTGCAGGGCCCCTCCCAGCCAACCAGGCCCCCTTTATAACCACCCCTTCCTGCAATATAAAGACCCTCTTAGCTGCAGGTGAGGGCTGGTAACAATTGAGTTCTGCTGTTTCTAAATGCTACTGGTTGTTTACTCCAGTGTAAGCTGTTTAGCTTTTCAGTCAAAAGCTCATCCCAGCAATATAGTCCTCCTCAAAGTTGCCACCTGTGATTCTGAATGCTGCTGTGGTGCTCAGTGCTGATGAAACACTTTCCTGCTGGAGAATGTTCTGCTGGAAACCAGCAGGTTAGTCCCTTTCTTGATTTATTCAGAGGAATGATTTGTCTGAGAGAGGAATGAAAGATTAGTTTTTTTAGAATTGTTAACCCTCTTTGTAAAGAGTTGGTAAGCAAGCACTGACTGCAGCTCAAAGGCGTGGTAAAGCTTTACTACTATGTTTAAACATTTGAATGAGGTTTATGATCTGTACCTGCCAATCTCTTTACTAGCAATACTGTTCAAATATTATCAAATAACGCGTTTAGAAATCAACGTACTGGCTTATGTATTTTGAAACTCATCTTGAAGACTACTAAGCTTCTTGGAAAAGAAATGTTTTGCGTTAGGTTCCAGCTGAAAAAGGTTCCTTGTGGTAGGCTCCAAGAAGAAAAAACCTTCTTGGAAAAGAGATGTTTTGTGGTAGGTTGATTAGATTAAGTTAACTGCTGCACAAGTAAACCAACAGATCTAACTGACTTTTCATCCAGGTTTGTTGTCTCTCTCTAGAACAAAGGTAAAGCAAATGGGTATTGTATGTTTGTCACTTAAGGACAAAACTTCAGTTTCTAGTTTCAACTTCTGTGATCTTCTGTTGGTTTCTGGAGACAGTGTATCATTGGGCCATGTGTCCTTCTGATATTTAAACACTACTATGTTTATAGAAACACATCAAGGTGCATCTAAAACATCTTTTTGAATCAACAGATGGTAACCTAGTAACAAGTCTATTATCGTCGTACTATTCCTATTAAACTACATGACTGAAATACCTTCTCTCGTAGATGCTGGTGATGTGTAGTCAGAATGGCTTAATGTACCTTTACTGAGCTGCTGTATTAGTTATTGTAACATCAGTACCATGCTATTGTCAGTAGGAGCAATTTGACCCAGCAGGATACACTTACAAAGATAGAATCTGAACGAGGCAGTTCTTCACTGGCTGAAGGACTTCTGATTTTGATCACAGAAAAAAAGGCCAGACTTCATACTCTGTTCTCTCACAAAGATTCCATTACTTATGTGCTAATTTAGAGATGGTGCTAGCACATGTCAGAAGCGAAGAGGAAAATATTTGTAGAAAGGAGCAGTTCCAAGTAAGCAAGTCAAGTTAGAGTATGGAACTGGCATTAGGAAAAGAGAAGGAGTCAAAGTAAGTTTAGAGACCTAAGCATTCTACAAAAGAATTTCAATACTCCATCCAATTCCACTAAACATTAAAACAATCACCAATTGATTTTTATCATCTTAAAGAACTAAGAAGTTTTTTGTCCTTGCATATATTTAAAATTGAGAACCAGCCATGATAAGAGTTTCAGAGAAATAGCTGTACCGCATGGTGCATTTTTATGCAGATGTAATTTCGAGTACATGCTGCCTTCTGCTTTAAACTTCCCAGAGAAGACTCTGTCACTAATGCATCTTTAAGTAAGAGGCATTGATTTTGCTGTCTCCTGGTGTTGGGAGTTTATTGCTACAAAGCCATGACTCAGCCAATTAGCACAGAGAAACTGTTTTTGTTTGAGAATGTTTGGACTGTTTAGCACTTTTCAGTAAGTACTCAGACTTGCTAAGTTTGGGAACTGTCACTCAGTAATACTATTTAATATTTCTGCCCCACAGCTGCCTAGAATGCATGGGAGAATGCAGCAAGCTTTTTTAATACTCTATTTACACCCATTTGTGTTTTCCACAAATTCTATCAAATGCATCCCATAATACTCAGACTGAATTCCAGTAAGACATTCCTAAGATACAGGTTTTCTAAAATGTCTCTCATCTTAGCTGCTTCAGACTGTTCTAAGGGTGAGATCTCTTACGGACAAAAGACTCCTGGATTTGGGCTCTTTGCAGCAGAAGAGCACTGTGCCCATGCCAAGAGAAGGGAATAAACCTCCAATGTTTTTGTCAATACTGAGCTCTACTAGTACAGGTAAATAAAACACAGTAGCAGCACTGATGTGTGCAAAGCTGTTGGAGAACAAACTGAGACAAAAAAGAAGACTTTATAAAATTTTCTTTCACAAATTTTTTGTTAGTGATATTTTATCTGTCTCTGAATGTCCATGTCAAAAAAGTTTAAGGGCACAGCCTATACGAAAGTTGTGAAATGAGACTAACGCTGCAGAAGCTCATGGGGTCCCTACCAGGGGAGTTTGTATGAGCATATTTGGTTAGGTTCTCAAATGTATGCCAGCGATATGAAAGTACGATTAAGAAATGAGAAGCAATAGGATTCATGTGTCACAGGCAGCATCATTAAAAAGTAGACTTCCCTCTAAGGTCCTCCTTCTTAATGGTGATAATAGCAAATCCCTGTTTTTTCAAAAGGTTATAGATGAAGGTAGGGTGTTGATGCTGCTAAAAACCTTATCTTTTATTGTTGGTAAATAGATCTGTTTGAATAGGGTAGGAGAGAATAAGCATACTCAGGAGTCTGCAGTCTGAAATCTAAGTAGATGAGACATCAAGAACAAAGGGCTGATTAGACCCTCAATGCTCAAGTGTTGAGTCCTATAGTCATCTTTAGTCCCCACTCATCAGACGTAGCTCTCAGGCCACACCAGTGCCAGTATTTCGTAAAAGTATGACTCCATTTGGGATGAAAAGGGTGAACTCTGCTACATATGAGGTTCCAGAGAGGAGCAATTATTTAATTATGAGTCCCATTAGTGCAAAAGACATCTTCCATTGGTATTATTTCAGCTGCTGTCCAATGTTTTGAGAACTTTTTTCTTGACTGCTTCTACCATTCTTTAATTATGCTACCTGACAGCATAGAGTTAGCATTAACTTAGTATTAGTAAAATAGTAGGCAATGCCATCATTCTCTGCAGATGTCCTATGGGTGCAATAGTAGAAACTAAAGTTCCAAATGCTGTCAGGGAGCAGCAGGATTGGCCTGGGACTGCCCCATACCATACTGCTTTGTGGGAAGGAAGCAGGACAGGATACGTTGCAGTGAACTGATCTGGAGACAAGCTTTTTGTAGTTCTAGCTTTGGTTTAGACCAGGCCTTTGTTCATATCTTGTGCGGTGTAAGCACTCATCTGCAACAGGAGACTACTCATTTTCTACCTAGTAAACCTGTTCCTAGGTTGGTTATTAGTGTGCCAAACCAACAATATTCTAGCTAAACTTGAAGCTATGCAAATGTATTCCAAAAAGAAAGAAACTTCAAGTCAACAGCAACTACTTTTGCACAGGAACACCACATCAATTTAAAATTTCTGGTCATACGGTATGCTAGTATCAGTTGAATGGCCCATTCAGTTCCTCTTCCTCCTTACTCCATCCAAAGATATACCTAAGTTAGTTAATTCATGTTTATTTTACAATAAAAACTATGATAATTCAGAAGAATTACATCAATAAGGTGTCTGACCATATTTGATTTCTCTGCATGAAGCTGAAACGTATAAAATTAAGTTATAAGCAAAAAAGAAAATTTCTCCATGTGTCAGATACATTAACAATTGGCTCAGTCTGAGATGACTAAGATGTCAAATGGGGGTGGGGAAACTCCTAGCTTGAGGAAGTTGTTAAATTTGAGTTGTGTCATAAAATGCCCAAAATACTCAGTTTCAACTTCATAGATGTAATGCCTTTCTTAAATAACATAAGCATGGAAAACCTGCAAGAAATAAGTTGTGCTAAGCAGTGAGTTAGAGCAAATACACACTCTAAATGTATTTTGGGTTTCCCTCCGGCTTGTCTAGTGCAAATCCTCTTCCACGCTTCCCTAGAGGTGTTTACAAATAAAGGCTCATACAAGCAAGCTCATATATCCCCCAAGTTTTCAAGGGTGGGCATATATATTTAAGACTGGAGACTGACCCACACTGGAAGTAAAATGAGATGCTTACTTTGTTTTCCAGTCTCTGTAGATTGTTGGGTCTTGCTTAGAAGTGACTACTGTTCTCTAGTGATTAATTGCTGAAAGCAAACCTAGCAACTGGAACCTTTAAAATCGCATTTGTCTGCTGTTTTTTTAACATTTTGTATGCAAGACAACTTCTAGCATTTATCATGGGCTAAGAATTAATAACTATACATTTTTAAAGGTGTGTAAAAATGTATTGTGTATCAGTTACTGTTAACTAACCTGAAATTTTATGCAGCAGTATTACCACCTATGGGAGGCAGAAAAGGAGGAGAGGAGCAGAAACATGAAAAAAGCTAAGGACAGCACAGTATGTGCATAAAACCACAAAATGCACATTCCTGTTTGCTTATTGTTTACAAAAACTTATTGTTTACAAAAACTGACATACACAGAATCTTGTTTTAACTTAAAAGCATTCAAATCTACATTTACTTAAAGAATTGGGGCAAAAAAGTGTTCCATATGCAATATCTATGCTTCTGTGTCATGCCTCTCACCATGGCATTTTGTACTGTGTGATGCACACTTATAATAACTGAAATCTTTTAGCAAGATGATAAAACCAAGGATCTTCCAAGCAAATTCTCTGCAAACAATAAGTTTGGCATGCAAATCTACTGACAGTGGCCCTGGGTTTTTCCCCTTTCCCTATGTAAGATCTTTAATTATTGTTATTAAAATAATGACTACCTCAGTTTCACAAATGAGACACAGGTTCATTTAGATGACACACTAATTGCATCCATCCCTTAGACATTTTATAGTAAATATTAAAAGAATTGAATGCCCCAGAAGAAACACAGAAAATCCTCTGCGCTTTATTTAAAATCTTTGAGGTCCAATATCTATGTAAAAGGTCCAGCCACACCTCATGTTAAGGTTTAGGATGTTTAAGGACCTATTAAGAATAAAGCTTGCTTTGGCAGAAATGGATACTGTAGTCTAATACCCTCACAATGAGCCTGATTTTTAGATAAAGCTGAGTATTATAAGCAACGTGCAGTAGCTGAAAAGAACACAGCAAGATAAGACCAGTCTTGTTATGATAAACGCATTCAAGTAATGCTTGCCAAAGATTATTTGACTTGCTTTTTAATCTTTCTTTTATATCCCTGGAGGCTTGGGGTGGGGGAGGGGAGAATCTCCTCATGTCTCCATTTGTGAGCCTCTGTATCTCCATCAGAAATGCTGCTTCACACCTTTATGCCTTGGAGGCCTATGTGCTCTTCTCTTCAGTGAAGATGCCCACAGCAGCTTTGTCCTGTCTCCTTTCTTACAAATTAAATGCATGTCCTGTCACCCAGTTTCTTTATTCCTTCATGCTGAACTGAAATGGATACCTGTACTGCTGTATTTCTGGCTGAGAAACTACTTTCCTTTCTCCCTTCATATTTGAAGGAATGAAATAGTGCGTATTGTTTAACGCTCTACCCATTAGACAATACTTTGTGGTTTTTATGAAGAGTGATTGTAGAAATTCAATGGCTACATGCCAGCCAGTGGCAACCTATCACAGCAGCACTTCCTCCACTATTAAAAGAGATTAAGGCATTGTTACTTCCAGTCAGTCTTGGGCCAGTTAAAGCTCAGACAGGCAACTCGGAAATACTTAGGTCCCTTTGTTTATTTTCACACCAGTGGCAGTTATATCAATATCCTGGTCTTACAAAACCCCCAGTTGTTAGCAGTCTGACAAGAATAATAAAGATACAATGCAATTCATCTCAACCTCTGCTAAATAAACTTTGAAAGAGTATAAAAAGATGTTGAAATGAAAGTCTATTTTGAATTCTGTTTTGAATTAGCAATCATTCAGGGGAAACAACCCCAACAATTTCTTCTTCCAAGCATAAAGAAGAATTAATTGAATTAGAATGAATAGAATATTCATTGAATATTTCTTATTCAAGAGCTCCTCTTCTCTCTTGTTCTGCAAATACTTTCAAAACTTACAAGCAGCAACACTACCAGTAGCAGCTACTAGTGTACTGTGCCAGAAAGACCTAGTTCATCATTAGTCTGAGACATGCTAACTAGACTTCTCTGCTCCTAGCCAATACCTAGTAACTCTTCAAACCATTCAAGATCATCAAACTTATTCACACAAGCTAGAACTTTTGTGCTGGCAGTAAGGCACCAAATATAGTTATGTTACACAATTTGGTTCTACTTATACTTCTGAAAATAGAATGTAGAAATGAATATTAAAACCTTACAGCAGACATGGGAAATCTGAAAATATCCCCCTAAGATTTTTTTGTTCACAATTACTATAAAGGTCAACCTGTTTCATCAGCATATACTTAAACATTTGATTTCCTTTTACCGTTTTTCAGAATTGACATTTTAATGTCTGTTTTTAATGGAATCATCTAGGTTAAATTGTTTAACTGTGGGGCACTTAACTACAGAAAATCATATTTATAGATTTGATAAAGCTGAAACAGAAAACTTGTACCTCTGAAGTTTAATAAAGCATTTTAATTAAAGATAAGGCAAAATAATTCACTTATCCTTACTAGTCTGTCATCTAAACACGTTACGTTTTACCTCTTTTAGGTAGATCTCTCTTCATTGCAGAAGATAACTAATATTCAGCTGCATATAACTTGAGATGCAAAGTCAAAGCTTTAAACTGATCTTAGAGCAAAGGGAATTAGCTATGTCTCTCTATAAGGAAGTAAGCCCTTTCAATTTGAAACTTTAAAAAAAAGAAAACCTCACACCGCTGTTCCTCTAGAAAAGCTTGAGCTTCATTCCCAGATTCTTTTTTCTGGCACTCAACATTAGAACAAGAAAAGATCATGCATGGTTTAAATTAACATCGAGACCATTCTTGTGATAAAACTGCTTAACAGGATTTTTGGTACAAGTAGAGCTCCTATTTCTTCCTTCTTGCCAAGGTCAAGATATGCCCAGCTAGTACAAAAACACAGCAATATGCAGGCACTTCTTGCAGTTGTTTTTAACGTATACAGTATCCAGCCTTGGCATACGTTCTATTGAAACAAAAGAAATTAAAAGTAATCGCCCACTAAGGCAATGGAACAGGAGCCCTTAATGGAAAAAACCCTTCAACTATTTCAATGCTGACCTCAGTTTTAAGTTTATATAGTGTGCCACTGCAGAATAAAAATAGTGTAAATAAACTAATTTTGCCCCATGCATCTGCAATACCTTGTTTTACTTAGAATTGTCTGTTCTCTGCAAAACCTCTTTCCTAGTTCTCTACCTAAATTGACTACATTCAGCACCTTTTTCTAAACATACAATGTGATTATGTAGCTGTGAATGCAGTACAGAGTAAAAAAGTAAAAATATTGCTCTCTAATTCTGTTTGGAATAAATAACTAACATAACAATTGCATAATGCCTCTGACAGTCTGGTTAAACAGAACCTCATACCTGCTCTTGCGGCCACTTCTGTCTGTCCTCTGGGGTTCTTGCCTTTGCTTTAAAACCTCTAGGCACATCTCCACTGTGCTTAGAGGCAGATGGAATATTCAGTGACTTTGGCCTCCCCTCATGCCTGTTAGCACTGTGAACAGCTTCTCCCTTTGAACAAGCCTCTTTATAGTCATGTGCCATGTTTTCAGTCCCAGTGTGCTCTGGACTCATTTCTGTTGTACTATTAATACTGCTCATGCTCATACTCATTTTGATTTCTGCTACAATCTGGTCAATGTCCTCTTCCTGCTCTTCCAGCTCTGCATCTTCTTTTCTAGAATGGTATGGTGATATTCCCTGTGAGTTTCCATTAGCCTCTGCTGGATAATAGTCCGGATAGCCGCCTTCACTTTGGCAATACTGCATGTTTTCTTCTTGGTCTTGAATCTCCAAAGATGACACTTCATCCTCCAAAATCTGAACACCATTATCTTGACCTTCCTGCCACTCTTGCCTGTCCATCACCTCATTTTCATCTTGGTGCTGAATTTTACCTTCAACCCATTCTTCTACAGCTTCCTGACATTCATCCGTTTCAACATGGTGTTCCTCATGGGGAACATACTCCTCCCCATTGCAGTCCATTCCTTCCAGGTAACTGTCATCCTCTGGACAGTACCTAATGTAGTATGTGATCCCCTCCTCTTCTTCTGGCAAGCCTTCATCATAGTCCTCCTCCTCAGAGGTGTTATTCACGTAGTCAGAGCTGGAGTCACCATCTCCACTATGATCATTGCACTCATGTTCCACAGGTGTAGGACTACCTTGTCTGACAGTTGCTAGTTCTGCCTCCTTTGCTGCATAATCTTCAATAGGAAGGTCACTTTCTTCATTTTCAGGCTCCCTGTTGTGAGATGAAGTAGGGGAAGCTCTCACTCTGTGATCCAGCATGCTGGCTGTAGTGCTTTGACGTTTCCTGTTTGCCATAGCCAACTCCTTATAAGACAATCATTTCTACGCAATTACTGTAGGGAAGATGGAAAAACACATATTCAGGAAAAGGTCATCAGTAGAGATCAGTGATGTTAATAGGAAACAAACTGATAGATTTATTTGGTAAAAAGGATGTGTTTGTAGATATTTAAACCAGATTCACAGACAGCTAACTCTTAAAATGCTCATGTTATGGAACCATGAAATCAAAGTAATAACTTGCACGCTGAAAGGAACAGATAAAGAGAAGGTTCTACATTTATGCTAAATGTATTCCAGTGTAGGATCTCTTCTGTCAATTTGACAGAGAATTAATCCTGAACCTTGAAATTAGTTTTCAATTTCTTTTTCTTGCCAGTAAGGGGTCATGCTTTGATCACTATGCAGTAAACAGGAGCTTTTTTCAATTTTCACCTTAGGCATTTCTTTAATGTGTACTGAAAGCATGCATTTAGAATCTGACCTGCTCTTACCAAAACCAAAAGGAAAATAATTCTATTAACTTGGCAGTCACATAGGGCACTAAAGGATAATGTACTGCTATTAAAAGTTATTAAAAAAAAAAAAATCACTCGCTGGTTTATTAGCTCTTACAAGCTGGATGCCATTAAGTATCTCCTATTGTTAAACCAAATACTGTTTTTAGAATAGAATAGACTATTTCAGTTGGGAGGGACCTACAACGATCATGTAGTCCAACTGCCTGACCAATTCAGGGCTGACCAAGTTAAAGCATGTTGTAAAGGGCATTGTCCAAATGCCTCTTAAACACTGACAGGCTTGGGGCATCAACTACCTCTCTAGGAAGCCTGTTCCAGTGTT